>NC_134032.1:16119055-16489336 GCF_964204645.1 Tubulanus polymorphus | reverse complement strand
CCTGCGAATAAAGAGAGTAAAGGAATCAATGCAGTTGAGTCTTTTCTTCTTTTTCACAAGACTTTACTCGGAATTTGCGTTCGCGACTTAAATGAACGACCTTGAAGAAACCGGTTTTCGTTTATTAGGCTTTATTTGAATTACGTGTTTTTATCGAATATTTTCTTTTTTTAAATTACTGCTATCTATGATCGTCCATTAGTTGCTGTAAGTGGTTTTTATTTGGTAGCATACAGTGCGAATTGAACAGTTATAAAAAGGGAGTACTTTTATATAATAACACTTGCACCTAAATCGCGGTACTCGAGTACTGCGCATTGTGTTCACTATGTTAATCACAGGATTATAAGCTCCAATCTATGTGTTACCTCCAGATTCCTTAATTCCTTAAATTCACACACCTAGAAACCGCTATAGTTTATTGTATGTCATAAGTATGTCATAAGCCCAACGCACACGGCAAAAGAATTGTTTCGCCGAAACAGAAAACACGTTTTTCAGAAAACGTTTTTTCACGAGGAAAAAACATGTTTTCGGTGACGTGTGCGTTGGGCTATAGCTGTAAGAAAAAACCAAAACTATTTGTTTATTAGGAATCAAATTCACTCATTTCTCCTTTGCATACGATTTTTTTTTAATGGTAAATGCATATTCAAATATTTATTCTTGAATCAACTTGAACAAATGGAAGGAATTGAGCCCCAGGCACTCAATGTCTATTTGCTAAACCTCCCGTGAACGTTTTCAATCTATTGAACGCTTTGAGGTAAGTTTTTTTTCGATGAATGCTCTATAGGTTGTGTCTGCTCTGACAATCAGACCAGACAACTGAACTTTCACGAGACCCGCACGAAAATCATTCAATTCTCTTTTTTGAGCATTCAATAATCGAGGGATTGATTAGTCGTCTCGTGAATTATGAATAGCGTTCGATCTCACAATGATGCCTTTACTTGCGACGACGTTTTGACAGCTCAAGGCCACGTGGAGTTCTCAGGGTTCACACCTGATCTTACCATTGATACCACAGTCACGTGACTCTCATCTATATAAATGATTCGATTATTCTTACTTTTAGTTGTTCGTGTTGAATCGAGGTTCAGGTTGGTAAAAATCCAAACTCATTATTTCGCTTAGGATTTTTAGTTATGAATTGTTTTTAATGTTCAGTAATGAATATTTAATTGTAATAATATTATTCATTAACTAACGGATTGTGATTGATATTTAACACTTGTCAGTAAAAACTTGTTCACAGTTTGTTCTCGATTATGATTTGACTCTTGAAATGGTCGTAAATAAACAAAACTCGTAGAACTGAATTAAGAGTTAACTGTGAATGGCGATGGTCCTGAACTGTGGAATTCGTAGCTGAACTGTGGAATTCGTAGTTGAATTGTGGAATTCGTAGCTGAATTGTGGAATTCGTAGCTGAAGCGTGGATACACCACGCCGTGAATATGTTGGGCTCAGTTTAAATCAATTGATTGATGCATTATTTCAGATACAACAAAATGCGAGTGAATGCGCTGACTGTAGTTATCATACTCTGTCACGTGATCGAGGTGATATGGGGTCACGCCGGATCGGTGAAATTGTACAAACATCGTAAGTAAGCGTTTAAAATAACTATATCACATTTCATAATTTAAATCTAATAAAAGATCATTTGAATTTCTGCAATTTTCATCCAACACACAGTGAAATTATTCGATATTTAAAGATATAAGTTTTTGGTGCACGCAAATACATTTTCCAATTTTATTTCTCAATTTTTCTCAAATTTTCAAATCTATTTGAAGAATAATTTCATAATTTCGTTTTGATTGTATTTCCAGCTCGTGGTGACGTCATAAGTGAGTATCTTATTATCGATTCAAAATGTCAGAAATGTTCTATCGATTAGTTTTATTGGTCATCTCGAGCGAATGACGTCATATGTAAATGAAGTTGATGAATATTGATATCTGTGTCCAGGGACGCGTGGAGGTAAAACTTGCGTGCAACAATACAAGTATAAAGATGAAACATACACTAATGAGTGTACGCGTGAAGATGACACGGCGTATTGGTGCGCCACTTCAGACGATTACCCGGATGATAGCACAGCGTGGGATTATTGTAGTACGTATAATAAACAATAATAACTTCATTTTAATTAAAAACACGTGATCGAACAACGAACAATAGTTCACACACAAGGATTAAATACTGCGTGTGAACTATAGTTTAAATACAGGACAAATTTCTAGAAACTGATAAATGTCACTTGATTTAAATCGATATGTAAAATCTCGTTTTAGCTGGGATGACTGGTAGAAAAAGTGAAACCGGTAAGTGTCGAGCTGGTTCACGGTTTCTAATTCTGTGATCATTATTTTAATTTTCTTCTTGTTTAATTTTCGCAGAAACGGAAACAGATAAATTGTGTTATTTCCCGTTTTACTGGGGAGGCGAAATCAGATTTTCGTGCGTTCAATCAAAGAAAGATAAGGATAAAACCTGGTGCCCAACATCCAGTGGATTCTTCCCTGGAAATATTAACTGGGATTACTGTAGTAAGTATGTTTGTATTTAGAAATAGAGTATAATTTAGAGTCTTCAGTCACTCAGTGATTCAGTGATTCAAGGACTCAGTGATTCAAGGACTCAGTGATTCAAGGACTCAGTGATTCAAGGACTCAGTGACTCAAGGACTCAGTGAATCAAGGTCTCAGTGAATCAAGGACTCAGTGATTCAAGGACTCAGTGATTCAAGGACTCAGTGATTCAAGGACTCAGTGACTCAAGGACTCAGTGATTCAAGGACTCAGTGAATCAAGGACTCAGTGACTCATGGACTCAGTGATTCAAGGACTCAGTGACTCAAGGACTCAGTGAATCAAGGACTCAGTGAATCAAGGACTCAGTGATTCAAGGACTCAGTGAATCAAGGACTCAGTGAATCAAGGACTCAGTGATTCAAGGACTCAGTGACTCAAGGACTCAGTGAATCAAGGACTCAGTGAATCAAGGACTCAGTGACTCAAGGACTCAGTGACGAATCAGTTACTTGTGAATTTAATAATAATTCTTCAAGTGTTACATTCTTTTTATGAAACGCGAGTAATTTGATTTTGCTATTTTTTTTTTTTTACAGAGCCGCCATATTGGCAGGCAGAGGATATGAGCGCTGGGAACGCCGCCTACCGGATACCAGGTATAACATTTTCATTCTAATCTTCTTTACAAGTCGCAACTGTCCTATGACGTCATAGACGAATAACCTGTTCTGATTTCAGCTCCGGCGAAAAAGTACAAACCGATACACCCTAGCACGTGTAAACCGGAAGATCCGGTTTGTGTGATTACACTGGTTGTCGAGGAGAAGCTAACAATGGTTTATAATCAACAACTTCTAGTGGCGCGTAACGGTAAACTATACGACCCGAAAGGCGTCCCAGTTGATCCAAACAAGGTTAGAAAAATATTTCGCTTTTTTCTAATCAGTTCGTTATCCACAGCGGCCATGTTATCCACAGCGGCCATGTTATCCACAGCGGCCATGTTATCCACAGCGGCCATGTTATCCACAGCGGCCATGTTATCCACAGCGGGCCATGTTTTCCACAGCGGCCATGTTATCCACAGCGGCCATGTTATCCACAGCGGCCATGTTATCCACAGCGGCCATGTTATCCACAGCGGCCATGTTATCCACAGCGGCCATGTTATCCACAGCGGCCATGTTATCCACAGCGGCCATGTTATCCACAGCGGGCCATGTTTTCCACAGCGGCCATGTTATCCACAGCGGCCATGTTATCCACAGCGGCCATGTTATCCACAGCGGCCATGTTATCCACAGCGGCCATGTTATCCACAGCGGCCATGTTATCCACTGCGGCCATTTTAACTCTCAAACCTATTTATTATTGGGGGTTGTTTGTTTATTATCGATTGATTTTTCAGGTGATTGTCGGTGATTCATATTTCGTCCCTCGTCGAGCTGTTGTTATAAACGGAACTCTACCCGGGCCGCGTCTAGACGTCTACGAGGGTCAGAAACTTATCATTAACGTCCATAACAATATGTTCAGCGACGCTACGACGATTCATTGGCACGGGCTTCACTCGAAATCTACCGCTTACTTCGACGGTACCGGATTCATAAACATGTGTCCCATAGCTCCTAGTCTGGTGGTTACTAGTCCCGTGTACGCCTCACCGCACGGCACACACTGGTATCACGCACACGTCGGCTTTCAGATGGGTGATGGTATGTTCGGACCTCTGATCGTTCATAAGAAGAACCCACCGGTTCACTATGACGGAGATTTCGTTCTGTTATTGGCAGTTTGGAATCGTCGATACGGAGCTAACGAATGGTTCTTGTATAAAAGTCAAGGCGAATTGAACGAAATTCTCGGAGACAAGTATATATTCAATATATTCAATTTATATTCAATTTATATTCAATTTATATTCAATTTATTCTATTTATTTCATCAAAAACTTTCCTTTTAAAATCATAAGATGCACAACTGTTGATCAGAATAATACATATTTCTAATTGAACGTAATCAATGATATATTGCAGGTATAACACGACTGATCAATTCAAGAATTTCGAAGGTGGCTTAATTAACGGCAAGGGACGGTTACCGGCAAAGAACGGCTCCTTCATAACCGACGGTCCTCTCGAAACCTACGTCGTCGAACCGAACAAACGTTACCGTTTCCGAATTATCGGTGGACAAGCCGATAAAGAGTTCATCCTACACATCCACGGACACTGGTTCGAGGTAATTGCGTCAGATGGCGCTGATATCGTACCGTTCAAAGCGACATCTCTTGGCGTCAGTGCTGGCGAACGATACGATATCGTCGTGACGACCGATCAACCGATAGCTAATTACTGGATCAGAGCCATGAATAAGAACGGCTGGTCGGTTGACGCTATTTTACGGTACCGCACTGCTCCGGACTCTGACCCGGTTGCCAAAACCAGTAAGCCCATAGCCTGTTCCGCGACTACTCGATGCGTGTATGTGAACTGTCTTTATGAAAAACCGATTCCAGCTTTCACCGTGTGTAAAGATTTCGATAAAATTCTCTCCTACCCGCCAGTAGCAGCACCCGCTTTAACACCGGATTCACCCGACGATATCTTCCTGAATTTCGGCAAACCCGGTTACGGTAACAAAGAGGGACCACACTCGATCAATGGTATCAAATTCGTTTTCCCCAAGACGTCGCTTTTGACAAATCCAAACTCAGGATTGACCGACTGTGACCCGATGAAATGTGGCAGTCAACAGTTGTGTTCGTGCACACATCACTTACACATCCGCAAAGATTCGACTATACAAATGGTGTTTATGAGTATGGGTAAGGGTAAGGGTAAACACCCTATACATCTACACGGCCATCACTTCAGCGTGTTGAAATACGGTCTTCCAGTTCTGGATAGCAAGGGTAAAAACATCCGCCAGAATCCGGATATTGCCTGTGACGGTGATTTCTGTAATAAGGGCAAGTGGGCGAATTCGTCGTGGGGAGGAGATAACATCCCGGGTTTGAATCTGAATAACCCGCCTCAGAAGGATACGATTTTTATTCCCAAGGGAGGATATGCTGTAATTCGTTTCAAGGCCGACAATCCGGGAGTTTGGTTCCTGCATTGTCACATCGAGGAGCACCTCGCTGACGGGATGGCTATGGTTGTGTTAGAAGGGCAGGAGGAATGGGATGTTCCCAGTTCATTCCCGACATGTGGTCGTTATACACCGTTCTTCACTCGTAAAGCGGCTCGAATGAAACATCACGGTTAAACAACATGAAACACCGCGGTTAAACAACATGAAACACCGCGGGATAAACAACATGAAATACCGCGGGATAAACAACATGAAACACCGCGGGATAAACAACATGAAACACCGCGGGATAAACAACATGAAACATCACGCTTAAACAACATGAAACATCACGCTTAAAATACATGAAACATCACGCTTAAACAACATGAAACATCACGCTTAAAATACATGAAACATCACGCTTAAACAACATGAAACATCACGCTTAAACAACATGAAACATCACGCTTAAACAACATGAAACATCACGCTTAAACAACATGAAACATCACGCTTAAACAACATGAAACACACTTCACTATAGTTGATAGACGTATAATAATATCATCATATCATTTTATTTCCTCGATAATCAACCTCAATATATAATGAATACAATTACAATTTTGATAATATAGACATTATGATCTTGTTTATATACGTTTAGGTAAAATAACAGCAGGGGAGCCATAGATAAAGCTAAGCTTGTCGGTGCAGTTCTGGCTCGTCTCGCCGCCATGTTACCGGACCCCGCAGTCTCTGGCTCGTCTATACTATATGCACCAGTTTAACTAGAATGTATTATTGTGAAAATGATGTAACATTTTCTCTAATATTTATATCGGCAAATTATTAATAAATTAGGTTTTGACATATTTTAGATTTACTGGTTTTACGATCTGAATATCGGGAGTGTTTTCAAAAATCACAGAATCGCAATCTGTAGCCTGGAGCCGGCATCCCTTCAGACAATCTACAGCCTGGAGCCTGCATCCCTTCAGACAATCTACAGCCTGGGGCCTGCATTCCTTCCAGACAATCTACAGCCTGGAACCTGAAACCCTTCAGACAATCTGTAGCCTGTAACCTGCATCCTTTCAACATCATTAAAACCGTTTATATGTGTGAAATGTCGTCATCCCCAGAGACTGACTTCATCAGTGCTAATGGTTTATCAAAATGACTAACACTTTGTAAATTGGATTGGAATCATAAATTTGAACCAAAAAATAGACATGATTTCAGTAATGCGATGAATTCCCCAAATGACACTGAGAGTAAGAATTATATGTTAGCATTCGAAGATGTCTAGTAATATTAGATAAACTCTAGTCAAACTGCTGAACTAGAGGGCACCACTAGAGGGCAGCACTCATCGAGAAGGTAATACCAAGACGGGAGAAATATGAAATAAAAAACGGAATCATTCTACTTGTAATTAGAACATTTATTCAAATATACATGTAGTTTATTTATCAATTTGTAATAGATATTTTATGTTATATTTTTAATTTATACCTTCAAGTGAAAACCCTTACATCGATACGTTATAAAATCAGACACTCATTAGAAAAATATCAACGAAAAAACATGTATATAGTAAAAATATAGAGAAAAACCCTGTAGATTTCAGGTCATGGTTCACATTGTTAGTCATGGGGTTAAATTCAACTCGCCTGCCCCTAATCTGCGTAGTCACGTGATTATTCGATACATGGCGTCATGAGAGATATGACGTATGTCACGTGATTAGTAGCTTTCGACGACGCCATGTGATATTAACATCTATGTCACGTGATTAGTAAACGTATGACGTCACAGTTTTTCAGATACTCGAGGTCTGTGTTTGATTTTTTACTGCAAAAAGGAAAAAACAGCTGATTGTATTTAAAGATTATGTTGTTAATTGTAATTAAGTAATTAGTAGTTTATTTTAATTTCATACCACCGGGATTTAGTTTCTTCGTTTCATTTTCCTCGGTTTCATCCTGGAAAATAACGAATATATAAAAATAGCCGCCAGGCAGCGATAACAGGTTTCCGCACTTTAGGACGAACTAAATATGTGACTTTTATAACATATTGATTTCGTCTATTCATCATTTGGGGATTAGATGATGAAATAATTACCGGCGGTGCTCTGATCGGGATTAGATGATGAAATAATTACCGGCGGTGCTCTGATCGGGATTAGATGATGAAATAATTACCGGCGGTGCTCTGATCGGGGTTAGATGATGAAATAATTACCGGCGGTGCTCTGATCGGGGTTCGTTTGCCTCCACATTTATAGAATAGTAATTTCCCTCCGACGACGATAAACGAGAAAATAACCATCACAGTAAGAATGATCATTATACCAGCAAAATGGTGAATAGTTAACGGTTCAATTTCATCTTTATCTTCCTTGGTAAAAACTTGACATTTACCTCGCGGTCTCAACCAACTATACAAACATAAATCATATATTACTTCAGTATCAAATATACAATTCTACATTAGTTTAGGCTTTTGCAGTTCCACAGTTGTGTGGGTTAGGTTTGACTCTGAATCCAGTTCCACAGTTGTGTGAGTTGATTTCTACTGTGGACCCGGTTTTAGAGTTGTGGTTAGGGTTTAATTTAACTGTAGCATCGGACTAAGTTTAAGTTGAACTCACTAATTCATGGACTGATCGACCTTCCCTTCGCTCAATAAAGCTTGCATCGCGTGTTGTATGTCAGATTTGAGCACATAACCTCGACGCATGGCAAACGCTAATGGTTGAATATCTACCAGAGATGGAGAAACCACTAGATCACATCGATCCGCTCGACCTGTTTATAGAAACAACCCGTTAAATGTCCAACCCCTAGCACTAAGGATTTGACGGTCATTATGACGCGTTGTGAGGTCATGGTTTACCTGCTGCGTACGACAGACGAACCCAGTTACTGATGAATATTCTAGTATCAGAATTCGTATAGTTCTCCACCGTTTTAATTCCTTCAATCGCTGATTTCACCGTTTTCCATTTAATCGAGTCCCCGCTCTTCAAATAATACCGAGCCTGATCTTCAAAATATAACTCAGTGGCGCCGTCTTTTATCATGAATATCTCATTGCCTTGTTTTCTTTGCGTTGTTCTAAGTTGTTCGAATGAATTCATTTTCGGGTAATTCTGTTCGGTGAGGAAGTTCGCTAGATTACCCGTGTAACAGCCTATAACTATCAGCGCGAAGAAAAAGTAAAATGAGCTGAACACGCGCATGTGCAACCGAACCGGTTCATAGGGGGCGCCAGCTTGAATAATAGTACTGTACGAATACCAGAAACTCTGCTTCAAATCGAACCTGGTGTCCGGGTCGTTGTCCGCTCCGCTAGGATTTAACCGGTAGACGGCGTAATAAAAGATGGCGCTGACGATGAGCGCGATAGCGAGGGCGAACCAAACTTTCAAATCAAACGGTTTCGCAAATCCGAACATGTTGTAATAGGAATGTTTCTTATAAATGAATGATATTCCGTCGAATATGTAACCGTCGGTGAATTCAAAATCAGCTAAACGTTGTTTATTTGATGATATTCCACCGACCAGTAGACTGACGTTATACAACGAGTTGTGCTGCCAGAGAGAAAACAATTTACATATAACGGTCACGTGTGATTGATGAAGGATCAAACCTGTGAGACCCCCAGCCATGTGGGATGAATCGAGTGTTTAAGAAAAACCATTAATAGGAGTTAGGAAGAAAAAGGCGCGTGTCCAAATGGGTCTTAGTTAGTATCACAGACACAAACAACACTTACTAGATAACCAAATGCGCCCGACCAATCACCTGCGCGTTCTAATTGACCGTATCTAGTAACGGGTAATATCTGGAAATCCACATTTAAACCTTGATAATCGCGGAGATAACGTTTGATCTTTTTCAAAATGTCGACGCATAAACCTTGAAAATCAGACAATGGTCTCGTTTTATTGTCGTGTTTATAGTCGACTGTATTGATAGTTTTATGAAAGATAAATGGCTCATCCTGAAATTCAGAAACATTGCATTAATTGTATATAAAGCATAGTAAATTGCAATAACTGCAGGCGCGGATCCAGAGGGGGTTCCCCACCCGCTCAGCTACTGACCCGCCGAGGAGACTTACCTGTACTGCTGCTATTCGTGCCCCCCCCCGCTCAGCTACTGACCCGCCGAGGAGACTTACCAGTACTGCTGCTATTCGTGCACCCCCCCCCCCGCTCAGCTACTGACCCGCCGAGGAGACTTACCAGTACTGCTGCTATTCATGCCCCCCCCCCCGCTCAGCTACTGACCCGCCGAGGAGACTTACCAGTACTGCTGCTATTGTGATCATTTTGTCCTTGTCTCGTTTCGCTGATTTGAACAAATGTGGTAAAGTTTTATCATTCGACAACCATAGTTTCTGTATTGTAATAAACAAAACTGTCAGTAGAGGGCGCAGTATGAGTTTTCACTTATGCTTCGACATTTCAAACTTACTTCTTTGAAAACTCCGCGCAGATTCCGAAGTCTTAGAAATAACGTGAAATTTTCCCTGGTTCCAAATTCATCGAATGAAACATCACCAGCGATGTGAACATCGCTCCTCCACCAGTGACGTTTATCTATTACATGGTTTATAGTGACCTTAAACGATAAAAGGTGGCGTACATGATCGTATTGTATATGGAATGGATGGAATTCCTGCGCGTGCGATAAATCAACAATTATTAAACGACATTGAATTAAAATTCAACATCTGCATCTGATCGATTCATTGACCTGAAACGTAGTTAAACCTTGTTACATCATCATTTGTATAGGTCGTCACGTGACTGAAATCATCCCTATTACTCGTAATTACGAGTCGTTATTTATTTTCTTAATTCAATTAACTAAGTGTAAAAGTCATTATTTCGATGAGTAATCAACGATGTTATGATCATCACTGCGACTAATCGAGTTTAAGTTGTATTTTCATGTTTTGTACCGTTTTGAGAATTTTCGCCAGTTTTTTACTCGTAAACTCGCGATACGATATTTCCTGTAGCGCGCGCATCAGTAAAATAATCGGCTCGAGACCTATAGATATCTGGTCAGTGTTTTTAACTTCGAACGGTTTCAGCTCGTTTACCAAAATATGGAACCGATGATTATAAACTAAAGATGGTAGAGCAGAAATAGCGAACCAATATGTCCTTGTATCGTGTTGTTTTATTATTTCAATATAATCGCGTCGTAAGTTTTCATCCTGTAAATAGATTGAAAGGGAGGAGGAGTTAATGATAGAGGTTGGAATCCCAGCCGAGGCAGGAACCAGTATCTATAGTCACTTACCAAGTTAGAATCGACCCACACGATATTTTCTTTACCTTGTCTTCGTCGCTGTGTTTCAACTATAACCTGAAACAAAATCCAGAATTTACAATTGATTCACAACCGAAACCGAGGTTCACACTTAACTGAATCACCTGAAAAATATCAAATCGTTCCTTAAATAACCAGTAAAACACGATATCGATGTCTTTTTCGACGATGGTTTTAGCAATAGAGGGCGCATTAAAGGATTTCCCAGGAAGTCCGATGTTTAACTCGATGTACTGGTTGTTACCACTAAATGCCTGTCGGACACTGGCAGCCTCTACAACACAACAATATACCGGGATTAATACCAGCAACAACAACCAGCTTATCCGGCCGTTCATCCATAATGAAATAAACTCACTCTCAGCGAATTCAGAGCCGGCCAATAGGTAGATCCTTGTTCTAGCGTGCACTGAGGCGAAATCGGTGAAAACATGTATTGTATCTTGAAATAACGGGAACATGTTGATAATTGTAGAATTGCGGAATTTGTCGCTGCGTCGCTGTTTGATATCTGTTGTTCCCATCTCGTATACAATATACGGGATCGAATGAGTCATCGCTATGTTCAACACTAATTCGTTAACTGAACCGATAAAAATATCGTAATCTGCTTTCAAAATTTCATTGCCTAAAATTTTAAAAATTTAAAAGTTTATATCAAATCTGCCACTGACTAGGGCGGGGCTGACAGACTGCCACTGACTGCCACTGACTGTGAGTGGGGGGGGGGGGCGGGGCTGACAGACTGCCACTGACTGTGAGTGGGGGGGGGGGCGGGGCTGACAGACTGCCACTGACTGTAAGTGGGGGGGGGCTGACAGACTGCCACTGACTGTGAGTGGAGGGGGGGGGGGCAACTGCCATTGACTGACCACAGATAAAACTACTCACGTTGAATGCTGTATCGTCCTGGTAGAACGTGAACTACTCTTGTGATTAACTTGTATCCTGGTCGATTATTTGTACATAAAACTGGTGCTGTGCGATTCCAGAAATATTGCACTATTGCGCTCGAAGTTTCAAATCTCTGAGTACTGACCAAACCTCTTAAGATAATTTCAATCGCACCGGTTCTGAATTCGTCATCTCCTCTTATCAAACCTATCACAATAACAAGACGACACTGCGGTGTTTATTATGAGCGGAGTTTTACAGCCAATTGTAAACTGGTATCAATTTAAACGAGATAAACGAGTTAACAACAACCCCCGATAAACCGTCGCCCTCGTCAGGGAGTATGGTGGTTGCACAATATTGTTGATTAAAATGAAAAATGAAACAAGAGTCAAATATAATTCATTAAAGATAAATTCTAAAATTCACAGAACTCCATAGATAGCGCATATGCTGGGTATAAATGTTTATGAACAGTATTGTAACGGTTTCCACCCAGAGGACGCTCTACGAAGGTCACCCCTAACTAGGACAAGGTCACCTCTGGAGGCAAGGCGGTACTGTTACTATACTGACCTATTTTAATGATTGTACAGCGCGGTTCATCGACGTCTTGAGCCGCAGTAAACACCACAAATAACCATAGAATAAAACTAATTCTGACGTACATCCCGATCATGTTTGAAGGCGTATTCCTGTTACAAACAGCAGCAGCAGCAGCAGCAGCAGCAGCAGCACCAGCAGCACCAGCACCAGCAGCACCAGCATCAGAACCGTCCCAGGACTCAACTGAACGCACATACGAGCTCCAGTTCAGTGTATTACGCATTATGCTGTGAAATATCTATAAAAACCAACATCGAGCTCGCGTTCAATACATAAAACATATGTTGTCAGTAAAGAGTGAAATACCCAAGAGTCGCGCACACACTATATATAATACATCATTTATTGCGTGACGCTTTTTGTCTGTCACCAAAATTGGACTACGGGATTCAAACCGGTTCCGTTTAAAAAATCAGAAATAAAAATTGCTTCCAAATTCATTATTATGTGAATTGTAGTCGGATTATCAAAATGATTGAATTAGAAATATAGCCTACAAAAATTCACACCAAAATATACTTCTCGAATACTGGGTCACATACTAAACTGCGCCCATAACTAGCCGGCTCGTCCATGACCCTAACCGTAGCCCGTCCGTAACCCTAACCCTAGCAGGATTCGAACCGAACACCTCCAGCGTGCCAGCCGAGCACACTAACCACTAGGCCATCGACCACAACCGCCGGACATAGTTTCTAAGCCAGTCTGGTCAGTGTTGGTGACCGGTCAGGTGTGGTGACCATACTCGCGTATCATTCTACGATAAGTGTTAGGGTCGCAATCCATTTCAAATTTCCTAAATCACTAGTTCAGAATGGAGCCCGGGACACAGTAATTACTGTGAACCCGGGACACCCCTGTACATCTTCTATTCTGCATCAGGACCACTCTGAATCAGTGTCAGTAATTACTTTTAAGATATCAACATTTCACCGTACGGTGCTGCCGCTATGCTCATTGTTAGCGGGATTTTCATACACTAAAGTTAGTCAACTATGGCAAGCTAGGGTTATGGCAGTAACAGGGAAGCACATCGATTGCCAGAGTTGGCTTGCGTTAGTGTATGAAAAACCCGCTAACGATGAGCATAGCGGCAGCACCGTACGGCCGCGACACCCCCTGCACATCCTCTATTCAGCATCAGGACCACTCTGAACCAGTACCAGTAATTACTGGGTTCGAACCCAGGGACACCCCTGTACAATAACATCCTCCATTCAGCATCAGTACCACTCTGAACCAGTGTCAGTAATTACTGGGTTCGAACCCGGGACACCCCGGATCATCTCTATTCTGCATCAGGACCACTCTGAATCAATATCAGTAATTACGAAGGAGAACCTTTTATCTTTCGATTCAATGTGTTAATGTCATTTTCCGTTAGATGGCGCATGTAAAATACCTCTCATTGTCAAACGTTATCATTAGCAAGAATAGAAATTTCCGAGAGTTCAGTGAAATTCCGATAGATGGCGAACCCCACAAACCTTGCACTTCCTCCATACAGCATCAGGAGCACTCTGAATTTGTATCAGTAATTGCTTGGTTCGAACCCGGGACACTCCTGTACATCCTCCTCCATGAACATGCTAAGTCCAGACAGTGAAAATAAAACACAAATATTTTGAACTGTTCGTATATTGTATAAGTAGCCGTTTATGGTAAATGTAAATGCAGCAGTGCAGATAATTTGAAGGCAGTGTTTATAAACATTATTCATACAAATCAAATCACACACATTCATTTTTATCACAAAATATCTAATCACAAATAATTTATCATACAACACAATAGTTCAACAGGAGTGAGCAATGGAGTGAGGAGGGAGAGATGGAGGGAGGAGGGAGAGATGGAGGGAGGAGGGAGAGATGAAGGGATTGAAGGGTGAAGGGAGGGAGGGGAGGGATGGAGGGGTGAAGGGAGGGAGGGATTGACGGGGAGGGAGGGTAGAGGTGTTTTATGGACATGATAAATTGTGAGGTTTCTCATCAGTCGTCAGGTTTAAACATCTTTCTAATTCCAGTTCAAGTTGTTCGCAATCAGACTCATCGTCATCACCATCATCCTGCAGCTGCAGCTGCTGCTGCTGGTGCGATGGTTGTTCCTCGTAGCTGAATACTCTATTATCAGATGCGACATTTCCACAAAATTCTAAAATTAAAATGTTATCAGTAAATGAGTTAGGGCTAGTCTAGTGTACGTTTCCAATGAAACTAGACGATTGTTTAAACTCACTGTAATTAGGAAGAACCCGTTTAAAATCGTATTCATGCAGTGAAATCGTTTGCCAAATCCATTTATTTCTCAAACATTCGTCGATTGTCGCGCGATTCGCCGGTTCCGGGTGTAACAATCGACCAATCAGATTTAATAAACCTGAAATACATTAAACGCTGAACATGAAAACATCCAATCAGATATCGACGAGTCGAGGTTTAGATTCTTACCGTCAGAAACCATAAACGGTGGTTTTAAAATAGCTTCAATCGTTTCATTGACGTCGTAGAAAGGATTCTCACCAAACACTAGTGTGTACAGAGTGACACCTATTGACCACATCTCTAACTCAGGACCTCGATATCTATTCAAAACCAAATATATCAAACAATATCAACTAATTTCACAAATTCGATTCGTTTTAATTTCTTACTTGTTTCCTTTTAAAACCTCAGGACTACAATATTCGATAGTTCCGCAGAAAGTTCCGAATAGTTTATCGGGTCTCATGAACGCGGCTGAACCGAAATCAATCAGTTTTATGTTGAAATATTCGTCTAAAATAACGTTTTCATCTTTGATATCTCGATGTAAGATGTTTAAATCATGGATATAACTGACTGCTGAGATTAACTGTAAAAATATAGAAGAAATATTTGATTATGAATTAAAGAATCAATATTCGATCGTTGTTTGAACATTGATTATTACCTGACGGAAGATATAACTGGCCAATGGTTCATCGAGATTCGGACATTGATCTATAAATTCAAACAGATCCATTCCCTGTCCGTGTTTCTCCATCACTACTTGATAATAATTATCATTTTCAAATGCATCGATAATCTATCAAAAAAAAAAATATCAACAATTTTCTAAAATGGCTGCCACATATGGGGGAACTTATAGTAATGTTTGGAAGTTTAGGGTGACTTACGGTAACAATGTTTGGATGGTTTAGTTTTTTCAGTAACATAATCTCGAGTGGTATATCACCTGACACCGGATCAGTTACCCAACATTCACGCAGCACTTTAGATTTACGGATAAACTTCACTATTACCTGCAATCAGTGCAGAGTGAATTCATTACAGAGAGAGAGAGGAGAAAGAGGAAGAGGGGAGAGATGGGCCGGGGAGAGGGGAGAGATGGGCCGGGGAGAGAGGAGGGAAGAGATGGGCCAGGGAGAGGGGAGGGGAGAGATGGGCCGGGGAGAGATGGGCCGGGGAGAGAGGAGAGATAGGCCGGGAGATGAGAGATGGGCCGGGGAGAGGGGAGAGATGGGCCGGGGAGAGGGGAGAGATGGGCTGGGGAGAGAGGAGAGATAGGCCGGGAGATGAGAGATGGGCCGGGGAGAGGGGAGAGATGGGCTGGGGAGAGGGGAGAGATGGGCCGGGGAGAGGGGGGAGATGGGCCGGGGAGAGGGGAGAGATGGGCCAGGGAGAGGGGAGAGATGGGCCGGGGAGAGGGGAGAGATGGGCCAGGGAGAGGGGAGGGGAGAGATGGGCCGGGGAGAGATGGGCCGGGGAGAGGGGAGAGATGGGCCGGGGAGAGGGGAGAGATGGGCCGGGGAGAGGGGAGAGATGGGCCAGGGAGAGGGGAGAGATGGGCCGGGGAGAGGAGAGGGGAGAGATGGGCCAGGGAGAGGGGAGAGATGGGCCGGGGAGAGGGGGGAGATGGGCTGGGGAGAGGGGAGAGATGGGCCAGGGAGAGGGGAGAGATGGGCCAGGGAGAGGGGAGAGATGGGCCGGGGAGAGGGGAGAGATGGGCCAGGGAGAGGGGAGAGATGGGCCGGGGAGAGGGGAGAGATGGGCCGGGGAGAGGGGAGAGATGGGCCGGGGAGAGGGGAGAGATGGGCCGGGGAGAGGGGAGAGATGGGCCGGGGAGAGGGGGGAGATGGGCCGGGGAGAGGGGGGAGATAGGCCAAGTATAATACCTCAGTGTTTTTGAGTTTATTACGAGCCAATTTCACGAATCCAAAAGCTCCTTTCCCGATTGATTGAAGAGTTGTGTATCGTTCCTGATAAACTCCTTCCACTAACAGTAAATCCTCACCAACAATCGGACGATTATAATCCACCGGACTAACTGCTTCTATTTTATTACCCTATAAACAAACAGGTCAGTTGTAGTTTAATAAACACATAGCAGACAGAAAACTGAGAGAAACATTACCTGACTGTGAGGTGCAGCTGTGGTGTTGAGAGAATCATTAAAACTCGACGCTAATGTATAATTATTGATACAGTTCGGATCTTCGGGGTCACGTGATACCCACAATGCATACAGTATCTGTCCATCATCTAGTTCAACACGCTTAGATTGAAATAATAAAGCTGAAATAAAACGAAACATTATATCAGTTTTATCAGGTTGACTAGGTTCAGGATAAGCAGGCCAGCTAGGTTCAGGATTAGCAGGCCAGCTAGGTTCAGGATTACTAGGTCAGCTAGGTTTAGGATTAGCAGGTTGACTAGGTTCAGGATAAGCAGGCCAGCTAGGTTCAGGATTAGCAGGCCAGCTAGGTTCAGGATTACTAGGTCAGCTAGGTTTTGGATTACTAGGTCGACTAGGTTCAGGATTACTAGGTCGACTAGGTTTTGGATTACTAGGTCGACTAGGTTTTGGATTACTAGGTCGACTAGGTTCAGGATTACTAGGTCGACTAGGTTTTGGATTACTAGGTCGACTAGGTTTTGGATTACTAGGTCGACTAGGTTTTGGATTACTAGGTCGACTAGGTTCAGGAATACTAGGTCGACTAGGTTTTGGATTACTAGGTCGACTAGGTTCAGGATTACTAGGTCGGCTAGGTTTTGGATTACTAGGTCGACTAGGTTTTGGATTACTAGGTCGACTAGGTTTTGGATTACTAGGTCGACTAGGTTTTGGATTACTAGGTCGACTAGGTTTTGGATTACTAGGTCGACTAGGTTTTGGATTACTAGGTCGACTAGGTTTTGGATTACTAGGTCGACTAGGTTCAGGGTTAAATTGCAGAATTAAATTCCTACCGATTTCATTTCCATCTTTATGACGACCTTGACATTCGTAACTTCCATCAGGAATAATGAAACTGTGAGTAAACCGGTGTTTGAAGGTCGCGGCCGGGGTCGAGGTCGTAGTTCCTCGGAATTCAACTCTATCTCTACGAGATATCGACGGACTGGAGAACTCAACAGTAGTGGGGGCGCCACTTGGTGAAACTAACGGATCAGCCATTAATAGTTCAGTTGTACTATCTAAATCATCATTACATTGTTCATTGATATCCTGTTGGAATTCTAACACACTGGAGTCATTCAGCATATCAATCACAACTTGTCTATCACCACGTTCAGATTCTACAGAGTCATGACGTTCAGATTCTACAGTTTGTGAGTCATGACGTTCAGATTCTACATTTTGAGAGTCATGACGTTCAAATTCTACAGTTTGTGAGTCATGACGTTCAGATTCTACAGTTTGTGAGTCATGACGTTCAGATTCTACATTTTGAGAGTCATGACGTTCAGATTCTACATTTTGTGAGTCATGACGTTCAGATTCTACAGTTTGAGAGTCACTGTTGTTGAATATGTTTGCATGAATCATTTTATTTGCTTCTTCAATCAATTCAGCAGTTTCACATCTGTAATAATAAACACACAATACAGCAATTAGTAATGACACAGAGACTCGCTGAGTCGGAGTCGAGTCAGAGTCAGAGTCAGAGTCCTCGCTAGAACCAAACAACAATAAAATTGTTCATCAGTTTTCATCAACAGACGACACACAGATTGATTCTTAGTTCACGTGTGACTCGTTATAACTGATAGTTTATTTTACCTCTGCCCCCAAACAGTAAACAGGATCGCTCTAACTGTACTGTCCCTTAAAGCTGAGGAGTTTACAACAACAACTCAATATTGCAGAGAACTCGAGCAATATCCGATATTTACCGGAGATCATCGCAGTGAAGTTTAGGAGATGTGCAGGTGGCGCCACTGTTTGAATCGGAGCTGATACTTTTACCAATTCCTAAATCATCATCACATCGACCTGTAATAGATATAAACACCGACTGACTGTCCAGTTGAAAAACCGACTGGTTAACCGATTGACCAGTTGACTGACGTACCTCTAACTTGAGAATCCTTTGCGATATATTCTTCATCTTCATCGTAATCATCAAGAGGAGGAAGAGGTAAAGAATCCTCCGTATCAATAGATTCTAATAAATCATAGAAATCTGGTATCAGCAACGTTATATCCTGTAATACAATATCAAACAACATGATATCCTGTAATACAATATCAAACGACGCGATATCCTGTAATACAATATCAAACAACATGATATCCTGTAATACAATATCAAACAACGTGATATCCTGTAATACAATATCAAACAACGTGATATCCTGTAATACAATATCAAACGACGTGATATCCTGTAATACAATATCAAACAACATGATATCCTGTAATACAATATCAAACAACGTGATATCCTGTAATACAATATCAAACAACGCGATATCCTGTAATACAATATCAAACGACGCGATATCCTGTAATACAATATCAAACAACGCGATATCCTGTAATACAATATCAAACGACGCGATATCCTGTAATACAATATCAAACGACGCGATATCCTGTAATACAATATCAAACGACGCGATATCCTGTAATACAATATCAAACGACGCGATATCCTGTAATACAATATCAAACGACGCGATATCCTGTAATACAATATCAAACGACGCGATATCCTGTAATACAATATCAAACGACGCGATATCCTGTAATACAATATCAAACGACGCGATATCCTGTAATACAATATCAAACGACGCGATATCCTGTAATACAATATCAAACGACGCGATATCCTGTAATACAATATCAAACGACGCGATATCCTGTAATACAATATCAAACGACGCGATATCCTGTAATACAATATCAAACGACGCGATATCCTGTAATACAATATCAAACGACGCGATATCCTGTAATACAATATCAAACGACGCGATATCCTGTAATACAATATCAAACGACGCGATATCCTGTAATACAATATCAAACAACGTAATATCCTGTAATACAATATCAAACGACGCGATATCCTGTAATACAATATCAAACGACGCGATATCCTGTAATACAATATCAAACGACGTAATTTCCTGTAATACAATATCAAACAACGCGATATCCTGTAATACAATATCAAACAACGCGATATCCTGTAATACAATATCAAACAAGGTGATATCCTGTAATACAATATCAAACGACGCGATATCCTGTAATACAATATCAAAATCATATGTAGCAGAGAAAATAGATATATAGAAGATAAAATAAATACCTTTCCAATGACTTCCTGTTGTGTGTAACCAAATAACATGTGAACGAATGAGTGATTGATGCTGTGTAGAGAACCATCATTGAGAAACGTAACGAGTCCACTGATATTAGTATAAACACATACAACAGCTCGATACAACACTGTATTACATGTATTACTGGGCGATGACGCAACTGATTCAGCTGAAATAAACAAACAGCTCGATATGAATCCCCTCATCTCTCCCCACCCCCCTCATCTCTCCCCGCCCCCCTCATCTCTCCCCGCCAGTCCGCCGTCCTGGAATTGACTTACGGGAAGAGAAGATTTCTCCTTCTTCGGTACTTGACGAACCGATAGTGTTCGGGGAACGACCTTCATTTTCAATTGACCAATTCAAACGCCCTAAAAACATACATCATCAGTTTGTGATCACTCAGCGCTTTGATCAGTTTGTGATCACTCAGCGCTTTGATCAGTTTGTGATCACTCAGCACATGTAGATCACTTACCACTTTGTTCAGGTTTATCTAACAGTAATCTGCGTAGATCAGTGATTTCTGGTTTATCAGTTCGTTTCACTGTTTTAATACGTATTGAACACGGGAATGATCGACCAGTTTGACTGCGACCGGTCGCTTGTTGACTGCTGATATACTACAAATATCATCGATATATAAATATCTAAAATACATACTCCCCTTTCCCTCCCTCTCCCCTTCCCTCCATGCTCCCCTCCCCTCCGTGCTCTCCTACCCCTGCACAGATACCGGAACAAACCTTCGGTAGGACAGTATTGTGATGTGCTGTTATATCCGGTAGTTGAATTGAAGGAATTAAACTCGTGATTTTCTGTCCAATAATTTCATCAGTAGTTGTAACACCGTGTAGGTACGCAAACATCTCATCACATGACACGATAGTACCCTGAATTATAAACACACATTGATACACACGGTAGTACCCCTGAATTAGAGAGTAGCACCCCCTCCACAAGAAACCCATCCGTAACTGACCTGCCCCCAGAAACCCACACGTACCTGACCTGCCCCCAGAAACCCACACGTACCTGAATCCCCCCAGAAACCCATCCGTAACTGACCTGCCCCCAGAAACCCATACGTACCTGAATCCCCCCAGAAACCCATACGTACCTGACCTGCCCCCAGAAACCCATACGTACCTGAATCCCCCCAGAAACCCATATGTACCTGACCTGCCCCCAGAAACCCATACGTACCTGAATCCCCCCAGAAACCCATCCGTAACTGACCTGCCCCCAGAAACCCACACGTACCTGAATCCCCCCAGAAACCCATCCGTAACTGACCTGCCCCCAGAAACCCACACGTACCTGACCTGCCCCCAGAAACCCACACGTACCTGAATCCCCCCAGAAACCCACACGTACCTGACCTGCCCCCAGAAACCCACACGTACCTGAATCCCCCCAGAAACCCACACGTACCTGACTACCGAATATAACTTTAGCTGATATACGTTCAACTGGTTCCATTATAACGACACATCTCGGATCGGAATCATCTCGTAATCTTTGAATCCCCCCAGAAACCCACACGTACCTGACTACCGAATATAACTTTAGCTGATATACGTTCAACTGGTTCCATTATAACGACACATCTCGGATCGGAATCATCTCGTAATCTTTGAATCCCCCCAGAAACCCACACGTACCTGACCTGCCCCCAGAAACCCACACGTACCTGACTACCGAATATAACTTTAGCTGATATACGTTCAACTGGTTCCATTATAACGACACATCTCGGATCGGAATCATCTCGTAATCTTTGAATCCACACAGAGACTGGAATCACTAAACCTTGAGAGTCAATAGCATCCAACTAGAAATACACGCATAAATATCATATCAGATAGTTAGTTAATCCTGCCACGTACAGACAATCCTGCCACGTACAGACGATCAGTTAATCCTGCCACATACAGACAGGGTTTTACACTTACCACTTTACCGCTAACAGTCACTAATTGTCCGTTTAAATCGAGATGATTCTCTTCAATGGCTTCAGTATTCTGTGTATGTTTTAACTGTAGTAAGTTTGTTAGTTTAACTCCTAGTAATTCACATTCACTGTATCCAAATAATTCACATGTCATATCATTAGATACCAGTATCTATAAATACAATACATATACAGGTGACAGGGTGATATCACAGGGGGTGATATCACAGGGTGATATCACAGGGGGTGTCACAGGGCGATATCCAAGGGGTGATTTCCAAGGGGGTGTCACAGGGCGGTTTCCAAGGGGTGATTTCCAAGGGGGTCACAGGGCGATATCCAAGGGGTGATATCCAAGGGGTGATTTCCAAGGGGGTGTCACAGGGTGGTTTCCAAGGGGTGATTTCCAAGGGGGTCACAGGGCGATATCCAAGGGGTGATTTCCAAGGGGGTGTCACAGGGCGGTTTCCAAGGGGTGATTTCCAAGGGGGTCACAGGGCGATATCCAAGGGGTGATTTCCAAGGGGGTCACAGGGCGGTTTCCAAGGGGTGATTTCCAAGTGGGTCACAGGGCGGTTTCCAAGTTGGTGTGCGTTGGGTGATACTAACTTCTGTTGTTCTGGCGTTGATCGTACAAACTGCTTTATTTGGATTCCGTATAGTTGTTAAATACGAACAGTTTCCTCCTTCTCCTCCTCCTTCTCCTCCTTCACCTCCTCCTTCACCTCCTCCTTCACTCCCTCCTTCACTCCCTCCTTCACTCCCTCCTTTAACGTAGTTATAAAACGACCAACTGGAACCTAGTGACATGTTCAGTTTAGTTTCGTCGACGCCACCAGATGGCGTACCGAACATTCCTTTGTTGTAACCCATCGTAAAACTAACGTCATTCATTCCATCGCCTAGAAACAACAAGAATCATCACTGTTAATTCTAGTTATTGATTTTAATTGATAAAGTTTGAATTTTGAAATCAAGAAAAACGAACCTTTGAAATAATCGAGGGTATATTTACTATCAGTCGACTGGTCGGCAGCAGGATGACAGGTCGACTGGTCAGCAGCCAACTGGTCGGCGGCTGATAGAGGGTGGCGTACAACTCCTGGAAATGACTGATTTGACTCATATTGCTGTTTGTCGTATAGTGATATACCTAGTTGAGCAGCTCTTAGCTGTTTACCACAACGGATCCTATCTAACGGTGAACCAAATACTGACTTCTTTCCTCCTCCTCCTGCTCCTGCTCCTCCTCCTCCTCCTGCTCCTCCTCCTCCTGCTCCTGCTCCTCCTCCTCCTCCTGCTCCTCCATACGATGTATTCAACATCAAACAACTCTACAATATACAATATACAACTCTCACTACTGCGTTACCTCGTCGACCGGTATTAACTGCGTTACCTCGTCGACCGGTATTAACTGCGTTACCTCGTCGACCGGTATTAACTGCGTTACCTCGTCGACCGGTATTAACTGCGTTACCTCGTCGACCGGTATTAACTGCGTTACCTCGTCGACCGGTATTAACTCAGTAATAACTATACACTTATTGGTTTATTGAATGAAATGAAACTAATTGTGCAGTGATTTGTCGGTAACTGCCAGTATTAAGTGTTCTTCAATATCTATCAGTGATATGTGTAACTGCACCCCCTCTCCCTCTCCCCCTCCCCCTCCCCCTCCATTATATCGTCATACTATCTGCAGATATCGAAGCTAAAGCTACACTACTGTTAGACATCTAATACTTTTCATTAAATCTATGAAATCAGTGAATTTATTGGTAATCTGTTAATATCATAATTTTATGGTTTTAATTACCGAAAATCTTCAGTTAAAATACTCGCAAAAATATGAATTTTCAGATTATTTTCTTATTTTATCCGGAAAATTGATTTTTATTCCGTAATTATTTATTTTGTTTCACAAAAACTAGAAATAATTTAACTACAGAAACCTCATCCTTATTTCATAAAAGAAACTTTTATTTATTTTCCTACCTTTGAATATTTATTTCGCTTTTTAGAATAGTTTGCACCCATAATGAGTTAACACTAGCTGCTGCTGCTGCTGCTGCTGCTGCTGACAATGATGCAACAAGTGACAAATACACACATTAATAGGATATCTCATACTAATCCATCATGTTTTCTATTCACCCGTTATAGGGTTATAATACGCAGCCATCCGTTATAGGGTAATACAGCCACGTAGCCGGAGATACATCCACTTTTTCTTCGTTAGAATTGAAACAAGATGTGTATGATGGCTCCAGGCAACCGGTTGACACGTTGACAACCGATTCTGCACGACTCGAGGAGAGTCGATTAAAATATTCATAAAATAAATCATCAAATGGTTTCAATATCAGCCACACGCGAATAAGAGGAGGTAGAGGAGGTCAATGGGGAGAGAGGAGGTAGAGGAGGTAGATGGGGGAGAGAGGAGGTAGAGGAGGTCGATGGGGGAGAGAGGAGGTAGAGGAGGTCGATGGGGGAGAGAGGAGGTAGAGGAGGTCGATGAGAGAGAGAGGGGGTAGAGGAGGTCGATGGGGGAGAGAGGAGGTAGAGGAGGTCGATGAGGAGAGAGGAGGTAGAGGAGGTCGATGTGGGAGAGGGGAGGTAGAGGAGGTCGATGGGGGAGAGAGGAGGTAGAGGAGGTCGATGAGGAGAGAGGAGGTAGAGGAGGTCGATGTGGGAGAGGGGAGGTAGAGGAGGTCGATGAGAGAGAGAGGAGGTAGAGGAGGTCGATGAGGAGAGAGGAGGTAGAGGAGGTCGATGTGGGAGAGGGGAGGTAGAGGAGGTCGATGGGGGAGAGAGGAGGTAGAGGAGGTAGATGTGGGAGAGGGGAGGTAGAGGAGGTTGATGGGGGAGAGAGGAGGTAGAGGAGGTTGATGGGGGAGAGAGGAGGTAGAGGAGGTCGATGAGGAGAGAGGAGGTAGAGGAGGTCGATGGGGGAGAGAGGAGGTAGAGGAGGTCGATGGGGGAGAGAGGAGGTAGAGGAGGTCGATGGGGGAGAGAGGAGGTAGAGGAGGTCGATGGGGGAGAGAGGAGGTAGAGGAGGTCGATGGGGGAGAGAGGAGGTAGAGGAGGTCGATGGGGGAGAGAGGAGGTAGAGGAGGTCGATGAGAGAGAGGAGGTAGAGGAGGTAGAGGAGGTCGATGTGGGAGAGAGGGGGTAGAGGAGGTCGATGGGGGAGAGGAGGTAGAGGAGGTAGATGGGGGGAGAGGAGGTAGAGGAGGTCGATGAGAGAGAGGAGGTAGAGGAGGTAGATGGGGGAGAGAGGAGGTAGAGGAGGTCGATGGGGGAGAGAGGAGGTAGAGGAGGTCGATGAGAGAGAGGAGGTAGAGGAGGTAGATGGGGGAGAGAGGAGGTAGAGGAGGTCGATGGGGGAGAGAGGAGGTAGAGGAGGTCGATGGGGGAGAGGAGGTAGAGGAGGTCGATGGGGGAGAGAGGAGGTAGAGGAGGTCGATGAGAGAGAGGAGGTAGAGGAGGTAGATGGGGGAGAGAGGAGGTAGAGGAGGTAGAGGAGGTCGATGTGGGAGAGAGGGGGTAGAGGAGGTCGATGGGGGAGAGAGGAGGTAGAGGAGGTAGATGGGGGGAGAGGAGGTAGAGGAGGTCGATGAGAGAGAGGAGGTAGAGGAGGTCGATGGGGGAGAGAGGAGGTAGAGGAGGTCGATGAGAGAGAGGAGGTAGAGGAGGTAGAGGAGGTCGATGGGGGAGAGAGGAGGTAGAGGAGGTCGATGGGGGAGAGAGGAGGTAGAGGAGGTCGATGGGGGAGAGAGGAGGTAGAGGAGGTCGATGAGAGAGAGGAGGTAGAGGAGGTAGAGGAGGTCGATGTGGGAGAGAGGGGGTAGAGGAGGTCGATGGGGGAGAGAGGAGGTAGAGGAGGTCGATGAGAGAGAGGAGGTAGAGGAGGTAGAGGAGGTCGATGTGGGAGAGAGGGGGTAGAGGAGGTCGATGGGGGAGAGAGGAGGTAGAGGAGGTCGATGAGAGAGAGGAGGTAGAGGAGGTAGAGGAGGTCGATGTGGGAGAGAGGGGGTAGAGGAGGTCGATGGGGGAGAGGAGGTAGAGGAGGTAGATGGGGGGAGAGGAGGTAGAGGAGGTCGATGAGAGAGAGGAGGTAGAGGAGGTAGATGGGGGAGAGAGGAGGTAGAGGAGGTCGATGGGGGAGAGAGGAGGTAGAGGAGGTCGATGGGGGAGAGAGGAGGTAGAGGAGGTCGATGGGGGAGAGAGGAGGTAGAGGAGGTCGATGGGGGAGAGAGGAGGTAGAGGAGGTAGATGTGGGAGAGAGGAGGTAGAGGAGGTCAATGGGGAGAGAGGAGGTAGAGGAGGTAGATGGGGGAGAGAGGGGGTAGAGGAGGTCGATGGGGGAGAGAGGAGGTAGAGGAGGTTGATGGGGGAGAGAGGAGGTAGAGGAGGTTGATGGGGGAGAGAGGAGGTAGAGGAGGTCGATGGGGGAGAGAGGAGGTAGAGGAGGTCGATGAGGAGAGAGGAGGTAGAGGAGGTCGATGGGGGAGAGAGGAGGTAGAGGAGGTCGATGGGGGAGAGAGGAGGTAGAGGAGGTCGATGAGGAGAGAGGAGGTAGAGGAGGTCGATGGGGGAGAGAGGAGGTAGAGGAGGTCGATGGGGGAGAGAGGAGGTAGAGGAGGTCGATGAGGAGAGAGGAGGTAGAGGAGGTCGATGGGGGAGAGAGGAGGTAGAGGAGGTCGATGGGGGAGAGAGGAGGTAGAGGAGGTCGATGGGGGAGAGAGGAGGTAGAGGAGGTCGATGGGGGAGAGAGGAGGTAGAGGAGGTCGATGAGAGAGAGGAGGTAGAGGAGGTAGAGGAGGTCGATGTGGGAGAGAGGGGGTAGAGGAGGTCGATGGGGGAGAGAGGAGGTAGAGGAGGTCGATGAGAGAGAGGAGGTAGAGGAGGTAGAGGAGGTCGATGTGGGAGAGAGGGGGTAGAGGAGGTCGATGGGGGAGAGAGGAGGTAGAGGAGGTCGATGGGGGAGAGAGGAGGTAGAGGAGGTAGAGGAGGTCGATGGGAGAGAGGAGGTAGAGGAGGTCGATGATGGGGGAGAGAGGAGGTAGAGGAGGTAGAGGAGGTCGATGGAGGAGAGAGGAGGTAGAGGAGGTAGAGGAGGTCGATGAGAGAGAGGAGGTAGAGGAGGTCGATGGGGGAGAGAGGAGGTAGAGGAGGTCGATGAGAGAGAGGAGGTAGAGGAGGTAGAGGAGGTCGATGTGGGAGAGAGGGGGTAGAGGAGGTCGATGGGGGAGAGAGGAGGTAGAGGAGGTTGATGGGGGAGAGAGGAGGTAGAGGAGGTTGATGGGGGAGAGAGGAGGTAGAGGAGGTCGATGGGGGAGAGAGGAGGTAGAGGAGGTCGATGAGGAGAGAGGAGGTAGAGGAGGTCGATGGGGGAGAGAGGAGGTAGAGGAGGTCGATGGGGGAGAGAGGAGGTAGAGGAGGTCGATGAGGAGAGAGGAGGTAGAGGAGGTCGATGGGGGAGAGAGGAGGTAGAGGAGGTCGATGGGGGAGAGAGGAGGTAGAGGAGGTCGATGAGGAGAGAGGAGGTAGAGGAGGTCGATGGGGGAGAGAGGAGGTAGAGGAGGTCGATGGGGGAGAGAGGAGGTAGAGGAGGTCGATGGGGGAGAGAGGAGGTAGAGGAGGTCGATGGGGGAGAGAGGAGGTAGAGGAGGTCGATGAGAGAGAGGAGGTAGAGGAGGTCGATGGGGGAGAGAGGAGGTAGAGGAGGTCGATGGGGGAGAGAGGAGGTAGAGGAGGTCGATGTGGGAGAGAGGGGGTAGAGGAGGTCGATGGGGGAGAGGAGGTAGAGGAGGTCGATGGGGGAGAGAGGAGGTAGAGGAGGTCGATGAGAGAGAGGAGGTAGAGGAGGTAGAGGAGGTCGATGTGGGAGAGAGGGGGTAGAGGAGGTCGATGGGGGAGAGAGGAGGTAGAGGAGGTCGATGGGGGAGAGAGGAGGTAGAGGAGGTAGAGGAGGTCGATGGGAGAGAGGAGGTAGAGGAGGTCGATGATGGGGGAGAGAGGAGGTAGAGGAGGTAGAGGAGGTCGATGGAGGAGAGAGGAGGTAGAGGAGGTAGAGGAGGTCGATGAGAGAGAGGAGGTAGAGGAGGTCGATGGGGGAGAGAGGAGGTAGAGGAGGTCGATGAGAGAGAGGAGGTAGAGGAGGTAGAGGAGGTCGATGTGGGAGAGAGGGGGTAGAGGAGGTCGATGGGGGAGAGAGGAGGTAGAGGAGGTCGATGGGGGAGAGAGGAGGTAGAGGAGGTAGAGGAGGTCGATGGGAGAGAGGAGGTAGAGGAGGTCGATGATGGGGGAGAGAGGAGGTAGAGGAGGTAGAGGAGGTCGATGGAGGAGAGAGGAGGTAGAGGAGGTAGAGGAGGTCGATGAGAGAGAGGAGGTAGAGAGAGTCATTACAAATCAGTCATTGATATGTGAATAATTCAACAACAGATAATTAGAGAAAGAGAGAGAGAGTAGTGCAGGACAGATACACTGACAGGTAGACAGACAGACACACTGACAGGTAGATAGACAGACTGACAGATAGACAGACACACTGACAGGTAGACAGGCAGATACACTGACAGGTAGACAGACAGACACAATGACAGGTAGACAGACAGACTGACAGATAGACAGACACACTGACAGGTAGACAGGCAGATACACTGACAGGTAGACAGACAGACACAATGACAGGTAGACAGACAGACACACTGACAGGTAGACAGACAGACACACTGACAGGTAGATAGACAGACACACTGACAGGTAGACAGACAGACACACTGACAGGTAGACAGACAGACACACTGACAGGTAGACAGACAGACACACTGACAGGTAGACAGACAGACACACTGACAGGTAGACAGACACACTGACTGGTAGACAGACAGACACACTGACAGGTAGACAGACAGACACACTGACAGGTAGACAGACAGACACACTGACAGGTAGACAGACAGACACACTGACAGGTAGATAGACAGACACACTGACAGGTAGACAGACACACTGACAGGTAGACAGACACACTGACAGATAGACAGACACACTGACAGGAAGACAGATACACTGGCAGGTAGACAGACACACTGACAGGTAGACAGATATACTGACAGGTAGACAGACACACTGACAGGTAGACAGATATACTGACAGGTAGACAGGTATACTGACAGGTAGCCTGGTTGAACCATGCGACATTTATTTAGTATTTTCATTTATTTAGTAATCAATGATTAATCAAAAAGAAGTCAGTGACCAGACAATGATTAAACTACTTCTATAACCATTATAGCCAGTTCAAGGTTTAACTTAACCTTCTACAAACAACTATAGGTTGTTATAGGATACAACTACAGAACTGGGTTTTTAATCGGATCATTGATGTAATAAATTCCATTCATTCCATTCATTCTATGATTATAACCAATCTAGCAGGCTTTGTGCGTTTTGTGTTGAGAAATTGAGACCAGTTTTTATTGTGTTTAATCAATGTACACAGAGATATACTAGTGAATAGATAGGAGGAGTTCATAAAGGCAATGTATGTGTCACATGTATACAGTGAGACATACAACCAGTGAGTGTAGTGAGATTATACACAAGCACTAGCAGCAGCAGCAGCACCAGCAGCAGCAGCAGCAGCAGCATACAGTCAACACGACAATGACTGGCGAAACTAAACACAGATTTACGCAATCATTTATAGGATACGTGATACTAGTGGCGCTACCTTGTATACATATCGGTAACTATTAGAACCCCAGTACCCGACCGACCGACCAGCTGACCGACCGACCGACCAGCTGACCGGTCGCCCGACCGGCTGACCGACCGGCTGACCGACCGCCCGACCGGCTGATTAATTATTGTTTCATGTTTAGGTATCATACAGAAAATATGGACTCCTAACAAACCAGAGGTTGATAAAAAGACGTGTACGTGTGAATGTTTCGATACGGTCTATAAAGGTAAGAGAAGACACATCGTGAATTAACTGTGTAACTGGATCCACATCTGTGGAACTGGATCCACAACTGTGGAACTGGGTCCACAACTGTGGAACTGGGTCCACAACTGTGGAACTGGTTCTACAACTGCGGAACTGGATCCGCAACTGTGGACTGGGTCCGCAACTGTGGAACTGGATTCAGAACTGTGTAACTGGATCCACAACTGTGGAACTGGCTCCACAACTGTGGAACTGGATTCAGAACTGTGTAACTGGATCCACAACTGTGTAACTGGATCCACAACTATGGAACTGGCTCCACAACTGTGGAACTGGGTTCAGATAAATAAATATATTTTTATTATTTTCAGGTTCCTATGAGTATCCTCCCTCTAAGTATAAACATGTATATTTCAATGCGACCGCTGAGACTGGTAAAATCTGGGCTATAACAATGTTAGCCGTTTTATCTTTATATGAAACTATCAAATACCTCACACGGTTACTAAGCAACCGTTGTCTCAGACGTTCCATGTTTATTTTATTCGCGTCTGTCGTTTATTCTCATTATTACTCGTGGTGGAGTTATTTCGGTTACTATAGCGACAACTTCTATCAACAATGGTATCATCAGTTGTTTTTTACGGTTACGGAAGTCGTTTCGACTGTTTTTGTATTGAATCTGTGCGATATTGAAGTCGAGATGACTCCTAGGAAGTTACTGGTAATATTATCGATCAGTTGTTTACATATTATAGTATCCAGCGGCGACCAGTTTATAGAAAACGTAATCCTGCAGAACTGGTCGGGGAAACATCAGTTTTTTCGAGATATCGGATTCATGTTTCCCGACCTATTACATTTTATTGTACCGCTATACGAACTGTGGAGACTATCGAAACTGACCAATCAACCGCTGCGTAAAATAATCAATAAATTTGAAATCATTATCGCCGTAGCGACTGTAACTGCTACTTCTATCGTAGTGAAAATAGTTTTATAAAGTAAAAGTTTATTTCAAATTCCATCACCAGAGGGCGGGCAAGTACACCGTCTTATAGCTTCACATTCCACCACCAGGGGGCGAGAAGCACTAAGTCTAATTGTTTAAGTTAAGATTTTGTACCATAAAAAATATATTTATAATAAAACGATTGATGACATAAAATAAAATGGTTGTAATTTCTCTTTCCATTTCGAGGTAACCACAAGTCTACGGTAATCTGAGCTAGTTATCAGCAGACTGGGGGAGAGGGGGAGTTATCTGACACACTGACCTGCTGGTAGTATGATAAACTAATGACTGACCTGTAAATGTGGTACCCTGCGACAACCGCCGCTGCTGCTGCTGTTGTTTTGTTGTTTTTGTAGGAATGTTATCGGGAAACTGTTTGATAATCGTTTTGGACTGATTTCACTGAAATCTAAACTGTGTTTATTCCACATCGGAGACATCGTCATCATCGGTCGTCGCTCAACTGAAAATATACAATAAACCACTACAGCATCAAGGGTTAGGGTTAGGATACTGACCCTAGGACAATCCTGGACACAAGATACTGACCCTAGGACAATCTTGGATACAAGATACCCTAGGACAATCTAGGGTAGAGAATATTGCCTGACGGAAGTATTAGATACAATACCTCCTCCAGTGAACTAACAGAGACTGACAGACGGACAGTAAATGAATGTCGTATGTCTCGCTGTAAGACTGAGACTGTGATCAATATTACACACACACATCACTGTTTATACGTTACTATAACAACTAAACCACAGCTCACAGCTACAGCTAATCAACACAGCAGCTACTGCCTCGGCCCTCATCAACACAGCAGCTGCAGCTACTCACTGCCTCCTCGGCCCTCATCAAATCGAGAAATGGAGCCACTGAACGGTGCAGCCTCACAAAAATGACAGGACTGAATACTTCTGGCCTACGTGAGGGAGGGGTGTCCTATACTAAACAATTCTCAAAGGATAGTTAATAAATGTTCTCTTCCTCACCCAACAAACACCGATCACAATCTCCGCCATTTACACAATCTATCACTAGAGGGCGCCAGCTACTGGTGTGTTTGTAGTGATTTTGATGTTTTGAAGAAATCAGTAAAATATATTCAGTAAACAGGACTGAAACCTGGCTTAAACTATCCTTATATTCAAATAGAATCGAACAGGTGAGTTTACAATTCAAATCAACTCGTTAAACTCACCTTTAAACATAGAAAACTAATCGTTATTAGAATAGTCGTACTAATTACCACACGGAAACAATTTGATACTTGTAGGTGGTGAGCGGGTTGGAGCAAGGCGCCATGTCAACTACTCCTTCAAACAGTAGTAAACGCAAAACACCTTCCAGATCTGGAAGTCCAGCAGCAGCAGCAGCTGGTGCAGGTGCTGGTGCAGGTGCTATTCTAAATCCATCAAAAAGACTAAAAAAATCAGATAATGACATCGAAGAAACATCAGAGACACTCGTAGCAAGTGTGCTGGAGGAGACTGCGGCGAGCGGGGAATCCGAACCGCTTTATTGTTTTAAAGATCGAAACTTTGTACATTCGGCGAAGGAGAACGCGGGTATGAGGAAATCACGGGTTTGGAAGAATTTGAAACAGATAATAGCGTTAGAGAGACAGACACGTAATACGGATGAACCGACGTACGGAAGTTTAGATGCGATTCCGTCGTTAAATAAACCTGCGAGGAAATACTCGGATATCACCGGATTACGAGCTCTTTATACGGACCCTCAAACTAAACTACGTTATACAACGATCGATGAATTCACTCGAATACGTACTTTACCTGTTGATATTATTACTGGGTATTTAACACTACGCAAGGCTAATACACCGGTTCCATAATTACGCGTAATCGCGAACCGGTCCGGTAATCACTGACCGGTCCGGTAATCACTGACTGGTTCCATAATTACGGACTGGTCTGGTAATCACTGACCGGTCCGGTAATCACTGACCGGTCCGGTAATCACTGACCGGTTCCATAATTACGGACAGGTCCGGTAATCGTGGACCGGTCTGGTAATCGCGAACCAGTCTGGTAATCACTGACCGGTCCGGTAATCACAGACCGGTCTGGTAATCGTGGACCGGTCTGGTAATCGTGGACCAGTCTGGTAATCACGGACCGGTCAGGTAATCACAGATCGCTTTGTTATCAAAGCTTCAACAGATAAGAAATAAATATAAATGTAATATTTCAGTAATTTATTTTTGTGTCTCTCATTTTTTCTCAAGTGAAGCTTTAGATCAGTAGATGGACGCTAACCATTGTCTTCATGTGGTCTCTTATTGTAAGCTGCTTTAGCCAAACCACAGATACGCCATTAACCACTCTCAGTTGCATCTAGGGCAACACAGTTGTTAGGCTAACAAGTGACATTGGCCTGTACAGCCCCGGCACTACACAACAAAAATCCTATAAAACGAATTCCACTGCGAATGATATCTATTTAGAAAGTGGCTACAAAAGCCTTTAAAAAATGATTTCCTTAATTGAAGCGTAATAGCGTTGATGGAATTTGCGAATGAAAGATTAATATATCATTTGCCCGCCACACAAATATTCGCATGTCAACCGTCTGGTGCTGCCCCTATATACAACGTTAGCGGGGAAAGCGTGAACTAACATAATACCCGCTTGCCAAAGTCTCTCGGTGGCCGTAATGGACAAACTATTTACCGATTTACAAACTATTTACCGATTTGCGGGCCGGATTCCGAGATAATTCTCAAGACTTTTAACAGCACTGGGAAATTGTTTTTATAATAGAATGAGTTTTTATCGGGGTATTTATATTTTTGTTGGGTTGGGGAGAGGGCGCTGCTCGTGTTTTTATATTAAAGTCGATGAAAGTTTTTGTCATTCGAAGGATTTCCTGGATGCCATAATTTCACCATTTTTGTGATAAGTAGGATCGAGGGTCATAAACAAATTTTTCCCCAAAAGTTACAAACAAAAAATACAACCAAACAGACCGGGTTTCAGATAGAGTAACCCATTGATCACAACACCTCAGAATGACTAATTCTCATCCATGGAATCCTCCCCTGACCACAGAATCAATTCCTCACAGAGTGTATCCTCCTTCACTGAGTGAACCCTGCTCATCAATGGAATCATATAAAACTAGGATTCGTTATTATCAGTATTTTATTGAAACCAATAGAAAAACTTGTAAGAACAAATTGTTTGAATATTTGCAGACAGTAAAAACCTCATTATTTTCACAAACTGCTTGAGACGATTTCAGGTTTTACTGTTATATCACAACACATAAACAAATGCAATATGACCAAGTTATAGTCCTTCCTGCTAGAGGGCGCCTACAGTTTGGCTAGTTTTCTAATTTTGCAACATATTGAGAAGAAATTTGTCAATTACATTTTCAGTATTTGTAACAGAATTAGTTACACAACTAATTACAGGATTTGTAACAGAATTAGTTACACAATTATTTACAGGATCAGTGACAGAATTAATAATGGCTGCTGTACTGAGACAAGTAGATTGATTATAAGCTGGTGTCAATTTCTTGTCATTGACTTCATAATACTGTTTTTCCCTACATTCCGATTGAAAAGGTACTGGGTTTACCGGTCTCGGAGTGGTGACAGGTCTCGGAGTGGTCACTGGTCTCGGAGTGGTGACAGGTCTTGGAGTGGTCAACGGTCTCGGAGTGGTGACAGGTCTCGGAGTGGTCAGTGGTCTTGGAGTGGTCACTGGTTTACAGGCCATGTCTGGTTTTAATTTGAAATCTAGTTCATCGACAGAAAGTGCAGGTTTTGCTAAGTGTCTGAATTGTGAAAACATGTTTACATGTTTTCCAGCAGCATAGTTTGCATCATGACAGACGGATGTAGTCGTCGTTGGTTTCTCAATAACGGGTAGTATTGTTGAAGTGGTTTGAGGGTTCAGTAATGCTCTGTTGATCTTGTCGATATCGAGGCCACTATTTAACAATTTTACAGCTTTTCGTCTCTCGAAATCATTGGCTACAAATATCGTTTGATTCTTCTCTGATCTCTGATTGGTGGAAGGTCTCATGGATGCTGTCTTCTGATTGGACGGTTTGGCCGATGCCGTTCTCTGATTGGACGATGATTGTTGCGTTGTATCTATAAACGTGACCCTGAGTCGTTTATTAGAACTCGTACTCGATGATGAACTACATGAACTCAAACTATCCTCATCCTCACCGCGTCCCTCGCGTCCCTCACCACTCTCACATCCCATTTCAAATATCTTATCAATTTTAGCTCGAATATCTAATTTACGTTTACCACTGGTCGCAGCTGCTGCAGCTGCTGCTGGTGCTGCTGCTGCTGCCTGTCGACCAGGAACGTACCGGTCGAATTTACTGTTTCTAACGAACGCTGCTGATTTCTTTGTTGTAGCGGTTGCCGCCGGTGATTTACTCAGTTTTAATAACGGTTTAACCAGGTCTAAATACGATTTCGTTTTATTCTCAATTCTTTCGTTCATTTTAAGCAGACGACTTCTCGCAGTTGTCATAGAAACAGATGATGCGTTACTTACGACGCTTGACGATGAACTAGGTTTGTTGAGTCCGAGTAAAGTGGTAACCGGGGACGACACCGTATTGTTATCAGTCCGACGTAAAATCGATTGAATTCGACTTTTAACCGACCTTGAACTTGAATTGGATAAAACTGGTGACAGAGGTGGAGTTTGTGATTTGATTGACGCAGTTCTCAGAACACCAGACGACCTCAAACTACCAGCAGATGACCTCAAACTACCAGTGGACGACCTCAAACTACCAGCAGATGACCTCAAACTACCAGCACATGACCTCAAACTACTAGCAGATGATGACCCCAGACTATGAGCAGAAGATTCCAAACTACCAGCAGAGGATACAGCAGGTGCCTGATCTGGAGATTGTAAATCAGCAGGTGCCTGATCTGGAGATTGTAAATCAGCAGGTGTCTGATCTGGAGATTGTAAATCAGCAGGTGTCTGATCTGGAGATTGTAAATCAGCAGGTGTCTGATCTGGAGATTGTAAATCAGCAGCAATTGAAGGTTGAAACAAAGACAATAAATCATCAAAATCACTCAATGAATCATCAGTTATTGAACAGGTAGCACGCTGGTTACAGGTCGACGTGATCATAGGCTGTTTACAGGTCGATGTGATCATAGGCTGGTTACAGGTCGACATGATCGTAGGCTGGTTACAGGTCGACGTGATCGCAGGCTGGTTACAGGTCGACGTGATCGCACGCTGGTTACAGGTCGACGTGATCGTAGGCTGGTTACAGGTCGACATGATCGCAGGCTGGTTACAGATCGACGTGATCGCAGGCTGGTTACAGGTCGACGTGATCGTAGGCCGGTTACAAGTCGATGATGTTGACTGGTTACAGGTCGATGTTGTTGGCTGGTTACAGGTCGATGATGTTGGCTGGTTACAGGTCGATGATGTTGGCTGGTTACAGGTCGATGTTGTTGGCTGGTCAGTTCTCTCCCACATTACGAGGTGTATTTCTGATGGTTCTATATTTGGCACGGTTTGATCGTAATCACAAACTGGGAATTTTAAACCATCGCATTCCATCCATAAATTATCTGAAATTAGAAAATGAGAAATCAAATATATGAAGTATCTGAACGGTATCAAGAATGAAAGGAGTATCAACGCGTGATACTTACTGCACGTGTTTTTGATCCATGCTATAAAATGATCCGGATTTCTCTTGTACTGAACGACCCCGATAACACGATACCAGTGGCTCCCCTCGTGAATGAAATCATAACTATTTAAATCTGCGTGAGGCGGTAAACCTTGCATGAAGTGTAATACTAGACATCCGGACAATCTGAAACAGAGCAGCAAAATAAATAACAGTGACCACTACTTTACACCTATTCATACAAATTCCCTGATTTATTTTTGTTAATACTGAATCTGTAAGACTTAATTCCTTGACTGAATCTGCAGCAGATGAATCGACATTACATGGTTTAAGTCATGGTCGAATGTATCCAGTTTCCATCGGCTTACAGCGACCCCCCCCCCACACACAGTTAGGAACCTAAAGCCTAGCGCACATCGACAGTGCGATTGGAGACAACTAGTTGCAAGGCAGTTTTCGGTGCATGAGAGCAACTGGCTGGATACGATCAGTTGCTTGAATGTGTCGATGTGAGCGAGCTTACGATTGGTAAGCGTCGATCTATCTCCAGTTCCAGCCAGTTGCCCGTGTTCTACTTTTGAGCAACTGGTTGTACTCAATCGCAGTCATATCCGTCGATGTGCGCGCTCTGGATTTCGACGATCGACATGCGCCATGCAGTTGCTGCAACTGACCGGTTGTAACTAGATTTCGATGTGCGCGGGGTAATCGTTCGGTAGCAACTAGTTGTCTCCGATCGCAGCGTCGATGTGCGCTAGGCTTAACAGTTTAAAACATACTACACTCACCGATTCATAATGAGGAATCTTTTCTGTTGAAGAGAATTACAACTATAACACGGTCTTACGAAATATGGTGAATCCATTGTAAATAGATCGGGTGTATTCGCGAAACTGATTAATGGCTTCTCATTCCTGTAAATATACAACAACTACAATTAGAACCATAGCTCGATTCCTGTCAGATATTCAATGAAAATCAATTTGAGCCGTTTTAAAGTAAAGCATGTAATACACTGATGTAGTTTTGAATCTGTTTGGGAACTGGGACCGGTTGCTCAAAAATTGGTTAGAGATAACCAGTGGATAGTTGACATAGTGACAATTGACAATTGCATTGTTATTATGGTATATTTATCCGCCAGTTATCTTAACCAACTTTTGAGCAACTGCAGCCCCTGGACAGTAACACTGCAGCCCCTGGACAGTAACACTTACCGATCTAGTTTAATATCACCACAGATATCACACTGAAGCCTCCACGTAAAATCCATGTTAAAATGTTGTCTAATTTCACCGTTTTCATGAAGTAACATCATTAAAGCGATCATTGCGCTGTCATTCTCTCCGCGATTACAGTTTAAACGAGGTTTTAGGTGTAAGAATAGACACTCGCGTAGTTCATTTATTAACTCGAAACTCCTCACAAATCCCTCACTAGAAATATCGGGATATTTCATTTTCAGCTGATCGATTCTAGATGTTTGACGACAAGTAGCAGCGGATGATGAGGTAGCTGCTGCTGCTGCTGCTGTACCTGGTACCGTACTCGCTGCTGCTGCTGTAGATGGTACCATACTTGCTGCTGCTGCAGCTGTTACTGGTTCATTCGACGGTGAACTGAATGAGAATAATAGTTTCAATGCTCTGGCAATAGGTGGCGTAACACCTTTCATACACAAATAATCGACACTGTCTAAAACTTCAGCTGAAGTGATATGAGTTCCACCGGTAAACAGACCGTTCCCTCCTCCGGTACCGAGCATACATTTTAAACTCGGATAATTTACCGATCGTCCGGTTCTCAATAAAATCAACGCCTGATCATAAACTATACACATGATTCTCATTATTGAAATGTGATCACAGTTGTCATGGCGATCAGTGTTTAAACGGTTCAAATATCGACGCAATGAGTGACAATGAACTAATAAACATAGTGTCACATCCAGCCAACAGAGGGCGTCACTATTCACCCATTGTATATTATGTCCTAATCGTATATTTTCAAGAATCTGTGGTAACGGTATCCTCGGTGATGATACATCGGTGCTATGTTCCCGTGGTAACGGTATCCGTGGTGATGATACATCAGTGCTATGTTGCTGGGGTAATGGTTGCTGCGGTAACGGTATCCGTGGTGATGATACATCAGTGTTCTGTTCCCGTGATAACGGTAACCGTCTATTTTTCAGTAATTTCTGTTGGTGTTTTGATTGTTTAATGACGTTTGTTGTAAAGTGACGACGATCAGAGGAGACTGTGGCAAGTGACTCGTTATCTACACCGCTCATTGTTACAATTGGTCGGCATGGCGACGATGATACTTCATGCACTTTATGTTTGACGATGAATTCTGATAATAATCCGAGACCAATCGGAAAACAACACTGAAAAATACAATCAACAGAGGGCGCTGTATAAAATACAATCAACAGAGGGCGCTGTATAAACCATCTGTTTAAAATTAGGAGACCCGGTGTAATGTGGTTTAAAACCAGCAGAGGGCACTGTATACTTACATCAGGATTTTGACAAGACTTTAGAGCTTCATCGAAATTGAGTTGAAAATATTCGAGTTTTGAAGAGATGCCTTTACGACGACACAATTCACATGACTCCATCTTCCAGCTCCAGTCAGTAGTAGAATCAGTCAGTGATCTCGGTTCTTCCAAAGCCAGTAGTCGATTAAATACTCCTCACACGGTCTGAACCAAGCTGTTCAAACATACTGCAACATCAGTGAAACGCAACGATTACAAGAATACGTTTAGAAAACGATTAACACTTGATATTTATAGAGACAAAACGAACTGAGAACGCATTGAGACTACTAGCGCCATCTATACACCATCAACGGAAAAACCGATAAAACAGCGGTTTATAAAAATGACGCGTGAATATATTAGAATCATCGGATCAAAAACAAGTAGATCTAAAAATAAATGTTAACTTAACGGATTCTAATCGCTTTAAATCACGTTTTAAACTGGTTTATTCTAAACACACGTTTCTATTTCACGGAGGCGGCCATATTTACTGCCGGTTCTTAAACACTGGCGGTACCGTGCGTTACGAGTAACCCTAACCCTAGCAGCAGCTAACCCTAACCCTAATCAGGCAACCTGACTAACATCTCACAACGCTCTCGCACCACTCCAGCCGTTTATCAAAATACAAACTCGCACACTTTGGCCCAGGCTTAACGAAACGTCGAAAAGGTTTTGCTAGGAAATCTTTGTAAACACTGACCACATCATGTATATATTTACACTTAATTTTATTTTACCACAAGATTGATTAAAAAAATATTTCTCAAATAATTTTTATCAGTTTTTGATGAATAATCTAATGCTTCGCTATTTCGTCGATGATAAGATCCGGAGACCTCCGCCGGCGCCCAGAGATGTCAATGCAATTCAATGATTGATTGCTAGTTGGTTAAGATGACAACTGAACTAATCATAAAAGGTATTTCACAGTTGTTTAAACAGTTTTAACGGATTCAATACGTCATATTTATGATGTATTCAGTTTATATAATCTATGTCAACACTTCAGTAATGTTGTCAAAGCCACAAGTGACTCGGTCCTGAGACCGCGAACCTGTCCTGATTCCTGGCTCCCATCCAATCCAGAGCAGAGTCCCAGCCTAGCCCTAGTCACACTCACAGTGTAATCCAGCTAAAATGTGTTTTATATGCGACACCTAGATTAGCAACGTTTATACACAGTATGTAGCCTACAAGCCGTGCCCGTGGGCAGGGCATAGTCAGTAACCTGTCTGTGGTTTAGTTTCACAATCGGATATTTTCACAAACCACAACCACGTTGGTATAAGCCCATCCAATTATAAAAAGCTTACCACCAACGATTAGGTAACTAACTAGGCAGGGCAGAGTTAGGCCCACGTGACGGTGGTTAAACATATTGTTATTGTAGATATTGGAGAGGTTCACGGTCGGCTGTTTCAGCATCATGCCGTTATACAAGCAGAAATATCATTTTTCGTCAAAGAATTTGAGGTAAAGTGAAAGTTATCCGGAACATCCGTGTTGGGGAATCCTGAGGAGGATGTCCGTAATGAGGTATCTATAATTTATCTTCAATTTGAAACAGGAAAAACGTAAAGATCGAGAACTCAAGAGGACGCAGATTATAGGAGAACACATCGATCAACTAAAACACAAATCATTGGATGAAACGATGGCGACGATGAAAACATTACTGAGTGGAATCATTTCAACAAGTGAGTGAACTGGTCGTGGGGGTTAGACGATATCTGGGATGGGAGGTAAACTGGCTCTAGGATGGATGATCCTGGGAGGGCTGTCTAACGGTAGCTCAGTCAGTGGAATAACGCATGATGCTGTTGCCAAGTGACACTACAAGCAGGTTTGAGTCCTGTTGGCTGCTACAGTGTGCGGCAAGCAACATCGGGTTGAATAAATACTCCAATAGGGTTCAGTTTCAGGAATCTAAAATCAAAACGACGTAAAACAAACAAACTGTGTGTGATTTTATTTTCAGGTGAGACTTGCAGTAAAATGATTAATAAAGTCGCAGATAAAGAGCAAGATCAGAAACCGGTAAATATTGTGACAGATCCTCAGAGGTTGAACATGTGCCTGGGGCAGGATTCATTTCTGCAGTTAAAACAAGATCATTTTCATTTATTTCTCTCGAAGATGACTATTAGCGATATATAGATGAAATTTGGTATCTGGTGGTATAGAGAGTATGTCGGTATAGAGAGTATGGCGGTATAGAGAGTATGCCGGTATAGAGAGTATGTCGGTATAGAGAGTATGGCGGTATAGAGAGTGTGGCGGTATAGAGAGTATGGCGGTATAGAGAGTATGGCGGTATAGAGAGTATGCCAGTATAGACAGTATGTCGGTATGGAGGGTATGGCGGTATAGAGGGTATGGAGGTATAGAGAGTATGCCAGTATAGAGAGTATGGCGGTATAGAGAGTATGGTGGTATAGAGAGTATGCCAGTATAGAGAGTATGGCGGTATAGAGAGTATGGCGGTATAGAGAGTATGGTGGTGTAGAGAGTATGCCAGTATAGAGAGTATGGCGGTATAGAGAGTATGGCGGTATAGAGAGTATGCCAGTATAGAGAGTATGGCGGTATAGAGAGTATGCCAGTATAGAGAGTATGGCGGTATAGAGAGTATGGCGGTATAGAGAGTATGCCAGTATAGAGAGTATGGCGGTATAGAGAGTATGGAGGTATAGAGGGTATGGCGGTATAGAGAGTATGGTGGTATAGAGAGTATGGCGGTATAGAGAGTATGGCGGTATAGAGAGTATGGCGGTATAGAGAGTATGCCAGTATAGAGAGTATGGCGGTATAGAGAGTATGCCAGTATAGAGAGTATGGCGGTATAGAGAGTATGGCGGTATAGAGAGTATGGCGGTATGGCGGTATAGAGAATATGGAGGTATAGAGAGTATGGAGGTATAGAGAGTATGGCGGTATAGAGAGTATGGCGGTATAGAGAGTATGCCGGTACAGAGAGTATGGCGGTATAGAGAGTATGGCGGTATAGAGAGTATGTCGGTATATTGGGGGTGTTTTACTATGTATTTGTATTGAGATGTATCTATTTTTTGGATCTATTTTTACTGATATTTGTTGTGTTTTTTATAGATTGATTTATTGGAGGCTGAGAGAAAAACTCGCTCTGAGGAATGGGCGAGTTTTATCGGTGAAATGTGTCAGAAGAGTTCCCGGGTCGATTCATGGTTTACACAACAGAAACAAGAAATACAACAATACTACAATGACCTTGAACTGAAAATGCATATTCTGCCTCCACCAGTCGAAAGTTAAACTCGGTCATTAATTGACTCCTTCATACTTGAATTACGCTCAGCTGGGAGTCACTAGTTGACTCTCCCATTTTTAAACTTGATCAGGAATTTGATTTACTTGTTACATAAATATATAATCAGTTATGAAATGAAATAATTTATGGAATAATATTTAGCTTGTTGTTTTCACTGAGGAATCCAGATTTCAGCGGTAGGATGCACTGGGTCTGTAACAGCTGCTAACCCAATCTACTCCCTTTATTGTAGGAACATTTCATTTTGTGAACATTTGCTGACTTTGCAGCCACGGAGAGAAAAACAAAGTTCCATGGCTTTGAAAAATGGCCGCAAATATTCCCCTGGCATTTCCAGACTGCCGCGACTAAACCTGTGGTTGGAGCCCTGTAATACCGTTAATTAGAAATATGAAAAGATTATTTGAGATTTTGGACGGATTCATACAATCATAGATTAATAGAATTAGGCGCTACAGGGGTGTGCGGAAATTCATATTCCGGCGCCGGTGTAAATATGCGCTACCCTAGTTCACCAAAATTCCGCTATCGTTATTCATAGAGGCAGCACTGAACGGTTGAGCATTTACGAAGCCTCGATATTTTACTGTGGCATGCGAGGAATACAGATAGTCAAACTCCATTCATTATTCAATACTAAGTTTAGAATGCATTATTCAATCAACTAAGGATCATTATTTTAGGGGAAATCAACGTTTTTAATCGATTTTCAAGTAATTTTTAATAGAACTCTTTGTTCAGCGAATGTAGATTACTAGCATCCGGAAAAGCGGCAGACTCACATGCCGCAGGAAGAATCTACAGCAAATTAAATTTAATTCCCGAACCTGAATTAATCAATATTCTACTAACACTTTTCTAAGGTTAAACGGGACCAATAAATTTTGCTCATTTTACTGATGCACTAGGGGTAAGATTCAAGAATAGGGGACTAGTGGTTAGGATTAGGTTTAGTTCCCTAATCATCATTAATTACTATATACATTACTATCATTATTATCAATTACTAATATTATTACTTAATTGATTACCATCACTACATATATATTGCTATAGTCCCCTATTCTTGAATCGCACCGCACTAGGAACTAATCGCCTAGAACCGTCAAGTCCTTCGTCCTTATCTAATCTATTTCAAAAATGATGCGAAGATTTGTTCAGACGAACCGCAAATAAAAAGAAGCACTTCATAGACTCGCTACCGTAAACCACGTCTAAAATACCAGCAAATAAAAATAGCCTTTATAGATAAAACAACTTATTTAAAGAAATACAAGAAGAATTGAAAGCGATTATTTATTTTATTTGTGTCTTGATCATATTTACAAATAGTTTATATATGATTCATACATCCAGTAATCTTAGTAAATTTACATGTAAAATAAAATCAATTTAAAAGAAATAATGCAAAATGTTTCGTTTTTAATAAAAAGCTTTAAAAACTGAACACACACAAGACTTTTCCGCCATAAATAAGGGGAATCATGAGACATCTCCCCTAGCGGGGGCCATGAGGCTTCCCTCCCTCGGGGGAACATATAAGCGCCTGCATTCCCCGCGGGTCTCGAATTAGTAAACACAGCCAATAAACACTGCGTACTTGGATATCCTACTACTATTACTCTAACCTAACAGTTCATTAAACCCTCTCCGCCCTGTTATCCCTGTATTTGGAGTAGAGTAGGGTTTCAATGAACTGCAGGCTGTGTTATGATACTACTATGTATTTTAAGACTCCGTTAGTTTCATGTTCAACTCTTCAAGACGTGATTCGTAATCGGTTCGACTTTCGAGTTTGAGTAACTCCTCAGAGTTTAACATTTCGCCCCTCTCAACTTTCTCCTCTAATTTCTCTATTGATCTCAGTTTCTTATTTATCTTCTTGATTTCACGATTCAAATCATCGGATGACGAACTCTGCATTAAATATCAAAACATCTTTATCAGTCAAAAACGTTTAGTCAGTTTAAAAGTCAATAACGAGTTTAATGAGGTCACTGTAGAGTTTAATGAGAGGTCACTGTAGAGTTTAATAAGAGGTCACTGTAGAGTTTAATGAGAGGTCACTGTAGAGTTTAATGAGAGGTTACTGTAGAGTTTAATGAGAGGTTACTGTAGAGTTTAATGAGAGGTTACTGTAGAGTTTAATGAGAGGTCACTGTAGAGTTTAATGAGAGGTCACTGTAGAGTTTAATGAGAGGTCACTGTAGAGTTTAATGAGAGGTCACTGTAGAGTTTAATCAGAGGTCACTGTAGAGTTTAATGAGAGGTCACTGTAGAGTTTAATGAGAGGTCACTGTAGAGTTTAATGAGAGGTCACTGTAGAGTTTAATGAGAGGTCACTGTAGAGTTTAATGAGAGGTCACTGTAGAGTTTAATGAGAGGTCACTGTAGAGTTTAATGAGAGGTCACTGTAGAGTTTAATGAGAGGTCACTGTAGAGTTTAATGAGAGGTCACTGTAGAGTTTAATGAGAGGTCACTGTAGAGTTTAATGAGAGGTCACTGTAGAGTTTAATGAGAGGTCACTGTAGAGTTTAATGAGAGGTCACTGTAGAGTTTAATGAGAGGTCACTGTAGAGTTTAATGAGAGGTCACTGTAGAGTTTAATGAGAGGTCACTGTAGAGTTTAATGAGAGGTTATAGTTTTGTTATTTGTAACTCACCTCGTTATTGCTGCCTCTATCACTGTCTGTGTACATCTGTTCATCGGACTGGATTACCCCACTGGGCTGGGGCTGTTGACCAGTTTCACCGGGCTGGGGCTGTAGACCAGTTTCACCGGACTGGGGCTGAATGATTACACTCGGCTGCTGACCTGTAATCGATGACAAGTTAAGAATTGATTTATGATAACAATTTACGGAGTAAAATACAATTGAAATATGAAACTAGAGTAACTAACGTTGAGCAGCTGAGACACCAGACGAGGGGATTCCCCGACCAGACAACGGGATTCCCCGACCGATTCCACGACCAAAACTAATCATCCCCGAATTATTCAATCCTGACATTGAGAATGAAGCTGGAGTGAGTAATCTGTGAGTCGATCCTCCTCCTCCTCCTCCTCCTCCTGCTGCTGCTCCTCCTCCTGCTGCTCCTCCTGCTGCTGCTCCAGAATTATTCAGGTTAAAATTTGCCACTAGTCGAGATTTTTGTGCTTCAACGAAATAAAGAGAACACTTTAAATAAGGAGATATAAATACAAGAGGAGAAATGAGAAGACAGTGATCAGGGGAGGGAGGTGATCAGGGGAGGGAGGTGATCAGAGGAGGGAGGTGATCAGGGGAGGGAGGTGATCAGAGGAGGGTTAGAGGGAGCAGGGAGGTGATCAGGGGAGGGAGGTGATCAGGGGAGGATTAGAGGGAGCAGGGAGGTGATCAGGGGAGGGAGGTGATCAGGGGAGGGAGGTGATCAGGGGAGGGAGGTGATCAGGGGAGGTGATCAGAGGAGGGTTAGGGAGAATACAAACCTGGTGGTTTAATGCCTCGTCCGATACCAGCCATGTTACGAGCTTGAACAAACTGCTCCTAAAATAATAATAATTAACCGGTATCAGTATTAACACGCGGCTAGCCGGATGTGTCTGTAATCACCGGTTACTGTTGTCACCGGTATCAGTAGAGTATTAACACGCGGCTAGCCGGATGTGTCTGAAATCACCGGTTACTGTTGTCACCGGTATCAGTAGAGTATTAACACGCGGCTAGCCGGATGTGTCTGAAATCACCGGTTACTGTTGTCACCGGTATCAGTAGAGTATTAACACGCGGCTAGCCGGATGTGTCTGAAATCACCGGTTACTGTTGTCACCGGTATCAGTAGAGTATTAACACGCGGCTAGCCGGATGTGTCTGAAATCACCGGTTACTGTTGTCACCGGTATCAGTAGAGTATTAACACGCGGCTAGCCGGATGTGTCTGAAATCACCGGTTACTGTTGTCACCGGTATCAGTAGAGTATTAACACGCGGCTAGCCGGATGTGTCTGTAATCACCGGTTACTGTTGTCACCGGTATCAGTAGAGTATTAACACGCGGCTAGCCGGATGTGTCTGAAATCACCGGTTACTGTTGTCACCGGTATCAGTAGAGTATTAACACGCGGCTAGCCGGATGTGTCTGTAATCACCGGTTACTGTTGTCACCGGTATCAGTAGAGTATTAACACGCGGCTAGCCGGATGTGTCTGTAATCACCGGTTACTGTTGTCACCGGTATCAGTAGAGTATTAACAGGCGGCTAGCCGGATGTGTCTGAAATCACCGGTTACTGTTGTCACCGGTATCAGTAGAGTATTAACACGCGGCTAGCCGGATGTGTCTGAAATCACCGGTTACTGTTGTCACCGGTATCAGTAGAGTATTAACACGCGGCTAGCCGGATGTGTCTGAAATCACCGGTTACTGTTGTCACCGGTATCAGTAGAGTATTAACACGCGGCTAGCCGGATGTGTCTGAAATCACCGGTTACTGTTGTCAGCGGTATCAGTAGAGTATTAACACACGGCTAGCCGGATGTGTCTGAAATCACCGGTTACTGTTGTCACCGGTATCAGTAGAGTATTAACACGCGGCTAGCCGGATGTGTCTGAAATCACCGGTTACTGTTGTCACCGGTATCAGTAGAGTATTAACACGCGGCTAGCCGGATGTGTCTGAAATCACCGGTTACTGTTGTCACCGGTATCAGTAGAGTATTAACACGCGGCTAGCCGGATGTGTCTGAAATCATCGGTTACTGTTGTCACCGGTATCAGTAGAGTATTAACACGCGGCTAGCCGGATGTGTCTGAAATCACCGGTTACTGTTGTCAGTGGTATCAGTAGAGTATTAACACGCGGCTAGCCGGATGTGTCTGAAATCACCGGTTACTGTTGTCACCGGTATCAGTAGAGTATTAACACGCGGCTAGCCGGATGTGTCTGAAATCACCGGTTACTGTTGTCAGTGGTATCAGTAGAGTATTAACACGCGGCTAGCCGGATGTGTCTGAAATCACCGGTTACTGTTGTCACCGGTATCAGTAGAGTATTAACACGCGGCTAGCCGGATGTGTCTGAAATCACCGGTTACTGTTGTCACCGGTATCAGTAGAGTATTAACACGCGGCTAGCCGGATGTGTCTGAAATCACCGGTTACTGTTGTCACCGGTATCAGTAGAGTATTAACACGCGGCTAGCCGGATGTGTCTGAAATCACCGGTTACTGTTGTCACCGGTATCAGTAGAGTATTAACACGCGGCTAGCCGGATGTGTCTGAAATCACCGGTTACTGTTGTCACCGGTATCAGTAGAGTATTAACACGCGGCTAGCCGGATGTGTCTGTAATCACCGGTTACTGTTGTCACCGGTATCAGTAGAGTATTAACAGGCGGCTAGCCGGATGTGTTTGAAATCACCGGTTACTGTTGTCACCGGTATCAGTAGAGTATTAACACGCGGCTAGCCGGATGTGTCTGAAATCACCGGTTACTGTTGTCACCGGTATCAGTAGAGTATTAACACGCGGCTAGCCGGATGTGTCTGAAATCACCGGTTACTGTTGTCAGTGGTATCAGTAGAGTATTAACACGCGGCTAGCCGGATGTGTCTGAAATCATCGGTTACTGTTGTCACCGGTATCAGTAGAGTATTAACACGCGGCTAGCCGGATGTGTCTGAAATCACCGGTTACTGTTGTCAGTGGTATCAGTAGAGTATTAACACGCGGCTAGCCGGATGTGTCTGAAATCACCGGTTACTGTTGTCACCGGTATCAGTAGAGTATTAACACGCGGCTAGCCGGATGTGTCTGAAATCACCGGTTACTGTTGTCACCGGTATCAGTAGAGTATTAACACGCGGCTAGCCGGATGTGTCTGAAATCACCGGTTACTGTTGTCACCGGTATCAGTAGAGTATTAACACGCGGCTAGCCGGATGTGTCTGAAATCACCGGTTACTGTTGTCAGTGGTATCAGTAGAGTATTAACACGCGGCTAGCCGGATGTGTCTGTAATCACCGGTTACTGTTGTCACCGGTATCAGTAGAGTATTAACACGCGGCTAGCCGGATGTGTCTGAAATCACCGGTTACTGTTGTCACCGGTATCAGTAGAGTATTAACACGCGGCTAGCCGGATGTGTCTGAAATCACCGGTTACTGTTGTCACCGGTATCAGTAGAGTATTAACACGCGGCTAGCCGGATGTGTCTGAAATCACCGGTTACTGTTGTCAGTGGTATCAGTAGAGTATTAACACGCGGCTAGCCGGATGTGTCTGAAATCACCGGTTACTGTTGTCACCGGTATCAGTAGAGTATTAACACGCGGCTAGCCGGATGTGTCTGAAATCACCGGTTACTGTTGTCACCGGTATCAGTAGAGTATTAACACGCGGCTAGCCGGATGTGTCTGAAATCACCGGTTACTGTTGTCACCGGTATCAGTAGAGTATTAACACGCGGCTAGCCGGATGTGTCTGAAATCATCGGTTACTGTTGTCACCGGTATCAGTAGAGTATTAACACGCGGCTAGCCGGATGTGTCTGAAATCACCGGTTACTGTTGTCAGTGGTATCAGTAGAGTATTAACACGCGGCTAGCCGGATGTGTCTGAAATCACCGGTTACTGTTGTCACCGGTATCAGTAGAGTATTAACACGCGGCTAGCCGGATGTGTCTGAAATCATCGGTTACTGTTGTCACCGGTATCAGTAGAGTATTAACACGCGGCTAGCCGGATGTGTCTGTAATCACCGGTTACTGTTGTCACCGGTATCAGTAGAGTATTAACACGCGGCTAGCCGGATGTGTCTGAAATCACCGGTTACTGTTGTCAGTGGTATCAGTAGAGTATTAACACGCGGCTAGCCGGATGTGTCTGAAATCACCGGTTACTGTTGTCACCGGTATCAGTAGAGTATTAACACACGGCTAGCCGGATGTGTTTGAAATCACCGGTTACTGTTGTCACCGGTATCAGTAGAGTATTAACACACGGCTAGCCGGATGTGTCTGAAATCAGCGGTTACTGTTGTCACCGGTATCAGTAGAGTATTAACACGCGGCTAGCCGGATGTGTCTGAAATCACCGGTTACTGTTGTCACCGGTATCAGTAGAGTATTAACACGCGGCTAGCCGGATGTGTCTGAAATCACCGGTTACTGTTGTCACCGGTATCAGTAGAGTATTAACACGCGGCTAGCCGGATGTGTCTGAAATCACCGGTTACTGTTGTCACCGGTATCAGTAGAGTATTAACACGCGGCTAGCCGGATGTGTCTGAAATCACCGGTTACTGTTGTCACCGGTATCAGTAGAGTATTAACACGCGGCTAGCCGGATGTGTCTGAAATCACCGGTTACTGTTGTCACCGGTATCAGTAGAGTATTAACACGCGGCTAGCCGGATGTGTCTGAAATCATCGGTTACTGTTGTCACCGGTATCAGTATTAACACGCGGCTAGCCGGATGTGTCTGAAATCACCGGTTACTGTTGTCACCGGTATCAGTAGAGTATTAACACGCGGCTAGCCGGATGTGTCTGAAATCAACGGTTACTGTTGTCACCGGTATCAGTACACAAGCAGGCAGCCGCACCTCTGCGTGTTTTGTGGCATATTTACCTTTGCCGCTATTACTTGAGGTTTAGTTTTCGGCAGTCTGGTTGTCGTAGTCGTTGTCACGGCGACAGGATTTACAGGATGCTTAACGACGTCTAAACTGATGTCATCAACGCACTCACCTGAAATATCAACATTCAATTCAATCAAGTTTATTTGTCAGAAATTGTTCTCGAATTAAAACTGAAAATATAGAGGGTCTCGTATTACACCCCTGTGAAACCCCCTCACCAATCTCGTATGACACCCCTGTGAATCCCCCCTCACCGGTCTCGTATGACACCCCTGTGAATCCCCCCTCACTGGATTCGTATGACACCCCTGTGAAACCCCCCTCACCGGTCTCGTATGACGACCCTGTGAAACCCCCTCACCTCTCTCTCTTCTCTCCGCAATCAGTAATAAGCGACGTTTAAACTCTTTTTTCTCCGATGGTTTCATTCCGGTCATGTCTTTAAATCTCGGTAAATTCGGGTCGATATCTAATAATCTTTCATCTATTCCGATACGAGCGACAGGTGTTGCCTCAGTCTCCCAATCCTCCGTCGCCTCTGGAGGAACCCAGTCGGATATCGGCATTTCCGTACAACCTTTATACATCGTCCCACCGCGACCAGACTCTTCAGCTATCTGTTTCTCTAATATAGCTTTATCGGGACAGTTGGCGATGTGATAACGTCTCTCGGGAACCGGGAACTCATGACGTGCGTTAAACGGACACGTCGCGTAATCCATTCCTGCATAGTTCTGTAAAATAACATCAACAACATTTACACTACAGAAATCAGCAGGAATTATTGGAATACATTTAAATGTTAGATCGATACTTACTCGGCGACATTTCATCAAATGATAAGGGAATCTTTTAGCTCTGACCATATGTACAGAATCATAGGGACATTCGATTAGATCATCCGGGTCTTTTATACGGTGTAGCGCCATTTCTCTGCGGGGGGTCTCGGTCACCTGATAAAAATATGGAATAAAATCTACTTCAATCTACAGCAATCCGTGCGGTCGTCACATACTGAGAAAACCGAACTTAGAAGCCAAAAAATACTTACTGTCCTCGCGTCCTTTCTCAGAAACTGCGCAGTGGTAATTTGTAAAGTGACGACTCCGGTTTAGGACTGTGCCCCGGCCATACGGCGTATAAGGTTTCGGAATGTAATCCGGTGAGTTGAATTTAATTTACTGACTTTATTGAAAGAGTTTGAAGCCCGCGCGGTCGGGCGCCAAATCTGATCCGATATGAAACTAAACCGCCGAAACCGGGCCGTGTACTTCCATCAGTTGATTTTCACAATCGGGATTGTAGACATCGTCGACGGGAAGAATCGGTTGGACCATCACTGAATTCGTCTCTCGAGATTTTGATCAGTCCAATGGCGGATTTAATTTCAAATACCAGTCCGATATGATTATATTCTGCACAGATACCTGTCTGGGTTGACGGCCGGTTTCAGGCCCAGGGCCCAGTTTCACAAAAAAGTTTAACTCAAATTTTTGGTGTAATTGCCATTAGTTACTTCATGTTTTCAATGAGGACAACAATTCAAACTTTACCGTTTTGAGCTTAAACTTGTTCGTGAAATTGGACCCTGGTGTCTGACAATGTAAGACGCGGCCGCCTGTGTGGGGGGGGGGGGGACTACGATCCCGGCGGGTCACCATCAGAACCTCGAAAACTAACAACTCGAACTTTTTGAATCGGAAAAATGTGTATTTTTTATTTCTTTATTTTCTTCAGAAAATTCATATTGACGAAACCGACATCAGCTTGCCATCGATACGACTTCCGGTTCACGCCGACTAGCGGGAATTTATTGCGAACTAGGAACGGATTAAATCCTAATTGAAGAGTTCGTTTCATATCAATCGCGTACTGACCCATTTTAAACTTCTGATCACCGAACACGTGATATTCAACTAGATACTGTTTAACGATGTTCATTGTTCCGTCGTTAAGAATGCTGCGCAAAACGTCGAATTCTGTTCCTTCAACGTCGATCTTTAGAAAATCAATAATTCTCTACAGAAAATAAATAGAAATAAAGACATAAATTGATTGGTTAATTACAACAAGTTGGGGTTCAATCCTAACGGTCCTAGGCTTTCATTGTTACATGGTATTTATCCGTGGTTTTTTCTAACCAACCGTTAAGCAACTGCAGCGCCCCTGGCGAGTGAATGGTAGGCCCTATATGCTTCTCCCCCAGTACTCGGGGGTTTTAAAGTTTCTGCAACTTACATTTTCACGCTTGATCATTTTTAGAATAGATTTTACTGTTCGTATTTTCCAGATTTGATCATTTTTGACGTAGCTGTTTTTTCTCGGCACAAAGCTATCCGTATCGGAGCCGCCCACTCCCAAGTTGTAAAACCAAACATTCTTCGAATGTTTATGATCGGAGACGCCCATACTAGAATATAAAAACATGCATGTCTATAGTTGATCTAAAATAGTCCTCGAACAACTCGATGCTTGAGTACACACCTCGGGTCGAATGCATAAACTTCACAACCGAATTTTTCCATTTGATCGTCGAATTGCCACAGATTTCCAATTCTAAATCACGTGATCAACAACCATAGCGAAAGAGAAAATGTCGATGAATGTCACAATCAGTTTATTACAATCAGTTTAGTAAAATCAGTTCGATATTCACCAGAACTTTGTGTCCTTTGCTGAACAGATTGTTGGAATTCTTAAAAAGAAATTCGCAGTAGTTCAGTAGAAGTATACTAACCCGAATGACAGCGCTAAACAGCCTGGTTTAGGCGCAAACGGTTCATCATGACAAACATACCAGCTTCCTTCACCTCCTTTACCGTATAGGACTTTATTCTTACATTCATACATCGCGCCTCTCTTCATATAGCTGTTCCAGTTTCAGTTTCATAAATAAAATAAAATACTTTCAACCAACAACATCGTAATAAACAGTTACAACTAGTTACATTTGTTTATAGTTTGTTCCATAATGAGGAATCGGGATTCCCTTCTTACCCATAAATCAGCGCCTCACCTTCCCACCATTTTAAAGTCAACTCTAAAAATATATTGAACCCGATGATTACTATACAATAGATGAAAAATCTTGATAAGAAACTGGTGTAATCAGCAGAGACTGATAGAGTGGGTGTTGTTAGTAAATAGAGTCACCACACCTGACTGGTCACCAGTCACCACACCTGACTGGTTACCAGTCACCACACCTGACTGGTCACCAGTCACCACACCTGACTGGTCATTAGTCACCACATCTGACTGGTCACCAGTCACCACACCTGACTGGTCATTAGTCACCACATCTGACTGGTTACCAGTCACCACACCTGACTGGTCACCAGTCACCACACCTGACTGGTCACCAGTCACCACATCTGACTGGTCACCAGTCACCACACCTGACTGGTCACCAGTCACCACACCTGACTGGTCACCAGTCACCACACTGACCAGACAAACCGACAAGCTATGACATTCATTCCTGGTCTGTAGTCTAGTGGTTAGCATGCTCGGCTGGCATGCTAGAGATAGCGAGTTCGAGTCTGGCTAGGGTTAGGGTTATGGCCGAGCTCTCAATGGGTTAAGCTTTATTTCGAGTTTTTGTCAGGGAGTTGCTAGACAAATGGTGATCTTTTTATCTATGAAGGATCGATAGTTATTTAGTTTTTAAGTCAATAACAACAGTTGATGATGTCACAAGTAGTAAGGATGAGTGATTTTGACGCCGTCTCACCTGATGACTTCACTGTAGTATTTCTTGAACTTGTGTTGATTATTGTCAAATCTAGATTTTCACGGAACAAAACCTGCTGTTTAAGGAGAAGAATGAAAACGATGCTAAAGCATCTTCCAAAGAAGGAGGAGGAGGAGGAGGAGGAGGAGGAGGAGGAGGATCGACTCACAGATTACTCACTCCAGCTTCATTCTCAATGTCAGGATTGAATAATTCGGGGATGATTAGTTTTGGTCGTGGAATCGGTCGGGGAATCCCGTTGTCTGGTCGGGGAATCCCCTCGTCTGGTGTCTCAGCTGCTCAACGTTAGTTACTCTAGTTTCATATTTCAATTGTATTTTACTCCGTAAATTGTTATCATAAATCAATTCTTAACTTGTCATCGATTACAGGTCAGCAGCCGAGTGTAATCATCCAGCCCCAGTCCGGTGAAACTGGTCAACAGCCCCAGCCCGGTGAAACTGGTCAACAGCCCCAGCCCGTTGAAACTGGTCAACAGCCCCAGCCCAGTGGGGTAATCCAGTCCGATGAACAGATGTACACAGACAGTGATAGAGGCAGCAATAACGAGGTGAGTTACAAATAACAAAACTATAACCTCTCATTAAACTCTACAGTGACCTCTCATTAAACTCTACAGTGACCTCTCATTAAACTCTACAGTGACCTCTCATTAAACTCTACAGTAACCTCTCATTAAACTCTACAGTGACCTCTCATTAAACTCTACAGTGACCTCTCATTAAACTCTACAGTAACCTCTCATTAAACTCTACAGTGACCTCTCATTAAACTCTACAGTGACCTCTTATTAAACTCTACAGTGACCTCTCATTAGACTCTACAGTGACCTCATTAAACTCTACAGTAACCTCTCATTAAACTCTACAGTGACCTCTCATTAAACTCTACAGTGACCTCATTAAACTCGTTATTGACTTTTTTGAACTGATAACCCTAGCAGCAGCAGGAGCAGCAGCAGCAGCAGCAGCAGCAGCAGCAGCAGCAGCAGCAGCAGCAGCAGCAGCAGCAGCAGCAGCAGCAGCAGCAGCATTATGTAATAATCTTAGAAATATTCTACTTACGCGCATCAAAATAATTCCTGTGAAAATAAAAAAAACGATAAAAAGGCTGAATTTCTGATATGAATTCATTCTAATAATGATGATGTGTCTGATGATGATGTGTCTGATGATGTGTCTGATAATGTGTCTATAGTTGTATGTCAAACTGATTTGTACTTGAAGACGTATGTTACAATGAATTAGGACCTCACTGGTCAGTAGCAGCAGCTGCTGCTGCTGCAGCTGGTGACAGACGACAGCTCTAACTCGTTACCAAGCCGTCTCTTACTGACCAGCTGCGATAACTCGTAAACACGCTGTGACGATCCTACAACCGGAACTTGTTGACAATCTGGGGAGGAATCAAGGTTCTTTATTTTTAAACTAAATCCCGTTTATTGTTTTCTTCGAATCTTTGAGCTCGTATTCAGTGATGACGTCATAAGGAGATCTGCAGCGACCATATTGTAAATGTCAATCCATCCAAAATTGAGAATCGAATCCATAAATTCTTTTTTGAACGCACTAATTATTTCACTTTTATTTTCATTGTACATTAGACAATTAAATAAGCATTAACGGTGACATATAATATTCAAATCTTCGATTGAGCTTTTGGTTCACACAGCCAAATATCAGAGGAACAATCACCTCCCGGGTAGCGCATCTCGTGGGCTAGCGATGGACCACCGGGCTCTTGTCCAAAATCCACACAGAAATCTCTATTAACCTTCAAACCGCCGTGGATAGTATCAACATCAATTTGTATCATCATACCACCATTACTGAAACATTGAAAAACATGCATGTGACGTCATTAGGGGACGCATGGAGGCAGCCATATTTACTGCTAATCATATTTACGTACTTGATAAGTTGAGGATAGAATTGAAGGTCCCAGGCTGAGAAGAGGGAGGTCGTGACGTACATCCGTTTACCGTCTAAACTTAACTGTAACATTTGACATCCGCCCTCAACTTTCTTACCCTTCAGAAACAGCGCTTCCGGTTGAGCCTGTTAAATATACGGGAATGAAATAAGTTACAAGTGGCCAAAATCACGGGCTTTCTGCGTCAAGAGTTGTTGGTACCGCAACAACACCGTAAAGTTACTGATCCGTTAACGACTTGGGTATAGACAACGTACCGGAAGTTCTTGATCGTGTGTGACCTTCACCCCTTCACCGGAACAACAACTTCCTCCAATGAAAACCTTTGAATTGTAAGAGAATTGAAACGATGTATTTGTTACTGAAGTCAATTGGTAGAAATATAAGAATTATGTACGTAAGATATTGACGGATTACCTGACCGACTAATCTCGGATGTCGAGTGTCGGATATATCGTACTGTCTGAGATCACCGTGTAACCAATTACTGACGTACAGATATCGATCGTCGAGAGAAATCAGGATATCAGTGATTAGAGCTAAAATAGATGTATTTATACTTGAGACTATGTGGGTGCGGGGGAGGGAGAGAGGGTGCGGGGGAGGGAGAGAGGGTACGGGGGAGGGAGGGAGGGAGGAGAGGGTGCGGGGGAGGGAGGTAGGGTGCGGGGAGGGAGGAGAGGGTGCGGGGGAGGGAGGGAGGGAGGGAGGGAGGAGAGGGTGCGGGGAGGGAGGGAGGGTGCGGGGGAGGGAGGAGAGGGTGCGGGGGAGGGAGGGAGGGTGCGGGGGAGGGAGGAGAGGGTGCGGGGGAGGGAGGGAGGGAGGAAAGGGTGCGGGGGAAGGAAGGGAGCACTATGCTAGAGGAATACATACATGGCATCTCCGGAAGTGCCCAACCTTCGACCTTTTTGCTTGGAATTTGGATCACTTTCTCAGCCGCCCAACTTCCGCCCTACAAATAGAGTATCATATTCAAATCATTATTCGCGTCCTGGTTCCGTGGATCCTCACCCTATGACGTCGAAGGGTGTTAAACTGACCGTTGTTTTATAGATTCTAAAAATAGAACTGCTCAAAGCGCATCCGACGAATCCGACTGGAGATTCAGGATCGTGAAGGAATCTCACTTCTAACGGAATCACTCCGTCTGGTCCTAAATTGATCGTCTGTCGTAATTCATGAGTCGTCCAGTCCCATATATACAACGAGTTGCCATAACAACCTGAATCATAGAGAATACCACAGGCGTTCGCATCAGATTCGAATCTCTGCCGAGGGAGGATGGGATTTTTATCAAACTAAAACACATAGGAGCGGGGTCCACTCCCCCCCCCCCTAAACCAAACAGCTCTTCACAGCTGTTATAGGCACAGGTGCTGGGCTAATGTTGGTGGCTTCCTCCTGAACCCTCTATGAGTCAGACCATCAGTCTGTCAACTTTACCATTTTTCACGTCTTCGATATCGAATCCTTTCTTGAAGCAGCGAGGGTGACCCCATCCAGTCGATACTAGTACGTTATGATTCGGCTGATACCAAAAATCGTATCCAAATTCCGCGATATCGTGACCTCGATTCCATTTACCCCTCACAGAAAAATCACTACCATCCAACAATAGGAATTCACCTGAAAATAACTCGAACAAATAAAACTGGATTCCCAAAAATCATAGTTTAAAATGTTTATGGTAATATGATTGTATTGTATAAATGGCCTTTGGCCTAACTAAATCGGGGGCAATATCTAATCATCGTTAAAATGTGTTCTGAATAATTTGACCCGATTTGCACGCGATTATTTATGTAAATATTAATATCAAGTGTTTTATATCTATCTCGATAACAATTGACCTAACACGGCCCGGAACCCGTTATCGCCTCGCAACACAACAATACCTTTCCCGTCACCGTTAATATCGCCCATAGTACTGATCATCACTTCTCCTGAACCCAAACAGTGTGACGTGTGCAGGGTAGAAAGTCCGGTTTTCTCTAGAATGTCCTCGGCTTCCACCACCTGTAAATAATACAACCATTCAATATCTCTGTGAACCCAGTTCCACAGTTAACCCTGAACCCAGTTCCACAGTTAACTCTGAACCCAGTTCCACAGTTAACTCTGAACCCAGTAACCACAGTTAACACTGAACCCAGTTCCACAGTTAACTCTGAACCCAGTTCCACAGTTAACTCTGAACCCAGTTCCACAGTTAACTCTGAACCCAGTTCCACAGTTAACACTGAACCCAGTTCCACAGTTAACTCTGAACCCAGTTCCACAGTTAACTCTGAACCCAGTTCCACAGTTAACTCTGAACCCAGTTCCACAGTTAACACTGAACCCAGTTCCACAGTTAACTCTGAACCCAGTTCCACAGTTAACTCTGAACCCAGTTCCACAGTTAGCACTGAACTCAGTTCCACAGTTAACTCTGAACCCAGTTCCACAGTTAACACTGAACCCAGTTCCACAGTTAACACTGAACCCAGTTCCACAGTTAACTCTGAACCCAGTTCCACAGTTAACTCTGAACCCAGTTCCACAGTTAGCACTGAACTCAGTTCCACAGTTAACTCTGAACCCAGTTCCACAGTTAACTCTGAACCCAGTTCCACAGTTAACTCTGAACCCAGTTCCACAGTTAACACAGAACCCAGTTCCACAGTTAACTCTGAACCCAGTTCCACAGTTAACACAGAACCCAGTTCCACAGTTAACTCTGAACCCAGTTCCACAATTAACACAGAACCCAGTTCCACAGTTAACTCTGAACCCAGTTCCACAGTTAGCACTGAACTCAGTTCCACAGTTAACTCTGAACCCAGTTCCACAGTTAACTCTGAACCCAGTTCCACAGTTAACACTGAACCCAGTTCCACAGTTAACACTGAACCCAGTTCCACAGTTAACACTGAACCCAGTTCCACAGTTAACACTGAACCCAGTTCCACAGTTAACTCTGAACTCAGTTCCACAGTTAACACTGAACCCAGTTCCACAGTTAACACTGAACCCAGTTCCACAGTTAACTCTGAACTCAGTTCCACAGTTAGCACTGAACCAAGTCCCACAGTTAACTCTGAACCCAGTTCCACAGTTAACACTGAACCCAGTTCCACAGTTAGCACTGAACCCACATTAGTTTATTCCAGATGTTTTCATTCTTGAGTTGAATATTCTAGTCCCCACCCACGACAGTGAAACCACGGTTCCTGAAATCAATGGATTCATTTTCTTTCTCAAACCTTGTGTAATTTCGGGGATCTCGGGTCGGTTTTCGTGTCGAACAGATACACCCGATCGCCCTCTATCGTCGGAAAAATTATATACTTCCGGGCCTTCTCCGTATCACCATGACAACTTGAGCAGACGTTCCACCCGGAGTGATGAAGTTCATCTTCAAGATGAGTTGTTGTTGCCCTCGAAATCACCTGCACAAAGGTGAATAGAAATATATTCATTTCATACATTTTTTGTATGTGGGCGTTGGGCGGATTTTGGCTGTCGTTATACATTTTATTGTTTTCTGACTAAAACTCGAACATAAGGATATTGAATTGCATATAGTTTTGAACTCGATGTGAACCCGGTATAGATTTTCAGCGTTATCTGGTACAGACGATCACAACACGGTGAACTAGTTAGTAACGAACTAGTCCAGACCGGTTTCTATTTTCTAGATTGGAACGCGCTCTTTGCACTATGTTTATATATTGTCTATCAACGATATCGAAACTAACAAATCAAATTAGGTTCATTCTGTCCTGAAAGTGGTCCAACTTCCACTCCACCTAGTGGTTGTCATGTAACCCCCACCCCCTAGTGGTTGTCATGTAACCCCCGCCCCCTAGAGGGTACCACGATCACTACCTGACAATAAGTGGACGATGTTGGGTCGACATCAACAGTAGCCATGTAATCAGGCAGGTGCGCAGACGGCGTCTTCCTTCTGATACATGATACATAGATTAACTTTTCACGAGGACCTTTCATCGCTTCGAGGGGGGTCCTATAACCAGGTCCGTTATCTTCATCGTTACAACACGCTAGAAAAGAGAGAGGGAGTGAGAGAAACTGAGAGTGAGGGAGGGAGAGAGGGAGGGAGGGAGGGAAGGAGGAAGGGAGGGAGGAAGGGAGGAGGGAGGAAACGGAGGTGAGAGCGGACGTTATAAAGGTTTATAATGGTTATGACCCAGTTTTATACACCGCCACGCTTCAGAAGGTTTGTCTATAAGAGCCTATATGATTTAAATCTAATTTCTGAAAATGAAAATTTCTGAATAATCTAAGGATATATAGATTGGAGAGGACCAATTCTTTCACGCGCCGTTTAGCATTAAAATTCTTTCTAACATTAAAAAAGAAATCCAAGTCCAACAATCAGAAATCCGACAAAATATCAAAATGTTAAAATCTGAATCATTTTCGGTTTTCCACTAAATCCATTTTCAAGGAATAACGTCATTGTAACTAAATGGTCAGGGGCTTGGCTAAGTGTGATATATTGAAATAAAGTTTTTTTCAAAATATCATTTGTGTAACAAACTGCGATGTAGAATTGAAAAAAATATATCGTAATATCTACTGACTTACCCATAGCTACCCAGAGTAGAGTTACGACCTCGATTTGCTGTGGTTTGGAGCTTGTCTGGTATAGAGAACAACGCGAGTGGTTCCTTTATACTGTGAAAACCAATCGTTGACTGTCTGAACTTAAATCCAGATAAACCATTGAATAATCACCAGTTGTCGCGATAACTACAGTGAGCTTCTTACCGTTATATTGAATAGAACCTACGAGCCTTGTTAGATAATTGCTCGTAGATGGAACACACTATAGCCTTTTACAATCAAACGCTTGCTGTTATTTTAATGTGAGCTTATGCAGTGCTGCTGGGCGTCATTCGTTTGTTTTTTTTAACGATTCAACTTGACATACATTCAGCCACGACACTCAGCTGGCGAGCTGTCGTATCCGTGTCGGTTCCGGCAGTCCGTGGAAAAATGGCACAGAAACGTAGTTTCGTTTTGGAGTTTTCTGATTTTTTATTTGTGACTGTTCCTCACTGCTGGTGCCGCATTTTTATATACTTCCCTTATTGTTGGTAAACAATGACTATAGATCAGTCGAACTTACGCAGAAGGGTTTCAGATCCGTAAAAAAGACTTCTTGCAGAGAACTAAAATGTGCAAAAATGCGGCAGTGTCACCAGTTTGATTGACCAACCCTAACCCTAGGTCATATCTAGTAACCCTAACCCTAACTAGTCTCGAACCCGACACCTCAAGCGTGCCAGTCGAGCAAGTTAACCACTAGACCATAGAGCAATAGCGATTGTAGTCGGGAGTTTGTCTGGTGTGATAACTGGTTGGCACTTGGTGACTGACCGGGGCCCACTGAGTTTGTGGATTGGCCTGTCAGGTGTGTGGGTGATGAGGCCGTTGGTCGCATTGCGAGCCAGCGACCCGCGGCTGAGATGGGGAGTTTAATACCAATCGGCAGTAGGGCCGAGATCGGTCCCCGGCGACGCAATTCACAAGCTAAATTGAAGTTTGATCAACAATCTCTCTTTTGATCATGAATCATTTGGAATATTCAATTTTCTGTATCAATATTATGATCCTTTTTTACAGATCTCGCGGTTGAGACAAAATTAATTCGAGTCAAGAATTTGGATCCGGCATTCTCGGCGGGTGCATCTTCACCCGTCAAGGGATTCGAACCCACTACGCTAAAGCTGTTCGCCGAACCCCTCGACCTCACGAGTCGTTAGAGTCGTTACTAGCCGACCAGAATCCGGTCGTACCAATCACAGCGCTTGTAACAAACCGACAGTAGACTTCTGTTTGTTTTCCCGTTAAATGGACCAATCAGCGAACGTTTTACCGAACAAGGAAGTATTTCGCGAATCGATATATGACGTCTTGCGCAACAGCGCCAGTAATGAAATCACGCTTCGTGAGGCCAAGGGGCTGGTGGAAGCGAGTTCGGGAGTGATACTGGACCCCTGGCAAGCGAGGATGGGTGGGTGCGCTTCCTGGTCCGTCGTCCGTGTCCGGGATCCATCGTTCTCTACTCCGAGGCCGTACTCCGCGATATAGTCATCACCGGCGCTTCACCCAAGGTCGTTGCCCGATACGAAAAGTAAATAACACGTAAATTTAAATTTATTGAAGTTTCTCTCGCTACAAGAGGAGAGAGATTGATTACTGTCTTGTATTTTTTAAATTTTTCTGACCCGAACCCTGCGGCTCTAGCATTCTCTAACTCCCCTCTCTCCTGCTGCCACCACTCTGCGGCTGAGGTTGAGAGAGACTGACTGACTGACTGGTGCGCGGTCCTGCTGCCTGGCTGCTGCTGCTGCTGCTGCAACGATGGCGACAGCTGCTGCTTCTGGTGCTGATAATACTATATGTGTAGAACAGAGTGTACTGGAAGAATTCTTCAATTTAATCAGTTGTTTTATGTATGATAAAGCTAAAGATAAAGTTGTAAGTGTTTGAGTCAAGTGTGAGGAGGGCTCTGAGGAGGAGGAAGGTTTTCAAATAGTTTTCTGTTTATTCTAATTGTAGGAAAGAGAACGTGATTCACATAAAGCAAACTTCGGCTCTTCATGGGGGGTCATGTTAAACTCATTATCACATTTCAGCCTCGCTGAGAAAATGTACACATCATTAGTTTACCTCGGATTGAAATGGTTTGGTAGAAAGGAGGTAAGAGTTGTGAGTGGATCACTCTCCCCGCGGTGAGTGGATCACTGTCCCCGCCGTGAGTGGATCACTGTCCCCGCCGTGAGTGGATCACTCTTCCCCACTGTGAGTGGATCACTCTCCCCGCCGTGAGTGGATCACTCTCCCCGCTGTGAGTGGATCACTCTCCCCGCTGTGAGTGGATCACTCTCGTGAGTGGATCACTCTCCCCGCTGTGAGTGGATCACTCTCCCCGCTGTCAGTGGATCACTCTCCTTGTTGTGAGTGGATCACTCTCCCCGCTGTGAGTGGATCACTCTCGTGAGTGGATCACTCTCCCCGCTGTGAGTGGATCACTCTTAGCTGTGAGTGGATACTGAGGGAGGAACTAATCGTGTTTGATATTTCTATTTTGTAGAATTTGCGATCATCGTTTCAAATTTTACTCAGTGAATTGAGAAAGATTGAAGATCAACACAGCCGTCTGAATCTCACCGATCCGATTCCTCCCATCGAGAAATTACTGTCTCATCTGTGTGGCCAACTCGGTCACTTTGTAACCGCTAGATTAAAAATGATTGATTTGTATCCTTTGGTAACAGTATTAGGGAGGAGGGGGAGGAGTTGGAGAAGGGGAGTTGGAGTTTGAGGGGGTGTCATGGTCACAGACGGAACCTTAACGTGTTATGAAGTTATGAACAGATGGAGACGATGTCAGGAATGAAACAGATCGTGTTTGAAGACGGTCTCGCTGTAATTACTGAAATCATTCAATCTACGCAGAAAAACTTTCATCATCCGATATTAGCACCGCTTAAAGCTGCGTTCGGGTAAAAATAGAAACATGAAAAGTCGTCGAAATAATTGAAATTTGAGGTTGAGTTTTTAGAATGAATTGTTGTTGTTTTTCAGTTTGGAATGTGATATAATCAGTCAATTATTACAAGCTCAAATACAGATGAGTTTATGGCAGTTCTTACCGTCATTGTTTCATCTACAAGAGGCTCACGTTAAACTAAACGCCTGGGGTTATGTAGACCCTAATAAAGAGGTTTGTTTTAATGCCACTAGGGGGCGCGGCCGCGAGTTGATTACTTTTTCTAATTATTGTTTTTCTGTTTTTAAGAACCGTAAATTATCGTTTGGTAGTAAAATTCCAGCAGCACCAGCTCTTTATCAGTGGATGATGAAACTGAAATCAGTTCTCGTCGCCAAGGTACGTAACATATTTATCCTGAACCCGGAGGAGACACTGAACCCGGAGGAGACACTGAACCCGGAGGAGACACTGAACCCGGAGGAGACACTGAACCCGGAGGAGACACTGAACCCGGAGGAGACACTGAACCCGGAGGAGACACTGAACCCGGAGGAGACACTGAACCCGGAGGAGACACTGAACCCGGAGGAGACACTGAACCCGGAGGAGACACTGAACCCGGAGGAGACACTGAACCCGGAGGAGACACTGAACCCGGAGGAGACACTGAACCCGGAGGAGACACTGAACCCGGAGGAGACACTGAACCCGGAGGAGACACTGAACCCGGAGGAGACACTGAACCCGGAGGAGACACTGAACTGAATCTCTGAATCTCATGTCTGTAATTGTTTTGTCTTGTAGTTCAGTTTATACTTCTTTGAAATATTGAGTAAACAAGCGCCGATAACTGAGGTGAAATCAGTGATGTCAAAGTCTTCTATCGATTTCCATTCCAAGTAAGTCACATATCCCTCCCTCCCCCTCCCCACAGTCATACATCCTTCCCTCCCTCCCCTGATGTCACTCACCTCCCCTCACTCCCCTGATGTCACTCACTCCCCTGATGTCACTCACCTCCCCTCACTCCCGCTGTCACTCACCTCACTCCCCACAGTCATATATCCTCCCCTCACTCCCCTGATGTCACTCCACTCACTCCCCTCCCCTCCCTCACTCCCCGCTGTCACTCCCCTCCCCTCACTCCCCGCTGTCACTCACCTCCCCTCACTCCCCGCTGTCGCTCACCTCCCCTCCCCGCTGTCACTCACCTCCCCTCACTCCCCGCTGTCACTCACCTCCCCTCCCCGCTGTCACTCCCCTCCCCTCATTCCCCGCTGTCACTCACCTCCCCTCACTGACCAGTTTGAGTTATTTATTTACAGACTGACAACGTTTCAGAAGAAGACCGATGCGTTCAATGTATCTCTAGTGTTTGATGTTCACGGTATCGAGGATCTATATCACGGATCCGGATACGCCCATCCCTCTAAATACTGCGACCCGCCGAAAGGGTTAGAATTATTCCCGACTATATTCTCATGTCCCGGAGTAAGCGTTAAACCGTGGTTTAATCCGATAAAACTTCTATTTGTTTGAATCAATGAACTGATTGTTTATTGTAGGATCGACCCAGTGATCACTGGCCCAATGTAGTCATGATGATTAATGATAAACTAACTGACCGCACTCAATTTGATAAAATTGTTTACTTCTTTGATAAGGTGCGTAATTCACAGAATAACAATAAAGTTTTAATTGTCGCTATGTCAACTATCCACTGGTTAACCAACTGTTAACCTACAGCTGATCCTCCCTTCTGTCGGACAGCAACTCATTCTCCCTTCTGTCGGACAGCCACTTATTCTCCCTTCTGTCAGACAGAGGCTGATCCTGAGGGGTTTTATATGATATCTTCCAATGTTCTTCAATCAGCCATTGTCTCTACAACTACCTCAGAATTCACTTTGCTGCCTCAGAGAATATCAATCTGGATCCAGTTCCACAGTTGTGAGTTAGAGTTAACCCTGAACTCATGATCCAGTTCCACAGTAATTGTGAGTTAGAGTTAACCCTGAACTCATGATCCAGTTTCACAGTTGTGAGTTAGAGATAACTGTGAACTCAGGATCCAGTTCCACAGTTGTGAGTTAGAGTTAACTCTGAACTCTGGATCCAGTTCCACAGTCGTGAGTTAGAGTTAACCCTGAACTCTGGATCCAGTTCCACAGTCGTGAGTTAGAGTTAACCCTGAGTTAAAGTTAGTTCATTTTCAAAGAGTTAACTGAAAGTTAAGTCTTAACTCACAACTGTGGAACTGGGTCCAGTCCTGTCATAGTCTACTGATAGTTTTTTTGTTTTTCTCTCCTTCAGAAAATGTTAAAGACGTATTACATGACGCGTATTGAAACACGTATCACCCTGGTGGTCATCTTCGAAACTAAAAAAACTGAGAAAGATTCCTATATTCAGAATTCATTGAATGAAATTGCGTCGACTTTAAGATTGACTCGAATCTTTGCCGCTTTAAAACCGGGAACTAAAATGTAAATAATTCTTCTCTTCACGGGTAGAAAATTCACTTTATTTATAATTGAAAGATTATATACAAGTTTAGCAGCTATTATTATTATTATTATTATTATTATTATTATTATTATTATTATTATTATTACACATATATATTATATTTACAAATTGTGCTGAAAATGAATAAATTCTGCGTGAATAAAATCAATAACAGAATGAGATTTGATGTTGTTTGTTTTTGATATGGTGGATGAGTGGAACACAGTGAATTCCAGTCTTTTATACAATTGTCTGAACGCAGGGCAAGATTCCACTATCAACACAGAGAGAGAGAGAGAGAGAGAGAGGAGAGAGGAGGCGGCTGAGAGGAGAGAGAGGGGTGAGAGAGGAGGCGGCTGAGAGGAGAAAGGGGTGAGAGAGGAGGCGGCTGAGAGGAGAGAGGGGTGAGAGAGGAGGCGGCTGAGAGGAGAGAGAGGGGTGAGAGAGGAGGCGGCTGAGAGGAGAGGGGTGAGAGAGGAGGGGGCTGAGAGGAGAGGGGTGAGAGAGGAGGCGGCTGAGAGGAGAGAGAGGGGTGAGAGGAAGAGGTTGAGAGAGAAAGGGCAATTTATGTTTAGCAGGGTGAATGGATACCATTAATTAACTATGACACAATTAAAGCCTCTACGACCCTCCATACAACACCCATCCCTCAGTTCTAAGTACGTTCATGATATGGATCAAGTTTTCAATAAATGTAGTGCATTGAATATAGTCTGGTACTGTGACCCACTCTGTCAGTCAGACTGTCTTGTAGGGAGGAGCTATCACCCTTCTGGTACTGTGACCCACTCTGTCAGACAGACTGTCCTGTAGGGAGGAGCTATCACCCTTCTGGTACTGTGACCCACTCTGTCAGTCAGACTGTCCTGTAGGGAGGAGCTATCACCCTTCTGGTGCTGATGAAGGTTACCATTAAGAAGCCTCGAAACAGGTTTTGGATATTTCTATTTTTTGCATTAAACCCATTGAAAGCAGTTCAAACATTTAGCAGCCATTCTGGGGAGGGGAGAGGGAGGGGAGGGGGAGGGGAGAGGGAGGGGAGGGGGAGGGGAGAGGGAGCACTCTCCACAAACACTATTCAACTCCTACAGTCTTAATACATGTAACTCTAGCGTAGTAGCTGCAGTGTAGCACAATGTAGCACCATTACAATTATAATGAATATTAATTATAATTATATCATTTATACACTGTATAATAATGTATTTTCATTCTTACATGAGTTCAGTTAATACAATGTTTCTCGGGTAAAATAAAGTTGATACAATGTACCTCTCTAGGAGTTGATACCTCTCTAGGAGTTGATACCTCTCTAGGAGTTGATACCTCTCTAGGAGTTGATACCTCTCTAGGAGTTGATACCTCTCTAGGAGTTGATACCTCTCTAGGAGTTGATACCTCTCTAGGAGTGGATACCTCTCTAGGAGTTGATACCTCTCTAGGAGTTGATACCTCTCTAGGAGTGGATACCTCTCTAGGAGTGGATACCTCTCTAGGAGTTGATACCTCTCTAGGAGTGGATACCTCTCTAGGAGTTGATACCTCTCTAGGAGTTGATACCTCTCTAGGAGTTGATACCTCTCTAGGAGTTGATACCGCTCTAGGAGTTGATACCTCTCTAGGAGTTGATACCTCTCTAGGGGTTGATACCTCTCTCGGAGTTGATACCTCTCTAGGAGTTGATACCTCTCTAGGAGTTGATACCTCTCTAGGAGTTGATACCTCTCTAGGAGTTGATACCTCTCTAGGAGTTGATACCTCTCTAGGAGTTGATACCTCTCTAGGAGTGGATACCTCTCTAGGAGTTGATACCTCTCTAGGAGTTGATACCTCTCTAGGAGTTGATACCTCTCTAGGAGTTGATACCTCTCTAGGAGTTGATACCTCTCTAGGAGTTGATACCTCTCTAGGAGTTGATACCTCTTTAGGGGTTGATACCTCTCTAGGAGTGGATACCTCTCTAGGAGTTGATACCTCTCTAGGAGTTGATACCTCTCTAGGGGTTGATACCTCTCTAGGAGTTGATACCTCTCTAGGAGTTGATACCTCTCTAGGAGTTGATACCTCTCTAGGAGTTGATACCTCTCTAGGAGTTGATACCTCTCTAGGAGTTGATACCTCTCTAGGGGTTGATACCTCTCTAGGAGTGGATACCTCTCTAGGAGTTGATACCTCTCTAGGAGTTGATACAATGTACCTCTCTAGGAGTTGATACCTGTCTGGAGTTGATACCTCTCTAGGAGTTGATACCTCTCTAAGAGTTGATACCTCTCTAGGGGTTGATACCTCTCTAGGAGTTGATACCTCTCTAGGAGTTGATACCTCTCTAGGAGTTGATACCTCTCTAGGGATTGATACCTCTCTAGGAGTTGATACCTCTCTAGGAGTTGATACCTCTCTAGGAGTTGATACCTCTCTAGGAGTGGATACCTCTCTAGGAGTTGATACCTCTCTAGGAGTTGATACCTCTCTAGGAGTTGATACCTCTCTAGGAGTGGATACCTCTCTAGGAGTGGATACATGCTGTAGTGTGTGACTGTACTTTGTAGCATTACATATATTCTTTCAACACTGAAAAGCCAACAACACAACAAACACAGGGGCCCAGAACTCACAAGCCCAGAACTCATGGGCCTTGAACTCATGAGCCCAGAACTCACGGGCTCAAAACTCACGGGCCCAGAACTCATGGACCCGGAACCAGACAGAACTGTTGAAGAGCCTGGTGAACAGATTGTAAACTGCGGAGTGTCTTTAGTTCAAGCGGGAAGCACAAGGTGGCGTTATTTGACTAGAAATTCTGTTGTCTTTTTTTCTTGACGTCGATTGCGTCTAGAATTGGTTGACGTTTAGCCTGATATCTCTGACGTAATTGTTCTATTTCACGTTCCATTTCTGGATCTAATGAAGCGATCTGTATCTGAAGTTCATCATACGATAAACTCTTTAACTGTAATAAATACAACATCTATTTTAAATACATACAATCCCGGCGGGTTAGAGGGGAGTGAGAGGGGAGGGGAGTGAGAGGGGTGAGAAGGGAGTAAGGGTGAGAGGGGAGGAGTGGGTGAGAGGGGAGTGAGGTGAGAGGTGAGGGGAGTGGGGTGAGAGGGGATGTGAGGGGAGTGGGTGAGAGGGGAGTGAGTGAGGTGAGAGGGGAGGAGGGGTAATAGGAGGGGAGTAAGGGTGAGAGTGGAGGTGAGGGGAGTGGAGAGTGGGGTGAGAGGGGAGGAGAGGGGATAGGAGGGGAGGAGAGGGGATAGGAGGGGAGTAAGGGTGAAAGGGGAGAGTGGGTGAGAGGGGTAATAGGAGGGGAGTAAGGGTGAGAGTGGAGGTGAGGGGAGTGGAGAGTGGGGTGAGAGGGGAGGAGAGGGGATAGGAGGGGAGGAGAGGGGATAGGAGGGGAGTAAGGGTGAGAGGGGAGAGTGGGTGAGAGGGGTAATAGGAGGGGAGTAAGGGTGAGAGTGGAGGTGAGGGGAGTGGAGAGTGGGGTGAGAGGGGAGGAGAGGGGATAGGAGGGGAGGAGAGGGGATAGGAGGGGAGTAAGGGTGAGAGGGGAGAGTGGGTGAGAGGGGTGATAGGAGGGGAGTAAGGGTGAGAGGGGATGTCAGGGGGTGGAGAGGTAGGGAGTCGGGGTGAGAGGGGAGGTGAGGAAGGAATATGCTAAGATATACTCACATAATCAAAGTCGAATTCACCGTCTATAAATGATCGTTGGAAATGCTGTTGTTGTCTACTAGGTGGCGCTGCTGCTGGACTATGAGTAGGTGTAGTATTAATGACTGGTACAGCAGCTGAGTTTGCAGGTGCAGCTGGTGCTGGTATACAATCACCTGATTCATCCGGTAGCTGCTGCTGCTGCTGCTGCTGCTGCTGCTGTTGTAATTGTTGAACTTCTTTCTCTTTTTTCTCAAAGTGATCGAGGTAGGCTGGGCGATATTTACTACTGATCGGCATTTCATTCGTATCGTGACCTTCAACACAACACAACTATATAATTACTAGCACTATTACGCTGTACCCCTGGTGGGTGGTTCGTACACTATAACGCTTGCCCCCTGGTGGCTGGTTAGTACACCATTACGCTGCACCCCCTGGTGGTTGGTTCGTCGGTATAACGCTGCACCCCCTGGTGGCTGGTTAGTACACTATTACGCTGCACCCCCTGGTGGTTGGTTCGTACACTATAACGCTGCACCCCCTGGTGGTTGGTTCGTACACTATAACGCTGCACCCCCTGGTGGCTGGTTAGTACACTATTACGCTGCACCCCCTGGTGGTTGGTTCGTACACTATAACGCTGCACCCCCTGGTGGCTGGTTAGTACACTATTACGCTGCACCACCTGGTGGCTGGTTAACACACTATTACGCTGCACCCCCTGGTGGCTGATTAGTACACTATTACGCTGCACCCCCTGGTGGTTGGTTAGTACACTATTACACAGCACCCCCTGGTGGCTGATTAGTACACTATTACACTGCACCCCCTGGTGGTTGGTTCGGACACTATAACGCTGCACCCCCTGGTGGCTAATTATTAAATTAACATACGTTTCATCGTAGATTCATCATCCTCGTCATCAGTATCGTTAATAACCATGGTTCCGAGTTCAGAGTCCAGTTCAACCATCGTGTTAGCATTACCACCGCTTAATAGTGTACTGTCATCATGCATCTGTACGAGCGATGCACCTGTCGAACCGCTATCAGCTGCAGACGGTACCATTGTACCTGCATCTTCATTCTTAACCATAGTACCACTATCAACTTCATCATCCTGTACAATATAGAAAACCGTTATAAAACTACATCTCCCCAAATAATTCCCTCTCCCCCTGTGACCCTCTCCCCATGTGACCCTCCCCCACCTCTTCCCCTGTGACCCCCCCCCTCCTCTGCAATCATAATGTTGAATAAACTACTAACTCAAGGAAACGTTTTCGAACTAATGATTCTCCGTTATTAGGGTCTGATCTAAGGAATGAAAGCATATCTGAAATTTCGCTTGCCCCATCCGTTGTATGGAGTGGGAAAAAGCTTTGTGACATAAATTGCCCTAGCCCGGGGGACAAGTGATAATGATAACCTAGTCGTCCAAATGTGGCAGGGTGTATGATAACAGCATTGCTACTAGCTCAGCTAGTTGAAATATTCCCTTTGGCTCAGCGGTAGAGCTTAATCGGGCAATCGGCTTAGATGGGACCCTGGGCCCAGTTGCACAGTCGTGACTTAAGTCCAAAAGTGGTCTTAAATCTTAAGATTGGTCTTAAGTTGTTAGATTGGCTATAGAACTAAGTTGGTCTTAGACTGGTCTTAAGTCTAAGCCATGACTATGCAACCGGCCCCTGTTTATTAGTCAAGTTTGCCGTAACACAGATCAATGATTAACGTACCGAGTCATCGTCATTCTCGTGTTGTTCTGCGTTTGCCTCTAAAATTCCCTTCGCTTCGACGATCATTTTCTGTAGTATAACGCACGGTCTGGCAGCTTGTATAAACGCGTGTTCTAATAGTTGAGAAGCCGTAGCTCGATCATCGGGATTCTTTACCAGACACAACGACACAAAATCTATAAACTCAGCCGACCATTTATCGGGATTACGAAATGACGGAGGTGGTTTCGTCGGAATCATGAATATAGCCTGTTTCAAATATACCCGTACATCATTGTTAACACGATACCACGACAACAAACTAAACTCTTTATCAATTCCATCGAGTACAAACTTTCTAGGACCAGACATGTTTATAAAGAGACAATACAAGGTTAGAAGCACACAAAACAAAGATCCATTCAGGATCAGGACCCAGTTCCACAGTTGTGAGTTAAGATTTGACTCTGAGTTAACTCATTGAAAATGAACTAACTTTAACCCAGAGTTAACTCTAACTCACAACTGTGGAACTAGGTCCTGGGTTCTTATAGAACCACACCATGAGTAGGACCAGAGTAATCTGATCAGCGGGGGAGGGGGGAGGGTTAACACTTACTCTCATCGGATGTATATCTCCATACGGTGGGGGAGGGGGGAGGGTAACACTTACTCTCATCGGATGTATATCTCCATACGGTGGGGGGGGGGAGGGTAACACTTACTCTCATCGGATGTATATCTCCATACGGTGGTTTTCCTTCAGCCATTTCTAAAGCAGTAATTCCTAAACTCCAGATATCAGCGACACAGTCGTATCCGATTTCTTGTATAACTTCAGGAGCCATCCAATACGGAGTTCCTATTACTGTGTTACGTTTAGCCATTGTATCCTTTAAATAGAGAAGAGTATAGACAAAATAGTGTTTGATCTACAGTCTGCAGTTTCCAGGCTGAAGAGACGTGCAGGTTACAGGCTGAAGAGACGTGCAGGTTACAGGTTCCAGGCTGTAGATACTTACAGTCAGTTGACCAGCGACACCGAAATCAGCTAATTTCGCGTGACCTTCAGTGTTCAGTAGAATATTACCAGCTTTTATATCGCGATGAATCTTTTTACGTTGATGTAAATATTCTAAACCTTTCAACGTGAATGATAAAATAGTCGCAATTTCTCTTTCTGTCAACTGTAAAACAAACAAAACACCTTATTGGATACAGAAACAGAGCAAGGGCTGGTCGGGGGAAAACAGAGCAAGGGCCGGTCGAGGGAAAACAGAGCGAGGGCCGGTCGAGGGAAAACAGAGCGAGGGCCGGTCGAGGGAAAACAGAGCGAGGGCCGGTCGAGGGAAAACAGAGCAAGGGCCGGTCGAGGGAAAACAGAGCGAGGGCCGGTCGAGGGAAAACAGAGCGAGGGCCGGTCGAGGGAAAACAGAGCAAGGGCCGGTCGAGGGAAAACAGAGCGAGGGCCGGTCGAGGGAAAACAGAGCGAGGGCCGGTCGAGGGAAAACGGCAATACCAAGGATGACTAGTCAGATTAGATATATTGGAATAAACCAAGCGATAAAGTGGGTAGTAAGTGTCTAATTTGCAACGGGTTTTAAGGATCTTGGTCTCAACAAAAAGGGGGCGTAATTCCACTGATGGGAAGGCAGGGGCTTGGACCTCAGAAACTGCCCCCTCCCCCCGATTGTCTCCTGGGATTATCAGGTGGTTATTAATTACCGTTTTATTTCGAAGTCTCATGATATCCGACACAGATCCAGCTCCACAGTATTCCATTACAATCTAGGAATAAATCAGTAAAATACAATTGAAACCAGTTGTAACGAAACTAACAACTCTTCCTCTCTCACTCTCTCCCTCAACTCTCTCTCTCACTCAACTCTCTCCCTCTCCCTCTCTCTCTCAACTCTCTCTCTACCTCAACTCTTACCCATAGATCGGTATTTTTGAAATAACTGCCGTAATACTTGACGATGTACGGACTATCACATTGTTGCATGATTGATATCTCTTTGATAATCTCCTGTAGATCTGTATCGACGGGAACCTGTTTAATAGCGAGCACCTGTCCTGATTCTTTATGTAACGATTTAAATACACTGCCATATGAACTGAAAACAAAAACATTCGATTTAACGAAGAGAAAATTCAATATTTCAATATTTCAAATAAGAACGAATGATTTTTTAATTCTTAAGCTAAAAAAATTGACAACTTGATTTTAATTTCTGCAGAAGTTAAAAGTCAACGCAGCTCACGGTACTATTCTCCAGTAGTTCTAGAACTGATCACAAATTTAATTTCAAGAAAAAACAACGTGTCAATTTTCAGCCTATAATAATTGTTTTGCGGTGTAGGAAGCACACATGCTACTAACAGCAATCCCCCGAAATCATTCTTACCCTTCTCCAAGTTTACCTAATACGTCAAATACCTCATCGGGAGGTCGCTTCAGGTGTTCCTCGCTCAAACGTGTCAATGACGTACTTTCATTACTATAGCAACAAACAAAGCATGCCAAATAATAAAAAATATTCACAAAGCCACAATATATCGATCTGTGAATCTCAGTATCTCGATCTGTGAATCTCAGTATATCGATCTGTGAATCTCAGTATCTCGACCTGTGAATCTCAGTATCTCGATCTGTGAATCTCAGTATCTCGACCTGTGAATCTCAGTATCTCGACCTGTGAATCTCAGTATCTCGATCTGTGAATCTCAGTATCTCGATCTGTGAATCTCAGTATCTCGATCTGTGATTTCAGGGGCTGGGGTAGCTCATAAATTAGTTGAAGTTAACAAGTCGATAAACAGCATTGTAACCATTGCTATTTCAATTGTTCATCAAACAGTCAATTTCAACCAACTTTTGATCAACTCCATTCAGCCCCTGATTGACTATTTGAGGTTTGAAACCAGATCCAGGGCGACTTGTGAGGAGAGACTTGATGCTATTTCAGTACGGGGAGTGTGTCTAATATCATAGTGCCCTGGATCCAGACCCTGTGAACATTACTGATACAAACAAACATGCAACAATAAACAAATACATGTATATATAATGAGTGATATTCACCAGATACAAACAACAACAGCAACAGCAACAGCAGCAGCAGCCACTACTGCAGCAGCAGCAACAGCAACCGCTGCAGCAGCAGCAACCACTGCCTGCAGCAGCAGCAGCATCATGCATCATGCATGGCTACACAAATAAACATTTTACAAACTGTTGGGTAAAATATTGAGGATTTCAATAATCAGTGTTTGTGAAATGTTAACAGCTAAAACTGAGGCTAAAATAGACATAAAAACCATGCAAATAAATATCTGACGACTCCTTCCTTACCCTCGACCTATTTTACATATAATATCAAATACTTCATCTGGTTGACGAGCGAGACTTTCATCGCTTAGTCGCTTTAATTCACTGCATCACCAACAACAGCAGCAGCAGCAGCAAAAAACGATATCATCATTAAATCATAATATCAGATCTATCTAGTCTCTGGTCTGGAGCACTCTGACCCCTTCCTCCCTCTCACAGCTTCAACTGTTTTAGGCCTCCCTAAAGAAGTTCTAGTTCGGATCGCCTTCAGTTAAGTGTCTCTAATGTTTATGTACTGTTTGTAACAGTGTCACACAATGAAGAGATTCAGGCACGTTGGAAGAAATTCTTAATTACCAACCAACGTCCAATTGCCGGTTTTTGACAGGTTCTAATATATATATATATATATTGCTGCAAATTTACTTCAATTTTATTTTCATCGAAAAAATGACATCCAAAGAAAAACGTTATTCAGTAAATTATTTCCAATATAATAAACGTGAGTGAGATAAGACGACATTAACTGCAGTTAGATCCTGCACCACTGACAGTCCCATCATTTCATCAAAGAAGAACTGGACTCAACCCCTTCTGAAACATGCCAAACACGCTTGGGTGGGTAGAGAGGGTAGACAGAAACAACAGAATATATTTTTTGTCTCCACTCTCTGCTTGCTGACTGTTTGTTGGACTAAGTAAAATGTCAATAAATGTCTCTGACTCTAGGCTTAAGGCGGCCACACCGTCATCGGGGAGAGTTCTGGGCTACACGACCACCGTATCATAACTGACATTAGAATCTGACTAAATTCTTACTAATTACCTTTTATTTGACATGTTTTACTGTTTGTAATCGTTACAGCATCTTAAAACTTTCTTTCAATCAGTAACTGGAACCAGGAAGTAAACTTCATCAGTCGTGTATTTAAACGGCGGATTTGGACTGGACTGGGTCTGGACTGGGTCTGGACTGACTGAGACTAAATGATGAAATAATCGACAGCAATTATTAAAAATATGTTTAAACTTTATATCAATACATTATCTAATAAAATTAACTAAGTTTTAAATGTATTAGAGTCGCAATATAATACGTAAATTTGAATTGATTATTCATTCTCGAGTATGTGCAAATGACACTAGGGATACTTGATACCGTTTCAATACATATTCTCAAGCATTTACGAATTTGCCTCGGAGGAGTTATACGCCAACCAACATCGAAACGGCGAATTTACAAAAAAACGACAGATAGATTTTAAAAGTCATTTAAACACATGATAAATATTCTTTATTCTAACCCAACGCTACCCATGCGCCATCTTTCTTAGTATGGTGTTAAATGCCATTCTCATCTAACTTTACTTTACTAAGGAGAATATTCATTTGAAAATAACCCAACAATGAGGCTTGGTTTTTTAGTTCAATAAAAATATCAAATATAAGTAAAACGTATTTTAAACTGCTAAACATTCGTTATATATTGTGAACTACATTGCATGGCAGTATACATAAAGAGATAAGTAAAGAGGTTAGCGCAGGGATAACATGCATGCCACAGTAAGAATAGTTTGCGACGTGGGCTCGAATCCCATTATGACAAGAGATTCACGTATATTTTTTTTTAAATCTTAGGTTTATGGGCAACAATTCAGGATGATTTGTACATATTTCAACATATTGTAGTTAGTATGATTAAAAACAATCATGATATTTATGGTTGCAACGTTTAAAGACGACACCACGGTCCACCAACCAGCGCCACACGACGTCACGGTGTTAATCAATGGCGGCCATTCGAACACATAACAGATAGCCATAGGCCTAAAAATGAATTAAAGTTTCCGTTTATCATGTTGTTTGCGGAGTGTAATGTTGACCCCAACCTCCCCGAACTCTCAAGCCCACTCGCCCAATTCACACGTCATCATCAAATACAAGCGACATTCGTTGATTCACTGTTCAAATCGTATATAAAAATGGTGCGTCGATTCGATTGAGATTTTTGAGTGAGTGGAAATCTTCAAACTCCAGCCAGCAGACCATAGAATAATTAACTAACCCTTAGTAGTGAGTCCAAACTTAGCTTCGAGAAGTCAGTAACCTGTTTGTGGTTTAGTTTTGTGATCGGATATTTTCACAAGCCCCCCGATTTTAAAAGCTTACTACGAATGATTTTTAGGTAGGGGATCATTCATTTATTACGTACGCATAGAATTTGAATTTTTCAACCCCCCCTCCCCCTCTGTACACAAAATCAGCCATTTTTTCATATACATTAAGCATTACAGTACGCAACTGCACTGACCCCTCCCTCCTCCCTTGATGCGTACGTAATAAATGAATGACCCTAGTGCTGATCTAGGGCTGCCAGGGTAATTAACTTTCCTGCTGGCTAAAGGCTTCAATTGCACTAGTGTTGGGATGGTTATGAGCAATGATAGCGAAGGGCGAAGTTTGCCGCCCTATTTTCCTCTTGCTCGGGACCCTCCCACCACAATCCCACATTCAAGTTTACTTAAGTCTCATAGCTTGAGAATTGTATTCTTTCAACACAAAAGAACGACATGACATGAAACAATTTTAATTGATATTTCAGCAACGTTGGGAGGAGAGAGTTGAGCAGAGAAGCAAACTCTCCGATACCAGGAGGAGGAGCAGCAGCAGCATCAGAACAGCACCAGCTGCAGCAGCAGCAGCAGCAGCAGCAGCAGCAACAGCAAAGATATGTATTATTGTATTATTTAAGGTTTATGTGGTTGTTTGGTTGTTTGGTTGGTTGGTTGGTTGGTTGTTTGGTTGGTTGGTTGGTTGGTTGTTTGGTTGGTTGGTTGGTTGGTTGGTTGGTTGGTTGTTTGGTTGGTTGGTTGGTTGGTTGGTTGTTTGGTTGGTTGGTTGGTTGGTTGGTTGTTTGGTTGGTTGGTTGGTTGGTTGGTTGTTTGGTTGGTTGGTTGTTCGGTCGGTCGGTCGGTCGGTCGGTTGTTTGGTTGGTTGGTTGTTCGGTCGGTCGGTCGGTCGGTCGGTTGTTTGGTTGGTTGGTTGTTCGGTCGGTCGGTCGGTCGGTCGGTTGTTTGGTTGGTTGGTTGTTCGGTCGGTCGGTCGGTCGGTTGTTTGGTTGGTTGGTTGTTCGGTCGGTCGGTCGGTCGGTCGGTTGTTTGGTTGGTTGGTATGTTGCAGGAATCCTGATTTGAAAACATGATTGCTGAGTAAGTGCATCGCATATATTCAGAACTGAACATTTTACCTGCGATCAATCACTACTGAATATAATACATCATTAATTACTATCAAGTTCATGTTCTCTGCATAAAACTGACTGCAATTCAGCAGCAGCAGAACGTATCCAATCAATTCACTGTGTAATCAGTTTGTGTGTACACGTAAAACTGTGATATTCTACACGACATTTATGTCTTCACTGCCGAGTACAATATGATGCTCGATACTTTGTAGTGAACATTGAATTATGACGTTACTTACCATTTTCTAGATTTTATAGGACGTTGGAAAATTTAAGAATTACAACAACAGTGGAACACACTCTAGTTTGAATCATTTTCTATAAGACAACGAATTCAACCAGTTTTCAGTTATCGCTATGGAGACAACAATTTGACTAGTTGTTGACCAGTTTTCAGTTATCGCTATGGAGACAACAATTTGACAAGTTGTTGACCAGTTTTCGGTTATCGCTATGGAGACAACAATTTGACAAGTTGTTGACCAGTTTTCAGTTATCGCTATGGAGACAACAATTTGACCAGTTGTTGACCAGTTTTCAGTTATCGCTATGGAGACAACAATTTGACAAGTTGTTGACCAGTTTTCGGTTATCGCTATGGAGACAACAATTTGACCAGTTTTCAGCGATTGCTAAGACAACAAAAGTTTGACTAGTTTTCAGTTATAGCAATGGAGACAATTTGACAAGTTGTCGACCAGTTTTCAGTTGCTGTTTTTGAGTGGATTCTAAATTTATATTCGATGTGTGGTTGTCAAATGGCTCAATATTTCAAACCGTTTTACCCCTTACAGCGGAACCTCATTATAACAAATCTCTTGAGCACCTGAATATTGTATCTAAAGTATTATTATTCTATTATGAATATTTTGACTCGGTTCAAAATTGATGATTTATTTTTATCTGATACATTGTTATAGTAAGGTTTCGCTGTAACTCAAAATTCTAAATTCATTTGTTCAATCTCACGAGGTTAATTTGTTTGTTTTCATTGGATCAATGAAACTTGAATATTTTTGTCGCTAATTTCTAAATTATTTGAAATCGCTGATTTATTTCTAATCTCACTTTGAGAATTTATTCTCAATCAGCGACGGAAGGTGACAAACTGGTCACATTGAAATACGCTGTGCTCGGTGCCTCGGGATCCGAACCCAAACCTGACCACACGTATAAATCCAATTGAATCCATTCGGGTTCTTCCTTTTCTGAGTTAAACTCGTTTCTGTGGTTGCGAGACGGCGGGAAGAAAAATAGCGGTGGCGGTAAGGGGGTGGTAGCCCTTAAAGTGAATATGCTCGGTGACAGGGATGGCGAAAGGCCACCCGGGGAGGACGATAGCATGAGGGCATCGGACGCTCCTTTACTGAACCGCGGACTCCGAGGCCCGAGAGTCAATTACTCGATAGGGTAGTCATGTTCGTCATGAGATACGGGCATTTCTATCCTAGCCTCAGTTGTCTGCGGGGACGCACCTTAAAACAGTTAGAAAAAATCACCTCGAACATGTTTAAGCATAATTCACGGGCGCAAAAAAAGAAAGAAAGAAAGAAAGAAAGAAAGAAAGAGGTGTCGGTCGTCTTTATAAACCACTAGGGGCGAGTTTAGCTTAGACGAGGAATTTGGCTTCTTAGAAATATATTCGAAATTCCTAGGTTTTAATGGAGAAATCAGCAGGTAAAATATTTGAGTATTTTATGTGATTCAATTCTAAATTGTAACCTCATCACGTATTTGTATTTTTGGAATTCAACTCAAATAACTACGCCTGAACCCGGTTACATCGACTTCTTTTGATTTAAGTCTTCATTTTGTGACATTATGAAATAATTGCCAGATTTTCAATTTGTTTATTGCGTATGGAGTCAGTGCTGATACTTATTTTAGTCTGAACTTATCGTGCGGAACTAGATAATCATCTTCAGATGGTTTCCTGTGAATGGAAGGACAGATAATATTCAATGGTGTCGTTGTGCTCATCAGTGAAGACATAGATGTCGTGTAGAACATCACAGTTTTACGTGTACACACAAACTGATTACACAGTGAATTGATTGGATACGTTCTGCTGCTGCTGAACTGCAGTCAGTTTTATGCAGAGAATATGAACTTGATAGTAATAAATGATGTATTATATGCAGTAGTGATTGATCGCAGGTAAAATATTCAGTTCTGAATATGCAGAATCTGGCTCTACAGTTTTAGACCAATTTTCTAATTACTTCATCTGAGGTTTTATGATAGAAGAAGGATGAGCCTATTGTTTTTTTTACCAGGTCAACCCAAGATAGCTGTAGCAACTGAATTTCTGTATGATATAGGCAATGCACCTCATGCTCTACAATCTATAGGCAAGAGAAGGTTGAGCCCTATGCTCACTAGCTGAAGGGTATTCATTATGTTTGTCTGGTTTCAGTTGGCTGCTGATTGAATTAGGACAAGGCTGGATTCAAATCGGAGATGATTTTTGAAGCTGATTGAGAGGAGTGTAATGTAAACAGGTGAGCTCTTTACCTGGGGGCGGGGACTATTTAAACACAAGTACGCAGTGGTGATCTCTCTCCCTTCTCCTCTCTCACCTCTCTCACCTCTGTCGTGAGGTTTAATGAATTATCCAATAGGTTTAGTCTCTGGGAACCAACGGCCAGAACTCCACTTGCCTCTATAATCTCATGGCACTAATGAACCTTTTCGGAAGCAGTAAACTGAATTGCCGGAGGGAGTGGTAAACATGATAGGTATGATGGGTTGATGTCCTATAATTAGGAGGAAAGTTTGTGGAGCATCTGGTTTTTACTGTTATCTGGGAATGTTTTTGTCAGAGAATTGTGATTATATTAAGGCTAAAAAAATGATACCTGTTTCTTCTAATCAGCCGGCTCACTTTAGTAAATCGCGATGATTTTTCTAATCAGCTCATTACTTTTTTTAAATCAACCTGGCAGCTATGAAATGAACTGATAACAAATTACAAAGATTACAATGTTCAGATAACGTGCCGGCTGGGTGAATATCTAAATTCAGCAAAAACGTATCAATTGATTTAGCATTAATTACATTAACAATTAAAATGTTCGAATATATAAATAATATCACGTAGATTTATTGATCCCGGGAGATCTGGGACAAGTGCAAAATACTCGATTTACATATTTGATGGGTATAAAAATTTTGGGGAATAAATTTAATTTGCTGTTAATTCGTTCTGTGGCATGTGAGTCTTCCCCGCTTTACCGGCTGCTAATAGAAGTGTAAACTTCAGTTTTCACTTCGATGCTTAACATTCGCCGAAAAAAGATTTCTTTTAAAAGTTGTTTAGAAATCGTTTTTAAGGCAGATCCTCCTTGAAATAAACCTCTTACGTTGGTAGGTCAATTATTCATTTGAAATAAACTAGTGTAAAATGACAAGTGAAATTCGACGAATTCCTCGCATGCCACAGTAGAATAGCGAAGCTGTGTTAGATCTCTCCTGTACAGTGCTGCCCCTATCAATAACGATAGCGGAATTTCTGTGAACTAAATAGCACATTTACCGCCAGCTACACTGTATATTTTAGCAAAAACTCACTTCAATAAATTAATGATCATGTAATCGTCTGTATCATAAACCAGCACCAGTCTATCCGGGTATCCGGTATTCCTCACCGGTAAAATAGAAATAACATTTCGGTTTGCTGCCGATTGGTTTCTACCCGCTAAACGCCTTAAGATTCTGAGTCCTAACTCTACCGGTTTAGGCGGAGTCATACAAAGAATTATTCATTAATGACTTTGAACTTTTTCTTTTTTCCTTCCATGTCGTCGAGAGCTTATAATCAATATAGAATACAAAAATCCGTGGCTTCCTCTCTACCCTAATACTACTAATTCATTGTTTTAAAACTCACTATGTTATAGACAAATTATTGCTGTTTCCAGAGTCCGAGATTTATCTAGATATCCGGCTCGCAAATTGGTAAATAGTTTGTCCACGACGGCCGTTTAATGACTTTGGCAAGCGAGTATTATGTTAGTTCGCTTTTTTCCCGCTACCGTAATACATAGGGGCAGCACTAGATGGCCCAGTTCGCTAATTTTACTATGGCGGGCTAGTATTGTTTCAATCGCCAATACCCACAACATCTATACTTTATTAAATGAAATTATTCTCTTTTTTCACTCTAAGGCTTCTCAATATAGATGATGCTCAATTTGTTTTTTTCCCACTATTTTTGATTCTGTTCAATTTTTTAGGGAATGATAAATCACAATGAGAGCCTGGCTGCTGCTGCTGCAGCTGCTGCTGCCGCTGCCGCTGCTGCTGCTGCTGGTACTGCCGCTGTTGTTGCTGCTGGTACTGGTGGTTCTGGTGCTGCTGGTACTGCCGCTGTTGTTGCTGCTGGTACTGGTGGTTCTGGTGCTGCTGGAAATCGAATCAACTCCAAAATGAAAACACCGTCGAATTGAAAACTTGTATCAATTGTGCATCAATAAATGTATTTATATTGTGTTGTTTTTTGTGGGACCCAGATTTTCAGGCCTCCCCTATAACCCCAGCCCTCTCATACCTTCTTCAACTCTCCAAAATACTACCAAACCCTTCCTTAAAATCTCTCGCCTCAATTCTATCAAACTCCTCAACTGCCCAACCCTCAACAAGTCACTTAGACAGCCACTTTTTGATTTGATCTTTCACTTGCAATTCTAATACCAAATCCTCAAGATACTTATCTTTCATTGTAACACATTTCATTGTCAAAAAGTGGTTGTCATTGATTTTAACCAATTCTTTAAGATTTGTGACTACTCCAAACGCCACCCTATTTCAATCCCTGCTGCCCTCTACCGTTCTGTACCCAAACCCTCATATACTAACGTCACCTCGCCCCGGAACCCGTCTAAATTTAAAGTAGTACCATCCGGAGCCTGCCTCCTATTTCTCGATTCATCCTCTCGGTACATGCCTATTCCCACTCCTTTGAGCTCGTCCAAACTTCAGCTCTGTCGTCTCAACTGATCGCATCCTCGCTTGCCAGGGTTTGATTACTGCACGCCAATACAACCGTCTATTATATCGCCCCGCTAAGCGTCCACCAGTCTATTAGTCGCCATTCTGATGTGTTATACCATCCTCTGGATCTACTGTGGCAGGGTTTCGTACCGTGGCATCTCGGCCATCAGGTTAGAATCCCTGCCGGGGATGATGCGTTTATACCAGCATGACGTTCGCTCTATAGGTGCCACGTATACATTATTGGCTAGAAATATAGACTGGTGGGCGCTAAGCGGGAACCTGTCTGCTCAAGAATCGTTACCCTGGCAAGCGAGGATCCTGGGTGGCTTCAGCTTCTTGAAGCCCTTTTACTTGCTCGTCGTGAAAAGTCTATGTAATCCTGGCTAGAACAGCACTCTGTTGTAATAAAATTAATCAACTTGAAGAATAAACGACAATGGCAAACTTCTTATTTCTTCTACGAATAATATTTCCTTTAAGAAGTCAGAAGCCAATAGTTCATGAATGGATAAAGATGAGAGATAGATTTGATGCATTGAATGTGTTAAGATTGTGTCAAATTCGCTGCTGGGAGATCGAGTGGCAAGTGGCCTTCTACAGTTGAACAGTACTCAAGAGATCCCCCCCTTGACAGCGCAAACCATTATGCCTGGATTTCCTTTAGTAATTAGTAATAACTAACACCTATACAGCGCCCCCTACTGTTAAATATTTACGATAAATCCCGGGATACGGATATAGATGATGATAGTGTGGATACCGGAAGTTAACGTGTATTCTTCACTTCGAAAAGACGATGTAACATTTTGCGTTTCCTGCTCGATTGAATCGTCGACATTTTTAAGTCAATCAGGATAAAACTTAAACTATCAACGGCGACAACCTGCAAAATAAATATCATTTTATAATCACCGACCGATTTTCAACACTTTGATTTAATCCGTTTTGAGGTCGAGGAGTTGTAAACACTTTTAGATTTCATACAGAACGCACTATTCGATTAAACTATTAGGTATCCATAACGCGTAGTATGGCAAATTGTCACTACTCCTGATCACCATCATGGAGAAAACTCACAGCAGCCAGATCTGATCAATCTTTTGGTTAAAGGGTTCACCGTAAGGGGTCGCTACCGTGTACCACGGGGCCAGTGATCTAATAAATATTGCTTACCGGAAGTGACCGCCGATTGATGATGATTGGTTGTTGATGTTCACATGACTTGTCCGACCCGATACAAACTCGATTGCACATTACGTCATCCGTATTGAGTTGTAAACAGCTCTGGTCACATGGTAAACATGTCGGCGGTGCATCAGCGGAGAGCATGCGCAGCAGAGACTCGAAAGTATTGGCCTGCAACAAACGGTGACGATCTACAAACAACCTGGATCAACCTCAACCCCCTCTAAACGCTTGTGGCCAGTTTTACATAGACTAGTGTTAACTTTAACCCGGGGCTAACCCAGTTAATGAATAGAGTCGTTAAACCCCGGGCCCGGTTTTATAGACAGGTATTACCTTTAACCCAGGGGGTCTGAGTCAGACAGGCTGATTGAAAAAAGTATATAGATGGCCCTCGGGGGTTCATAAGGACTTGAATAGAATTGTTAGTCTTGTGATGTTCAAAAGGCAAAATCTAAATTACCTGAGACAGGTCAAGGTCAACGGCGAAATACAGTAGAATGATTAGAAAATACAACCTGGAAATAGCGAACATGAATTTATTGCGAGAAAAAATATAAATTCGTTTCCGGTGCACGTGGTCACGCGGAGAAATTCTTACCTTGTCATTTTTGAACCGGAGAATAACGAAATATCTAAAAACACCTATATATCCGTTTGGTGAGGGGGTAGCTCGCTGATTGTGAGGGGAGATAGAGTTTGTGCGATTAACACGTGTTACTGGCGCGTGTCACGTGTCAGAAATAAAACCAACAAGAAATGCGGGGAACAATAGAAATTTGTTGTGAAATTCACTTGTACCGATACAGACTGTGAGCCTCCTGTATCGAATAAGTGCTATTTCAAATGATGCACTCAATCAGTAGAAAGTGTTTTCAAATAAAACTTGTTATTGTTTATTGTTAAGTGTTTCTATAACATGTGTTATCGACATCGTGTTCAATACACACAGAAATATACATCATTATTATTACAAACTTTGACACAACGGGAGGGAGCGAGGGAAAGAACTTTGAAGTTCATTAAACCTCAGTTCCATAGTCACGACGAGTTTAGAGTTAACTGTGAACTCAGCATCCAGTTACACAGTTGTGAGTTTAGAGTTAACTGTGAACTCAGGATCCAGTTCCACAGTTGTGAGTTTAGAGTTAACTGTGAACTCAGGATCCAGTTCCACAGTTGTGAGTTTAGAGTTAACTGTGAACTCAGGATCCAGTTCCACAGTTGTGAGTTTAGAGTTAACTGTTAACTCAGGATCCAGTTCCACAGTTGTGAATTTAGAGTTAACTGTGAACTCTGAATCCAGTTCCACAGTTGTGAGTTTAGAGTTAACTGTGAACTCAGGATCCAGTTCCACAGTTGTGAGTTTAGAGTTAACTGTGAACTCAGGATCCAGTTCCACAGTTGTGAGTTTAGAGTTAACTGTGAACTCAGGATCCAGTTACACAGTTGTGAGTTTAGAGTTAACTGTGAACTCAGGATCCAGTTCCACAGTCATGAGTTAGAGTTAACTGTGAACTCAGGATCCAGTTCCACAGTTGTGAGTTAGAGTTAACTGTCAACTCGGGATCCAGTTCCACAGTTGTGAGTTAGAGTTAACTGTCAACTCGGGATACAGTTCTACAGTGAGAGGGAGAGAGAGAGAGAGAAAAGAGAATTTTAACAATGATATTGTGGTTATAATACTAGATAAAAGCGCTTTATTTGAACCAGATATATTCAGAGGACAGTTTTATGCACACTATACAATATGCAATCTTATTACCATAATGTTTAGAAATTGCATATATTTTGTAATTTGAATCTGTGCTCATTAATGATATCTAGTTTATGGGGTCATTACTCTATTCACACTACGCAATTAGATGTAGGGAAGGTAGTTCCGCACTATGATGCTTTATAGAATATATGAGAATATCAAAACAAGCTGATTTGTTAGAACCTACACGAGCGATCTCAAGATGAGATTGTTCGTAGTGAGAAAGCCGTGGTTGATGTATATATTGTTGAATAAATGATCCTCTTAAGTCGCGATCACATGGGCGTTGGCCCAGATCAACTGTTCCCACAGGGGGGCCATGTAATTTAGGGCCTGTGCATGGTTGGCACGACAAAAAAATATCGGACCAAGCCCGAGACAAATGATTTCGTTGAATTGCAACTGGTTCCGGAAGTGTCGAACTTCGCTTTGTTTGGCCAGATCATATCGAGTGAGTGCTTCGCGTCGCGCGCTTTCATTAGGCACGGGCCAAGCTGGGCTCGGGTCTGATCCGTGCCAATCTGATCCGTGCCAATCTGACCTGGGTTCGGGTCTGATCCGTGCCAATCTGACCCGGGCTCGGGTCTGATCCGTGCCAATCTGACCCGGGCTCGGGTCTGATCCGTGCCAATCTGACCCGGGCAAAATCTTCGCCGTGTGATCGCGGCTATATTTATATCACCGAACAATAAATTATATTGATATTGACATTGAATAATTTTTTGAATAGACATTAGTAGGGACGCAAGTGATCAGTTATTAATCTTTGTCGCGTTTATGAGGCTTTATTATTGTTAAATCAACGAAAACGCCAGTTTGAATTGCGATGCGCTGAAATCGGGCATATTACTTTTACTTGCGATGCGATTAACGCACTCTACAGTCTCCGCAGTGTCCAGAGCTGCCGCTAGGGCGCTATCATCTACCAAAATGAATTTCAACGTCGAAAGAGCTATAGCCTGTTCAAAAATAAATGATAAAAGAAACGAATAAAGATCATTATGATAAAGTGGAGAAATGTGATAAATGATATCCTTAAGAGTGATTACAATAAGAGCTGTTTGAAACTGGTTTAAACTTGTCCCGGAAGTGGTAGCATCCACAGTGTTGTGGATACAGTTTTATGAAAAAAGTTCAGAAGCTTAAAACGGTTTTAATTGTTGTCTTCGTCGAAACACGCAACATCGGCAAAAACTATGGGCAATCGATTCAACGATGTTCCAACGACACATCAGGTGAGATTGTTGTAGACTTCTCAGGAAAAGGTCATCATTGATATTTTGTTTCTTACTCGCGGTAACTGTGGGTTAATTATGGTCTTTGTTTGCATTGTTTTATATAGTTTACGCTATTGGACTGCTCACGACGGGACCGAAGCCTCTGAATTTTTACCCGGACGCCGTAGCCTTCAGGACTCGAACCCACTCATCATTGCAAGCGATCGCAACAGCATCACGCCTTTTCCAACTGGGAAACTGAGGCCGCTTCAATTGGGACGTGTTATTTCTAAATGTCTATATAGAACTTACAGTCGCCGATGCACTATCCGAATCAGAAGACGAAGCAACAGCAGCCCCGTCACTGAAAGCATCACTGAAACCGAAATCACCGACCATTTCATTCATCCATGCATCGAGCTGTCGTTTAGTCATTTCACATTGATTCTGACCACAACTAGCGTCGCATTCATCCTGTGAGCAGCACATGTTACATGACTCACAGCTCTTCGCAACCACACATTCAGCACACACTGAATTGGTGAAACAAGCAGGCTCGTTTTCTTCCGTTGCTAAACTCATCTGTATCAGCGATAACTGCGAACACATAAAATGAACAAAGGTCTCTTTAAATTCTTACTGAGCGCCACCACTGGTAGCTTCTCTCATTCAGGGTGTCAATTATGTTAGTCTTTTGGCGATCGCCCAATTGAGCCATTTTCACCCAGAGTGTGGAATTACCTACCACCTGACGATGGATCCTTAATGTTTTTATTTCAGCTCCATAATGACTCCCCTATAGTGTGCCCGAAAAAAGTAAAAATTAGCCCAAATGATAGATTGCCCAAATTATCCTTCCTGCTCCCCTAACCCTAACCCTAGGTCGGCAGTAACCCTAACCCTAGCTCTTACCTAACATTAACCCTAGCAAGACTCGAACCTGTGACCACCAGCATGCCAGCCGAACACGCTAACCACTAGACCATAGACCAGAGTTAAGAGGCAATGCTTGTAAGTTTGTCAGGTCAATGTAGTGACCGGTGACCAGTCAGTGTAGTCACCGGTGACCAAACTCTACGATTCAATTACAATACCTGCTATCACTTTCTCGAGAAATGAGTCTATAACCGTACGTCGCATGTGTTGACAACATTTTGTCTTATCGACAAAATGCTTTGAGATGTGAATCTGGTAATTAAATATCGGCAGATGAACAAGTCGTTCTATCTCACTGTCCACACCAATTCCCAAATATTTAAAAGCGTTCTAATTTTTTTACTATCAAACATCTGACGAAATTCTGGTTTAGTCTATTTGAAAACGTCGTTATACTAGAAGCATGTGTGTTAGCCTCCGCAATAATCGTGGATGCGAGGATTTTACGAGTTATTACTGATGATGATGTTGTTAATATTATAGAATTACCTGCAGAAATATGAACAGAAGAACAAATGATCCGCGCCAGGAATCCATCTTCAATCACTATTTCTACACGACGAGAAAAAATGATATAAATTATAGAGCTATGATAAATGGTGACATGAGAGGTTTAACAATAACATAGTTCTACCAGTTCTACCAGTTCTACCAGTTCTACCTGTATCTACCAGTTCTACCAGTTCTACCTGTATCTACCTGTATCTCGTCGTGTCAGATCCTCTGTAACTGATTACTGGCTACAACACGAGTCCTGTTTGCCTTATCCTCTACTCAGCTTCTACTTCCAGCATTTATCATTTTCTAGGTAGTGATAATTTTCAGCAGATATTCAATGAAATTAATTAAATATTTGAAGTGCGCAGTGGCAGCTGCCTGGTAATTGACATTTTAATCTAGGAACGACGTTTTTTTTTTTTAATTGTGAACCCTTCAGAGTTTGACGTTTCTGGACAGGCTAGATTGGTTTCCGCCACAAGAACTTAAATCATTTGTCAGGTATAAATTGCGGAGTCATCGAGTACACAATGATTCAATCTGTTTCATAAGTCGTTTGGTGCAAGCCTCCTCCTTCAATGGATCGATATTATTATTGAGTTGAAACCCGATTCAATCTCTCAGTAAGGCAAGGAGGACACCTGAAGCTGCAGGGAACATGCAACGTTACTGTGGCAAGCGAGGATTCCACTTATGGCAAGTGAGGATCCACCAGGTTCGCTAGTAGTTACGCAGTCTTCCGGGTTCTATTTCTTCTATCAGTTTTAATAAAGAGAGGTCGATGCCATCCCGTTTAAGCCAAGGCCGTATAAAATGTCTCCAATACAGAAGGCCCAATAAAGTTTTCGGGTACAATAAAGTTTTATGGCTGAAACAAAACGTCATTAGTGCAGGTTCACCTAGAACCTTAGTGTCTGATGTCCGACAGGTGGGTTCACTGGGATCGTAGAGTGACGGACATCACTGTGGAGACAGCCACACTATAGGACTGGGTGAAGATTGAAGTATTCTAATATACACACCGGTGGGCTGTTTCGGTGCATGTCTCCTGAACCTAACCTAATGATTGATCAAGTTAAGATCATCCCTGTCAAATTCATAGAATTTTCAAGAAGTGTGTGATCCCCCTAACAACAACAGCGGCTTCAAAACGAAATCTTTTATTCGTTAAACAATAAACGGTAAAATTCACACAAGAATCAATCATTGACAACAATAGCGACGCTTTCCTAAAAATCATTTTACTGAAACGGAAAACGGGAAAGAAAATATTGTGTGGCAATCGATCAAATACACCGGGAAATTCGCATACAGCATAAACCACAACAACTACTGAAACCATTTTCAATATTCCTGTATCTTTACTCCGAGCAGCAGAGCCACCTATTAGTGATTTGCGGCGTTTCTTAGTCCAAGTATAGACCGCAAATAGAACAGCGTTAACTACCAATAGAAATATGATTGGTAGATACACAATACCAAACGCGACTCGATTATCGAGTTGCCATTTATACAAAAAATTCCCAATGAAAACACGAGTTACGTCTGTGTACTTCCAAAAGTGGACGGTGTAAGTGTACTGACCTGGTTTTAGACAGGGCCATCTCGTTAAACCCGGTAGGGTTCGAGGTGTCACTTTATCGGAGTAAATCAAACATGCTAATAACAGCAGCAAAATGCAGAGTAAATTAGTAGTTAAAGGTCTCCAGAATCGTTTATAATTTAATGGGAAAATTATAACAATGATTCGCTCTAAACTCACAACACCGACGAGCCAGTTTCTGACAAACTGTGACGGATATAGCCCGAAAAAGGCTACAATTATAAACCACCAGCCAAACAACCAGTCATCATAACGAAAAACCAAGTCACCCAGATTACTGTAGATGAAATACGTTCTCAGCGGATACATGATGAACGCCGATAAACTGAACAGAAAATCAGAAACCGCTAACAGACAAATCGTGTGATAACAACTATTGCGTAGTCTGCGTATGATAATAATAGTCAGTATATTCAATAGAATACCACAAACAGTAACAGGACCCATTCCTATCATATAGATATAAACACTGAACTGATACTCCCATCTTATTTTCTGAGCGCAACGAAACGGACGAGAACCGTTCACTGCCATTGTCCAAACCTCAACGAGTCATACACGACAGTTACTGCTTTCACAAAGTGAAAACAGTTCATGTTCGGCAACAAAACAACTTCACCTTATGGAATTCTGCAGAAACTTCCTGACTAAATGTAACTCTTCTATTGTGAGTCGGTTGATAGTATTTCATTGATAAAGCGAATGTAATAAGCGGTAGATGCCTGATATAATTTCAATGGACACATTTTCGTTGAATACAGTTTATTTCCACCGCGTTTCCAAAATTAAATTTAGAGTATTATGAATAACAGCGATGATATATTCTGGTGAAATATTCAGAATGATTTAACTTCAGTAGCTCAGTGGGATGACGTGTGATGCCGAGGGACAAGCGGGTTCCATCGACTCCTGCTGGCTACTACAGCGCGCGGGAAAAACTTCCAAGGCCACGTGGTCCCATCTTTACGGAGCCCCGGAGGGGCCATAGTTAGAAATAAATATATTTTTTTTCGTTCGAACGAAATAATAAACTTTTTTTTCGAACGAAATGATTTGTATCAGCGTGTCATGGGCATTGATTGTCATTAAGACACAGTCTACGTTTTAGCGAGAAATCACCGTCATATTCTGAGCCTTCGGCGCCGAGCAGGTTTTGAAGAAAAATGGCTTGGTTCGACGACGGTTCAGTGATATTGGAGATGAAGCCTTATTCATAAATTCTGAATTATTAGGATCTGGTCAGATGCATGGTTATCGATGTGTCACGGGCTAAATGTGAGAAAGGAAGGAATATCAGGGGCCGGTTGCATAGTCATTGCTTCGGCTAAAGACCAACTTAGTTCTATAGCTAATCTAACAACTTTAGACCAGTCTAAGTTTTAAGACAACTTTTGGACTTAAGTCACGACTGTGCAACTGGCGCCAGGATTTAATTCTCTCGGTTTTCGATCCAGAAAAAAGTAACCAAAATTCGAGACCCACGTGACGGTTTCACGGAACGAATAGATATAAGCTGAGACCGGTTAAGTTTGAATTGTTATCCTCTCGTTAACACAATATAGTAACCAATAGCAATTAAACCAAACATTTCAACGACCGATCACCGAACTTTATTAGCAACAAGATCGAGATACAATATTTGTTTTTTTTTTCTTATTGATGAGAATCAAATATCTCTTAGAAAGAAAGCAGCAAATGAATAAAGACAATTCACAAAACCAAGACCTATGAATACAAATGTGTATCCGACTAAAGGCTGTAGAGCACCTGCTAATAGTAAAAACACAACGGATACTAAACGACAAACAACGACATCTATTGCGAATATCGTCTCGTAGTTACGTTCGAATTTCTTATCGGCCAAATCGGAAAGCCACGAAAAATAGAAACCATCGAAAATTCCAAACGCCATCATGCAGACAATATCGGGACCGAACGCTTGCCATATTCCGCCGATAAACGGATAGGACACGTACGATACCGCCGATAGCAGACAATAAACTAGAAAATAGACCCAACGATAATTTCTGCTTCTAGATACCGCTATACCGGATATATTAGTTAGAAAAATCACTAAAATCGTCGACGTCATACGAACTGTGGCGAGTTGCCAATTATCGATCGTAAAGTTACCCATAATCCACATGGGCACCCAGGAAAAATGAATATTCATATCAGCTATGTAAATACTGTTGAGACCGAACAGTAATAAGGTCTGTCCGTCTGTCAGTATCGATTTAACCACGTGTAACTGCATAGGCTTCTCATTGGTGGAATTAGTACCAGGTGCGTTACTGTTGTTTTCTATTTTAACCAATGAGCGGATAGCGATCAGCACGAACAGAGCCCCGAACATAAACCAAAATGGCTGCACATCCGCCATCCATCGGTACCCGTATAGTACAGCAGCATAACCCACTCCGTCACCGCTATACCGGCAGCTGTATACAACTGCTATAGCTATCGCTCTGGTAGCTTCGTCTCTGAAAGCTATCGCCACGATAGTCGATCCAGCATTGATAGCGAACGCTAGCGAGAGTCCGATCATCGAGTGGATTATCGCAAACACCCACCACAACCGCGTTAACGAGGAGACAAATGTAGCGACGAGTCCTATTATCAGACCAAACCAGAACGAATAAACGTGACCGTATTTATAGGTTACTCTCCCGCATAGCGCATTCCCCAGCACGAGTCCGCAGTCAAACGCGGCGTGAACGTAAGCGAGTTCTTCAGATATACGACTTTCATCGGAATGAGACGTTTTATTATCCCGTTCGAATGCGTCCAAAAGTAGTTTAGAAGTAAATGAAATTAACATTCCCGATGACATATTCACGATAAACGTCGTCATACTTACAATACAAACAATTACTATAGGGTTCGCTTGACAGCGGATATTATAAGAACATTTATCCAACGACTGCTCATCATTTGGTATTAATGTAGACTGGTTACCGGTACCATTAGACTGGTTAACGGTACCTATAGCTCCATACTCGGTATTACCAACTGTTTCGTCTTTTTCAACGAGACTTTCAGAGATATCGTTTTTCACTTTCTTCATGTTTCTACCAGTTCTCTCTCTCTCCCTCAGTCTTTCTGTATGTCTCTTACTCCTCGTTAACAGTATGATGTCTGTGTCAATTATTTTGTAGGTAATCCTGATCTAATGTAATACCGGGCTCATAATCGAGTTAATCTAATGAGTTTTATGTAAATCCCCCGAAAGCTGGAAACAGCTTCGTTAGAAATTCAGCAAATTAGAGTCTCGGTCGATATAATATGTTAATATAGGAATCCAGTATGTTACTGTGTCTCATGTTGAATTCAAGCTATTGATATTGTTGAAACTAGTTTTTTTGCCTTGTAGGTGACACTTTTAGGTCGGAATTACTGTCCTTCAGAATACTGACAGTATGAAACCTGTCTAGGCGGTAGAAATGAACTTTCTACTTGTTCGTGTGTGGTGCTGTTAAAAATAAAACACAAAGACTTTGTTCGTATGGGAATTTATTGGAAACTCTGTAAATCAATTGTTCCATATCTAGCATTGTTAGTGATATCAATACCACATGCAGCCCGCAAGTGCAAGAATCCGCTAGATGGCGGGTGCGTGGTCGACTACTGCGTCACCAGGCGGATCAAGATGAAAATTAAGGTTTTAATTTCTCCACAGATTCAAATATCTCTAACGGCAAGCGATGTAAAAGAGTAAATGAAATTTAAAATACCGACACCAATAAAAATAGCTGAGTATCCAACAACTGGTTTCACAGCGCCCACTATTAACAATAGTATTATTGCTACAATACGCGATAATGCAGAATCTATTGCAAATATAGTTTCGTAATTACTGTGAAATTTCTGATCAGCAACATCAGAAAGCCAGGAATAACTAAAACTAGTAATAAGTCCAAACGCTAATGTACAGATGGTACAGCTACCTAATGCCTGCCAGATATTTGTAATAAACGGATACGCGACAAATGAAATTGTTGTCAACAGACAATAAACTATGAAATGAATCCAGCGATAATTTCTAGTTTTTGCTACGATAAATCCAAACAAAAGTGTACTAATAAGATAAGTAATTGTTGATATCAATATGAGTGTACCTATCTGCCAATGTTCTACATCAGATGAGATCTGTTCAATCAATAATGGCATATACAGATAATGAATATTTGTACTGAATATATAAAGACATTTGAGTCCGAATATTACCAATGTTTGAGCATCAGTTAACATTGATTTTATCACTTCAAGTTGAATAGGTTTTTCCTCACACAATTCTACTTTGTTATTTTCTATTTTGACAAAAGCTCGAATTATTGTAGCCATCAGGAGTAGGCCAAAAATAATCCAAAATGAACCGGCACAACTGACATGTTTGATTTCATATAAACGGCCTATGTAACCGATTTCAGGACCAGCGAAATTAGAACTATGTAAGATAGCTAATGCTAGAACGCGTTGGTCTTTATCACTGAATACAATTGAAACCGCAGTAGATCCGGCGTTTAGAATAAATGATACAGAAATCCCGATCGGTAAATTCAGAACAGCCAATATCCACCATAAAACTGTACCAAACACAGACAGTAAAGTAGCCACGAGTCCCAGAATCAGCCCGAACCAGAATGGTGACACGTGACCATATTTAAACGTCAGTCTTCCACAGAGAATACTTCCAATCATCAGACCAGCATCGAATATAGCTTTAGCAATGGCAATATTCACGGCAATATTCTGATCCGCAAGCTTTGCATTTTTGAGAAATCCACCTTGAAGTTCACTAACCACAGCTAGCAATGTTCCTGCTGTCATATTGCCAATTATAGCTGAAAGACTTACAATAAACATTATAACTATTGGGTTCGCCTGACAGCGGATGTGACATACAAATCCATCCGATAATCGCTCCTTATATAGTGATAATTGCGACTGGTTAGCTGTACCATTAGACTGGTTAACTGTAAGATCTGCTTTAGCCGTTGACCGCTCCTTATTCGGTGGTAGCGATTCAGACCGATTACCGGTGTCATTAGACTGGTAAACGATATCATTTGACTGGTTTCCGTTTTCTATCGCTCCATACTCGCTATTACCAACTGCTTCACCTTTTTCAACAAGACCCACAGAGGTATCATCCTTCGTCATGATCCTTCTCCTTCTCTCTCTGTGCGTGTGTGTGTCACTGCCACACAGGAAATAGTTCAATGTGTCAGATTACAGGCGATAATAATTTGTGCAACATGCGGTTGAAAATTGAGTTAATTTAATCATTTAAATGATCATCAATCGGTCGCGTGGGTGATTAATGAGTCGTAAATATTGAGGTGAGGATGAAAATACAACGAGTACTTTATTCACTTATTTTCCCAATGTTTTCACTGGTAGAAATAGTTTTACCTTCAGATTTTATGTTTACTCGAAATCGATATGTTATGTTTCACATGAAATGAAGATGTGATAAACGGTCATTGACAGTGGATCCTAATGTCCGATTTATTGTACATTACTTGAAGTAAGTAAACCGTAATGTTGAATCAATGTGTAAAATAAAGTTCGATCGAAACAGGTAATTCAAATTCAGTGAAAGACATATGAAAAAGTCAACATTTGGATGGTGAAAGATTCTTTATTAGATTAAGATAATGTTCCTCATTATAAACAGTAATAACTGTTCTTTGTTATATCAGATCTATTATCATTATTAGAAACAACGACACTTTTCAGTAGTTGACAGTAGAATGTGTATAGTGATAATATTGTTATCGGGAAAGAAGAATGAATGTGTGTGTTAATTACAGGACGCAACTGATGAACAGCAGAAGCGTCACACAACTAAACGAGTACCCGTAATAAATAACAACACAAATATATTATATTCAATGTATATCGCTGATTGAACACATGGTTAAAACGCCCCCTACACAATTCATCAGGCATAACACATTACCAGAGATGAGATCTTTGGGCTCAAACTCAAATATCTCTAACAGCAAGCGATGTAAAAGAGTAAATGAAATTTAAAATACCGACACCAATAAAAATAGCTGAGTATCCAACAACTGGTTTCACAGCTCCCACTATTAACAGTAGTATTATTGCTACAATACGAGATAATGCAGAATCTATCGCAAATATAGTTTCGTAATTACTGTGAAATTTCTGATCAGCAACATCAGAAAGCCAGGAATAACTAAAACTAGTAATAAGTCCAAACGCTAATGTACAGATGGTACAGCTACCTAATGCCTGCCAGATATTTGTAATAAACGGATACGCGACAAATGAAATTGTTGTCAACAGACAATAAACTATGAAATGAATCCAGCGATAATTTCTAGTTTTTGCTACGATGAATCCAAACAAAAGTGTACTAATAAGATAAGTAATTGTTGATATCAATATGAGTGTACCTATCTGCCAATGTTCTACATCAGATGAGATCTGTTCAATCAATAATGGCATATACAGATAATGAATATTTGTACTGAATATATAAAGACATTTGAGTCCGAATATTACCAATGTTTGAGCATCAGTTAACATTGATTTTATCACTTCAAGTTGAATAGGTTTTTCCTCACACAATTCTACTTTGTTATTTTCTATTTTGACAAAAGCTCGAATTATTGTAGCCATCAGGAGTAGGCCAAAAATAATCCAAAATGAACCGGCACAACTGACATGTTTGATTTCATATAAACGGCTTATGTAACCGATTTCAGGACCAGCGAAATTAGAACTATGTAAGATAGCTAATGCTAGAACGCGTTGGTCTTTATCACTGAATACAATTGAAACCGCAGTAGATCCGGCGTTTAAAACAAATGATAAAGAAATCCCGATCGGTAAATTCAGAACAGCCAATATCCACCATAAAACTGTACCAAACACAGACAGTAAAGTAGCCACGAGTCCCAGAATCAGCCCGAACCAGAATGGTGACACGTGACCATATTTAAACGTCAGTCTTCCACAGAGAATACTTCCAATCATTATCCCACAATCATAAGCAGCTTTAGTGCTGGCCACATTTACTGCAATATTATCATCAGCCAACAATGAATTATTGCGGAATCCACCTTGAAGTTCACTAACCACAGCTAATGAAGCTCCACCAGACATATTGACAACTACAGCTGAAATACTTACAATTATAACAATAAGTATAGGTTTCGCCTGACAGCGGATGTGACAAGAAAATCCTGCTGATGCCTTCTCCTTATTTGGTAGTGATGTAGACTGGTTGCCATTAGGTTGGTCGAGGGTATCATTGGACTGGTTAACTGTGATATCATCTTTAGCTGACCAGTATTCCAGTGATTCAGACTGAATAACGGTATGATTAGACTGGTAAACGATATCATTAGACTGGTTTACAGTATTTAGAGCTCCATATTCAGAAACACCTTCGCCTTTTCCAACTAGATTCACTGAGGTATCATCCTTCGTCATCGTCCAACCGCTATATGCCATCCGAAAAACATAAAATACGTGAAATCTTATGAGGATATTCGGTGCAACACGTGGTTGAAAATAAATGAAGTTAATTAAATCAGCACAATGATGATAACCCATTGGAAGTGCGTATATGAATAATTAACATAGAATTACTGTCGATGCCAACATATGTTGAAAATATTTTTTGAAATCTATGCACAGCCACAAGGGTCTGATTTATTATCAGTTCCTTTGTTGCTATAGGATGAATGTAATAAATTTCCCCCAGAAAATGTGTTTATTTTCAGGTCGATATTCTTCTCTGGCTCGTCTCGCTGTCTTATTGATTCGTCCCGTTTTATCCTCATTGCTTAACTGTTCCCAAATGTTCTGTTACGGTAAAAGTAACTCATATGTCAAGGTTTCGTCTTAGTTTTGCCTAAAGCAAACATTACTAGCGCTTGAGTAGTTAGTGCATTTAAACATGGAGCCTATGATGTAAACGGCTTGAGCGTGCTGATCCAGTTTGACTAGTTCGCCATCTAGTGGAAATTGAGGCTATGGAGCAGCTGCTAGCTGACCACGCCCAAACCGGAATACCATCGTCACGCCACATTTGTCAACGACAAACAAAGAGTTTTAAGACAATAGCCCCATAACCTAAAACAGGAATCGTACACAAAACCAATTTCTAAGTTTGAAAAGCTCAACTGTTACGTATATGTCTGACAAGTTACGATAAAAAATACCAGTTTCAAATTTTTGCGACCTGAATACTGAACGTTCTCAATGACATGACCTCATTCGGTGAAGATCCGTCACCGATAAAATCGAGAGTTCGTTTTATTCAGCGAGAGACCAAAATATAGAACTAAAACACGACTTTGTGTTTTATATGAAATACAAGATTTCGCTACTCTTTCTCTTTTACTCTTTCTTTTGTGTCGTGGATTTTATTGTATTCTCATTACAACACGGATTTAGAGTGTTCGGTGAATATTATCGTACTTCAAATGCTCCGTATTCATTGGTTCTTTAAACAGTTCTAAGCGGAATAGATGGACTTGAACAACCACAAATCAGGACTCGTTGTCACTGCTTCGCAAGCCCGACGATGGTTGCCCCAAATTTCTTCAGTGAGTGACTCGTAGTACAGCGTTACAAGTTAATCAATGTTTATCATATTCTAGATGGAGAGGTGAGTCTGACTACCTCCAGTGAGTGAACATCTTCAATTGGATTAATACGACATAAAGAATGTGAATTTGTAAATCAGTGTCGAGTCTGACTCGGACATCACGTATAGTTATAGATGATTCAGATTTCATCAGAGAAAGTGCCCGGATGAAAGCAGTCGGGTAGCATCATGAAGCGGAATTCTAATTTGATGATTTCATATGAAACTAAGCATTATCTGCATTCAGTGAATTAACATTAAAAACTGATTTGATATACATATTACCGAAGGATTAGGCCTACCTACACTATTTTACATATATATGTCATAATACTTTATCGAAGGGGTATAGGGAGTCATCGGTAGAATCATGACCGACGTTCAGGACGATATCTGTGAAAGTCTCGTTGAAAAAGACGAAACAGTTGATAATACCGAGTATGGAGCTATAGGTACCGTTAACCAGTCAAATGGTACCGGCAACCAGTCTATATCACTACCAAATAAGGAGAAGGCATCAGCAGGATTTTCTTGTCACATCCGCTGTCAAGCGAACCCTATACTTATTGTTATAATTGTAAGTATCGCAGCTGTAACTGCAAATATGACAGCAGGAGCGTCACTTACTGTGGTTAGTGAACTTCAAGGTGGATTCCGCAATAATTCATTTTTGGCTGATGATAATATTGCAGTAAATGTGGCCAGCACTAAAGCTGCTTATGATTGTGGGGTAATGATTGGAAGTATTCTCTGTGGACGACTGGCGTTTAAATATGGTCACGTGTCACCATTCTGGTTCGGGCTGATACTGGGACTCGTGACTACTTTACTCTCTGTGTTTGGTACCGTTTTATGGTGGATATTGGCTGTTCTGAGTTTACCGATCGGGATTTCTGTATCATTTATTCTAAACGCCGGATCTACTGCGGTTTCAATTGTATTCAGTGATAAAGACCAACGCGTTCTAGCATTAGCTATCTTGAATAGTTGTAACCAAGCTGGTCCTGAAGTTGGTTACATAAGCCGTTTATATGAAATCAAACATGTCAGTTGTGCCGGTTCATTTTGGATTATTTTTGGACTTCTACTGATAACTACAGTAATTCGAGCTTTTGTCAAAATAGAAAATAACAAAGTAGAATTGTGTGAGGAGAAACCTATTCAACTTGAAGTGATAAAATCAATGTTAACTGATGCTCAAACATTGGTAATATTCGGACTCAAATGTCTTTATACTTTCAGTACAAATATTCATTATCTGTATATGCCATTATTGATTGAACAGATCTCATCTGATGTAGAACATTGGCAGATAGGTACACTCATATTGATATCAACAATTACTTATCTTATTAGTACACTTTTGTTTGGATTCATCGTAGCAAAAACTAGAAATTATCGCTGGATTCATTTCATAGTTTATTGTCTGTTGACAACAATTTCATTTGTCGCGTATCCGTTTATTACAAATATCTGGCAGGCATTAGGTAGCTGTATAATCTGTTCATTAGCGTTTGGTCTTGTCACTAGTTTTAGTTATTCCTGGCTTCCTGATGTTGCTGATCAGAAATTTCACAGTAATTACGAAACTATATTTGCGATAGATTCTGCATTATCTCGTATTGTAGCAATAATACTATTGTTAATAGTGGGCGCTGTGAAACCAGTTGTTGGATACTCAGCTATTTTTATTGGTGTCGGTATTTTAAATTTCATTTACTCTTTTACATCACTTGCTGTTAGAGATATTTGAGTTTGAGCCCAAAGATCTCTGGTAATGTGTTATGCCTGATGAATTGTGTAGGGGGCGTTTTAACCTGGTGTTGACAGAGTAAAACAAACTGATAATGAGTGTTCTGTTTACTTAGTGTTTTATATGAAATACCAGATTTCGCTACCGGAGTATAGTAGAATCTATCGGGTTAAATAAACTCATTTATTCCTGGTGAAGCTTCTCTACAAATTCTGTTATGATGAAGGCATGTTAATAAGCAAAATCTACAAATACATTTACATTAAAATTTCCAAAGCCACTTAAAGTGTATCTAATTTCTATTTGATATATCTTATGGGTCAAGTTGCAGAGTCGTGACTTAAGAGTCCTCAATTGGTCTTATATGTGTTAGGGTTAGGATCACAGATAGATTTTTAGGGGCTCTTGATTTCCTAGATGTTAATAACATACAGATAAATGCCAATAGAAAAATGATAAGATCAAAATGCAAAACTCCAGTGTGAGAGAATAAGCTTTCATCTTAATGTACTTTTTTCAGAACTTCGCTGTTTCGTTAAGATCATTTGCACATGTATGCAGCTGAAGATGACTATTTGGATATAGTCGAAACGTCGAATAAATTACGGCTAGCTCAAGGAAATATTTAGATCTGTTTTTATTTCATTCTATCATTACGGACTTATTTTTATTTCTTTTGTGTCGTGGATTTTATCGTATTCTCATTACAACACGGATTAAGAGTGTTCGGTGAATATTATCGTAATTCAAATGCTCCGTATTCATTGGTTTTTTAAACAGTTCTAAGCGGAATAGATTGACTTGAACAACCACAAATCAGGACTCGTTGTCACTGCTTCGTAAGCCTGACGATGGTTGCCCCAATAACCTGTGAATCAAATGGAATAAATCAAAAGAAAACCGGTTTCAACCTAAGAACAGAACTTGTTTTACTCGAAAATAAAGATGCCCTAATTCTCTAATATCATACACGTACGATATGAACGAATTGTTTGATACTTGACGTCACAACTCGAGTGTGAGATTTCTTCAGTCAGTGACTCGTAGTATAGCTTTACAAGTTAATCAATGTTTATCATAATCTAGAAGGAGAGGTGAGTCTGACTACCTCCAATGAGTGAACATCTTCAATTGGATTAATACGACATAAAGAATGTGAATTTGTAAATCAGTGTCGAGTCTTACTCGGACATCGCGTATAGTTATAGATGATTCAGATATTGTCACATGAATTGTGACCTCATTTCATCGGAGAAGGTACCCGGATGAAAACCGTCGGTAGCATCATGAAGAAATATCAGCGTTAAGCGTAACAAGTCAATTTCATACATGTTACTTGATATCGTGGATCGCGGAATTCTAATTTGAGGATTTCATATTAAACTAAGCATTATCTGCATTCAGTGAATTAACATTAAAAACTGATCTGATATACATTTCAGCAAAGGATTACCTACACTATTTTACATATATATGTCATAATACTTTATCGAAGGGGTATAGGGAGTCATCGGTAGAATCATGACCGACGTTCAGGACGATATCTGTGAAAGTCTCGTTGAAAAAGACGAAACAGTTGATAATACCGAGTATGGAGCTATAGGTACCGTTAACCAGTCTAATGGTACCGGTAACAAGTCTACATTAATACCAAATAAGGAGAAGGCATTAGATGGACTCGCGTGTCACATCCGCTGTCAAGCGAACCCTATTTATATCGTGTTTATCGTTAGTCTTGTAGGAATAATTCTGAATATTGAAACTGGAACGATACTAGCTGTGGTTAGTGAACTTCAAGGTGGATTCCGCAATAATTCATTGTTGGCTGATGATAATATTGCAGTAAATGTGGCCAGCACTAAAGCTATATTCGATGCTGGTCTGATGATTGGAAGTATTCTCTGTGGAAGACTGACGTTTAAATATGGTCACGTGTCACCATTCTGGTTCGGGCTGATACTGGGACTCGTGGCTACTTTACTCTCTGTGTTTGGTACAGTTTTATGGTGGATATTGGCGATTATTAATTTTTTCATTGGGATATCAATATCGTTTACATTAAACGCCGGATCTACTGCGGTTTCAATTGTTTTCAGTGACAAAGACCGACGCGTTCTAGCATTAGCTATCTTGAATAGTTGTTACCTCGCTGGTCCTGAAGTTGGGTACACTGGGCGTTTATATGAAATCAAACATGTCAGTTGTGCCGGTTCATTTTGGATTATTTTCGGCCTACTCCTGATGGCTACAATAATTCGAGCTTTTGTCAAAATAGAAAATAACAAAGTAGAAATAAATGAGGAAAAACCTATTCAACTTGAAGTGATAAAATCAATGTTAACTGATGCTCAAACATTGGTAATATTCGGACTCAAATGTCTTTATACTTTCAGTACAAATTTTCATTATCTGTATATGCCATTATTGATTGAACAGATCTCATCTGATGTAGAACATTGGCAGATAGGTACACTCATATTGATATCAACAATTACTTATCTTATTAGTACACTTTTGTTTGGATTCATCGTAGCAAAAACTAGAAATTATCGCTGGATTCATTTCATAGTTTATTGTCTGTTGACAACAATTTCATTTGTCGCGTATCCGTTTATTACAAATATCTGGCAGGCATTAGGTAGCTGTACCATCTGTACATTAGCGTTTGGACTTATTACTAGTTTTAGTTATTCCTGGCTTTCTGATGTTGCTGATCAGAAATTTCACAGTAATTACGAAACTATATTTGCGATAGATTGCACACTATCGCGTATTGTAGCAATAATACTATTGTTAATAGTGGGCGCTGTGAAACCAGTTGTTGGATACTCAGCTATTTTTATTGGTGTCGGTATTTTAAATTTCATTTACTCTTTTACATCACTTGCCGTTAGAGATATTTGAATAAGTAAAGAGTCCACAAATCTGATATCTGGTCAGATACATGAGATATAATTTATTTGTGTTATTTTAACGTTGACAGGACATTCGGCCATCTTAAGGTGTAACACATTTCTTTTACTCGTTTAATTCTGCTGCAGTAAGAGATATTTATAACTGTAGGTCTGGTGACGCAGTAGTCGACCACACATCCGCCATCTAGCGGAATCTTTCACTTGTTGGTATCACCCATAACCGTTCAACATTTACACAGAGTTTCACTATGAATATACAATGCACTAGTGACGGAAGTTGGGAATAAAATCATTTTTACCTTCATCGATTTAATTGTCTTCACTTTTTTTTCCGTATTAATTGTTTGATACTTGACGAAATAAACGTCACGGACGTAGTAGAGACGGGAGGGGTACTCAGTGGATGGAGTAGTAGAGACGGGAGGGGTACTCAGTGGATGGAGTAGTAGAGACGGGAGGGGTACTCAGTGGATGGAGTATTAGAGACGGGAGGGGTACTCAGTGGATGGAGTAGTAGAGACGGGAGGGGTACTCAGTGGATGGAGTAGTAGAGACGGGAGGGGTACTCAGTGGATGGAGTAGTAGAGACGGGAGGGGTACTCAGTGGATGGAGTAGTAGAGACGGGAGGGGTACTCAGCGGATGGAGTAGTAGAGACGGGAGGGGTACTCAGCGGATGGAGTAGTAGAGACGGGAGGGGTACTCAGCGGATGGAGTAGTAGAGACGGGAGGGGTACTCAGCGGATGGAGTAGTAGAGACGGGAGGGGTACTCAGCGGATGGAGTAGTAGAGACGGGAGGGGTACTCAGCGGATGGAGTAGTAGAGACGGGAGGGGTACTCAGCGGATGGAGTAGTAGAGACGGGAGGGGTACTCAGCGGATGGAGTAGTAGAGACGGGAGGGGTACTCAGCGGATGGAGTAGTAGAGACGGGAGGGGTACTCAGCGGATGGAGTAGTAGAGACGGGAGGGGTACTCAGCGGATGGAGTAGTAGAGACGGGAGGGGTACTCAGCGGATGGAGTAGTAGAGACGGGAGGGGTACTCAGCGGATGGAGTAGTAGAGACGGGAGGGGTACTCAGCGGATGGAGTAGTAGAGACGGGAGGGGTACTCAGCGGATGGAGTAGTAGAGACGGGAGGGGTACTCAGCGGATGGAGTAGTAGAGACGGGAGGGGTACTCAGTGGATGGAGTAGTAGAGACGGGAGGGGTACTCAGTGGATGGAGTAGTAGAGACGGGAGGGGTACTCAGTGGATGGAGTAGTAGAGACGGGAGGGGTACTCAGTGGATGGAGTAGTAGAGACGGGAGGGGTACTCAGTGGATGGAGTAGTAGAGACGGGAGGGGTACTCAGTGGATGGAGTAGTAGAGACGGGAGGGTACTCAGTGGATGGAGTAGTAGAGACGGGAGGGGTACTCAGTGTATGGAGTAGTAGAGACGGGAGGGGTACTCAGTGGATGGAGTAGTAGAGACGGGAGGGGTACTCAGTGGATGGAGTAGTAGAGACGGGAGGGGTACTCAGTGGATGGAGTAGTAGAGACGGGAGGGGTACTCAGTGGATGGAGTAGTAGAGACGGGAGGGGTACTCAGTGGATGGAGTAGTAGAGACGGGAGGGGTACTCAGTGGAGATGGAGTAGTAGAGACGGGAGGGGTACTCAGTGGATGGAGTAGTAGAGACGGGAGGGGTACTCAGTGGATGGAGTAGTAGAGACGGGAGGGGTACTCAGTGTATGGAGTAGTAGAGACGGGAGGGTACTCAGTGTATGGAGTAGACCGAGTGGATATGATATGTCATGTGACGGTATAATTCGACATATGGTGCCAGATATATGATTCAGTTGAAAATCAATGCATCTGACTGACAGCAGCAGCAGCAGCAGCTGGTGCGAAACGCGACGTGGCCAGAGTCATTCACTCAGTTATACGTGACGTGCTAACTAAACTACTCAGTAATCACACAGGGATACAGACAGTTTGGATTTATAATAAACTCGCGATTAATGATGATGCAGTTTGATATCACCAGGATTATTATCACAATCTGCTGCATCCTTCACGTGTCTCACGCTAAAGTCGGATTTCAGAAAGATGATAATCTTGAAATGGAATTTCCGCCGAATCTTGTCAAGCGTCATTCGTCAAATATTCCACTTGGTCATCTCAGACCTTTAGGTAATATATATATATATATTCACTCAATCACCTGATGAAGCTTCTACACATTAGTAGCGGAAACTCGTGCGTCAAATAAACTATTTTTACTTGTATTATGTTATTTATTCTGTAATATATATATATATATATATATATATACATAGAAAAATATCACAAAACAAATTGTGTATAAAGAAACTATAACAACGTTGCGAAGGCCCAAAAATTAGAATCAGCCCCAATCCTTGATTTACAATAACCCTAACCCTAGATTCGCCATAACCCTAACCCTAGGTGACCTACAATTTTAATACTAACCATAGCATGACTCGAACCTGCTACCTCTAGCATTCAAGCCGAGCATGCTAACCACTAGACCATAGACCGGTAGTTACTCGCTGAGTTTGTAAGTTTTTCTGGTCAGTGACTGGTGATCAGTCAGGTGTGGTGACTCTATTCACTAACAACACCCGCTCTATCAGTCTCTGCTGATTACAACAGCTTCTTATAACCAATCTTAACATTTTAATGTATAGCTTAAGGTCCAGGTCTCAGTCTTAAGCCTCGATTTCCATAAATTAAGGCTATATATGAAAAATCAAGCAATTTCAAGAATTCAGAAATATCATCAGAAATGCTCGTCGTCTTGCCTTCGGGGCTCGACGGATACGGTTTCAAGTATGACACAGAGGTCCACTTCACCCCTTTAAAATATCCCTGAACAGTTGAGATTATTTTCTAACCAAAGTTGAAGAATTAATCTATGAAATTTTGATTTTTAGGCTATCAAAGAAAACCAGATGGGAAAATATCCGAATCGTCGACGGAATATTCGCCTAGCGATTTCTGGCATAAATTCGTCAAACACAATTTGGCCGCTTCGTTTCGAGGCGTTTTAAAAGAGAAGAAAGATGTCACTAATCTTACAGAGTTATGGACTGACCGATATCTGAAAGAGAAGTACAGTCTTTGTTTCATTTAATTTTTCATCGGGAAATTAGGAACCGGATGCAATTAGGCCAAGTTGACGTATGATCAATCCAACAAAACTTAAGACCACTAAGTCTAAACTCGCTTTAGTTCTATAGCCAATCCACAACTCGATATAGTCAATCAAATAACTTAGGAGCAGATAATCCCATCCGAATTTTATATGATAAAATGTACTATGTTGAAACCACAACGTTTCGGCTGTTGACTGACAGACATCATCAGGTGGAATTAGGAGCCATGATCCACACGTGTTAAAACTGTTTGATAAATTTGATATTTTTAGATCCGTTAATCAAATTACCAGTGTTTAATATGTATATATAAAACATACAGATTACTGAGAGACTCTCAGTCCCCGAACATCTGTTACACATTAACAGCAGCAGCTCGGACAGAGAGAGCTCTGAGTGTGCGCAGAGTTCATTATTCTATTCCTGTCGTTTGTTTCAGACAATGTAAATCTGTGTTTGAAAGCAGCTGTTTAATATCGACAGCCTTGTATTAGATATCCTTTGGAGCTGCATGGATCACCCTCAAACTCCACTATTAAATCGAATAAACTAATTTACTGAGTTTTGCAGTTATGGAAGCCTGGATATCGAGGTGACGATGAAAAAGGAAATGGTTTTGTTAAGGCAGCCCGGTTTCAGGGTACAGAAAATGAAATTGAGTAAATTTCTCAAGGAATATAAATATGAAGATTGGTATTTATCGAGTTTAGTTCCGCAGCCGATGATAAACGAATTACGGGTAATTGATGCATCTCTGAACCTCTGCTCGGCAGAGCCTGCCTTGCTTTCAGCCTACACCCTACCCCCTGTCACGCTTTATTTCATCCCCGCATTTTATTTCCAGCTTCCAAAAATGTTGCAGTGCAGTTCGATGAAGAAACATCTGATGGAAGCGGAACTGTGGATGAGTAGCGGTGGAACCTCATCCACAGTTCACTATCACGCAGACCATGATTTACACTGCATTATCGATGGCAGGAAAGACATCATTTTCATCGACCCGATTTATAAAGACAAATTCCACATGAAAGAAAGAGTAAGTTGTTTGCTCTCCTCGGAAAAAGAGTCAGTTGTTTCTGGCCCTTAACGAACCCATGAAGTTTTAGAAGAGCTCAAGCTAAAAATTCAGAAATGTTGTCGGGGAAAATGTCTGTATAGGCCTACTCACGACCCAATCAGGCTTATAAACTATTCAATGTTTTTTTTTCATAGAGTCCAAAATCTGGATCAGGATATTCGACTCTCGATTTGGAAATGGTGAACATGTTCAAACAAGCCGATATCGCTGATGTTCCCTGGGTTTACACATCGATTAGAAAAGGCGACTGTGTATTCATACCAGCAGGTAAATCTTTCTCTCTCCCCCCCTCTCTGTAACCCTCCTGTACAGCTGATGTAGAATCCACATTTCTGAGTTCAGATTTGGCTCGGGTTTAACTCATCGGAAACGAACTAAATTCTAACTTTAAGACCTCATTTTGAACTCGCAATCGGGGAACTGGGGAGGGAGGATTGCTCTTTGCGACCAGGGTTCATGTCACATATCTGCACCCTGTTTGCTAACACACGTGTTTGTAATGACTGTAGGTGTACTGCATCAGGTGCGATCGTACGGACGCAGTGTCTCATACGCGTTACACTGGGCGCCTATAGATGAAACCAGTTTCGACGATTGTAAAGCTGAGGAATTAAAGCAGTCAGTTTCACTGAGCGAGGCTTCGTTCTTCTGGACGAACGTCGCTGGAACGAAGGTTAGTGATTTATTTTATTATGAACTTTTGATGTGTGTTGTGGTTAGGATTTTATCGAAAATACATGGAAAACTGCAGCAGAATTTATTTATGGAAAATATCCGAACCTCAATAGAGAATCTAAGATTTTTACCGTCCGGTGCTGCCCCTATGCAATACATTACCGGTGAATCGGTGAACTTACTTGAAAGTGTAAAATTCCCACTGTGGCATGCGATTAATCAGTTAGTTCACGGATTCACCGTCAACGATATGTATAGGGGCAGCACTAGACGGTCGAGATTTCACACAAATCGATGTTCTTTCTGTGGCATGCGAGTATTGCAACTTTTTTCATTTAAAATCTATATTAAACATTAATTCCATTTCATAAAATCCTCAGCAATCAGTTCAAAATAATAATCCATGAAACAATCAACGGTTCCATTCTTTTCTCATCGTAGTCATTCAAATATTTTGCAGGGCTTAATGTTTTCTTTTTTCACATAGATGTTATCAATTGATATCAAGCTGTTTACATCCTTAGCTTGATAGAGCCAAGGATATTTAGCAATAATAATCATATCTAATCAGTAATAATGTAATAATAACTATGATAATGATAATAAATAACACGATATCTCAGTATTTAAAGCTGGTTCTAGCGCAGATATTAATAAAAACCAAGCTTAAATTAATGAACAATTTCTGCCAAATATATGAGAAAATTCCGCACATTAACGCGAGCCTATTATAAATGATATCTTTATTCTATTTTAAGCAATTGTCGAATATTCGTTTGAACGCGGAAAGTTTAAGACATCATTTATTATCGCTTTTGAGAAAAGATAATAAACTTTACTTCGAAAGATTCAACGCTGTTTACAAAACAGTCATGGCTACGGTAAGATATACTCTACATCCAGTTCCACAGTTTCAGGGCCAGTTCCACAGTTCTAAATCAAGATTGATCTAGTTCCACACAGTTCTGGACCTAGTTCTACAGCCAGTTCCACAATGGATCTAGTTTCCACTCTTTGCAAATATTTCTACATCCAGTTGCATAGTTCTGGATTTATTACCATAGTTGTGGACCTAGTTCTACAGCCAGTTCCACAGTTAACCGGTGGATAAAACTGACAAATGAAGTGACAATTGAAACAGCAGTATGACTATGGTGGACCATGAATCCAGCGGTCAACACTTAACCCTTCTTGGCTCCTTGTCCCTCTACGACTTGGTTCCCGGGATCCATTCCGACAGTTGTTAGAAAGTGTTGACTTCAAGTTTTTTAATGAGTTTAACTCCAAGTCAATTCTCTGTTCAAAGCATCAGTTTTCTCTGTGTCTATTTCCAGACTCGTTTACCAATGAAAGGTCAAGCCGTGTTTAAACTAATCGATCCATCTAAACAGGGATATCTGACACGCGAAGAGATCGTTGAACTGGACTCCACTAAACTGAAAGCGGTCGCGGATGTGTTGAATTCTGCTCATAAACGAGTGAAAGATGAATTATAACATCCGTTTCCTGTCTGTAGAATTAACTGTACTTAACTGTCACTAGATGGCGTGATTGATAGTTAGTCTCGATAAGCCTTTATTCAAATTGATATTTGTATATAAGGACCTAAATATGTTTGATCGTTCATTCAATTATATTGATATTGATTTATTCATCAACGACGAAAAATGTATCTACTTAATACAAGTGTAATTCCACCATTTTATGCTTCAAACGACAGCCATTTTGGATCCCACGAGATACTGGTAGAATGCGGTTTCCAAAACGTTCCGCCGCGCCCAAATCTCGTATCTTCTCGCATCGAATCCTTTCAAATCTCGCGTGATTCAAAATGCCGTCTTAGTTTGAAATAGGTACGCATCAAAATTAAATGGAATATACCGATATGCCACCAGATGGCGTGATTACCAGCCAGTCTATGCCACCAGATGGCGTAATTACCACTCAGTCTATTGTTGGTTTACATCATTTACTGAACCTTCCACACAGAAGGCGGCGGTTATCCTCACCTGCCACAGTAACATTGCGGCTGTCTATCTCATCGTTAAACTGAACAATAACTAAAAAACTGCTGAATTTTATTGAATTGATATTTATGAATATATCACTTATATATAAACGATTTTAATATCATTTAACGTGAAAATTCATAGAAATATATTTCGTATCAAAAAAATGCGTCTTGATCTTCCTTTAATTGAGCTGATTGATTTTCTGGTTGAGAAGAATTGAAGCCGCTTCTCAAAATCTGTCAAGCATTAGTATTTCATCCTGGACTTTCTATTTGAAAAGATACTCCTGCAACATCTCAACGGTACCTGAAACCCCTGCAACACATCAACGGTACCTGAAACCCCTGCAACACATCAATGGTACCTGAAACCCCTGCAACACATCAACGGTAGCTTAAACCCCTGCAACATCTCAACGGTACCGGAAACCCCTGCAACACATCAACGGTACCTGAAACCCCTGCAACACATCAACGGTAGCTTAAACCTCGTATTAATATGAAATGTGAACTGGAATCTATTAACACTAGTGTTAAACATATTGATACTATATTTTTACACCAGCCGTTGCAATCAGTCAGTCAGTGGTAAATGTGTTATGATGATGCATGAATATAGTTATATAACCAGGGCAGCTATGAGATACCTGTAGTAGACAGATACCGACTGCGCGCGCACCACACGTCACACCTGTCTATTTAGGTAAGTGTATATTTTCAACTCCCTACGCCACCGTCATTAAATGTCTTATATGTATATATCGATAACGATCTCGAAGTGATGACGTCATAGTGGGCAAATTGAGTCAGCCATTTTTTCCAGGAACTTTAGGCTTCTATCGTCGTACTATTTCTCTTGGTACGCAGTTTACGCTACAGATGGCGCCCGCTTTCCCGGGAATCCTCGGGGATTCCCCGGAACGTCGTTGAATATTCTCAACTTACTGGCAATTTCGTTTTGGAAAAATTCCATTCGATGATAAGAATGGAGTTCTGGGGCCAGTTGCTCAAAAGTTGGTTAAAGATAACCGGCGGATAAATACTATAGCAACAATGATATTTCAATAGTCACTATGTCAACTATCCACTGGTTAACTGTAACCAACTTTTGAGCAACTGGCCCCTGGTTATTTTGAAATATATGGTGGGAAACAGGCTCAGCAGTGGTAACTGTTGTGTAGCGATTTTAAATGAGAGCACTTAATGCGTGTTGAGAGCTAAAAAGCGTTCAGTACTTCAAAATACTAAAGCACCGGGATTTCACTGACTAGCGGGACTGGTTTATGAGGGAGGGGGAGAGGGGGGAGGGAGAGGGGGAGGGGAGGACACCGCACTGCCGGCGTTCAAACACAGATCCATTTCAAACAAACATAGATCCTTCAATAGCATTCGATCATTTACTCACATACATCATAAAATACACATATTTCACGATATTCTCGAGGATGAATTTTGTTTTAGTTGTGTTTCTGTTGTAGACTTATCGATTATTGACTCTCTATCTAAAGATAGATTTCATACATTCAACTCCGACATCCTTGAACCAAATTCCGAACTCCCAGACCCAGTTCCTCGGTCTGGGAGTAAATTTCTGGACCCAGTTCCACAATCTTCTGGATGCAGTTCCACAGTACTGAACCCAGTTCCTGAGTAATGAACCCAGTTCCACAGTTCTGAACCCAGTTCCACAGTACTGAGCCCAGTTCTACAGTACTGAACCCAGTTCCTGAGTACTGAACCCAGTTCCACAGTACTGAACCCAGTTCCACAGTACTGAGCCCAGTTCTACAGTACTGAACCCAGTTCCACAGTACTGAACCCAGTTCCACAGTACTGAGCCCAGTTCTACAGTACTGAACCCAGTTCCTGAGTACTGAACCCAGTTCCACAGTACTGAACCCAGTTCCACAGTACTGAACCCAGTTCCACAGTACTGAGCCCAGTTCTACAGTACTGAACCCAGTTCCTGAGTACTGAACCCAGTTCCACAGTTCTGAACCCAGTTCCACAGTACTGAGCCCAGTTCTACAGTACTGAACCCAGTTCCTGAGTACTGAACCCAGTTCCACAGTACTGAACCCAGTTCCACAGTACTGAGCCCAGTTCCACAGTACTGAACCCAGTTCCTGAGTAATGAACCCAGTTCCACAGTTCTGAACCCAGTTCCACAGTTCTGAACCCAGTTCCACAGTACTGAACCCAGTTGCACAGATCTGAACCCAGTTCCACAGGTACTGAACCCAGTTCCACAGTACTGAACCCAGTTCCACAGTTCTGAACCCAGTTCCACAATCTTCTGGACCCAATTCCTCAGTCCTAGAGCAAGTTTACACTTCTGGTTCCATTTCCACAATTGTGAACCCGGTTCCACAATGCTCTAGACTCAGTTTTTACAGATCTCTATCGAACTGTGTATCCCGGGCTGCAGTTTTACCCCGCGTTCGAGATATTGAGAAACCATCTCTCCCTGCTAGAAATTATATATATCTCGTCGAGTCTATTTTTACTCTGGACTGAATCACGCTCTGATTTACATCAGTAAAACATTGCGTGTCTATCTGCAACTAGCATTCCTCCACACAGAATCTACCAGCAGTACCAGCACCACCAGCATCAGCAGCAGCAGCATCAGCAGCAGCATCAGCAGCAGCAGCAGCAGCAGCAGCAGCAGCAGCAGCAGCAGCAGCAGCAGCAGCAGCAGCAGCAGCAGCAGCAGCAGCAGCAGCAGCACCAGCACCAGCAGCAGCAGCACCAGCCAACATAAACTACATTAACATTGAAGAATTATACTGATTATTATTAACACGTGATTGATTTTATGAAAGAAGAGCTGCTTGATAATTGTGTTGGTAAAATTGGATTATGAATATGAAATTAGAATTTAATTTTTATAAGCACCCAATTATCTAAATATCTTCTTAGTTTCAACATCAAATTTAAAAAAAAATTCTAAATAGTTTTTGAAATATCTTTTCGAAAAAATAAGGAATGAGGAATAATTGAAGGGAACCGGCCAGATAGCCATAAATCGGAGATGACCTGCGGGACTCGAACTCGCTACATCCAGCATGCCAGGCGAGCGTGCTAACCACTAGACCATAAACCAGTAGTGACTGACGTCGTTAGTTTTTCTGGTCAGTATGGTGACTGGTCTAATGCCTGTATAAAACTTATTATCATAAAACTTATTTATAACTTATAGATATCATTCTATGGTCTACTCGCCACCGCCACCGCCGCCGCTGCCGCTGTTGCTGCTGCTGCCGCTGCCGCCGCTGCAGGAAAGACTGAACTGATATCTGTTTATCTTACAAACAAAGATTAAATAATTTCTACCCCTTCTTCTGATGATGAATATAAAAATTCTCACCGATAAGACGAAGTTAACGCCAGTTTTTTTTCTCTTCTGACTCGACTGAAATACAGTACTACACTAACAGGTTCAGATAGAGTGATCACACGTGATTAAGTCTTGGCATGTAAGAGATAGTTACTGTTAGTATGATATTGACATGTTTTAGGTGATAGTTTGGGATGAAGTGTGTGGTGATGGTTGTGGGTTAGGTGTGTGAGAAACTCGCTTATTTATTCGCTGTTGTATTCATCTATTTGCAGTTTAAACTCGGGCGCGGTTCGACGTGTCGCGTCCTCTCCTCGTCCCGAACCAGGCGACCGCTGACGACGGTCACGTGCTGATCACGTGGGCGGCTGGTGCGCGGATTTCAGTATAAGTTTCTTGCGGCGATGATATTAATTCTGGACCTGGAAGAACAACTAAGCGAAGATTTTGGAAATATTTTCTTCATAACTTGACAGCAACGTTGTATTCGTTCGTATGATTTCTGTATGAAGAGAATTTACGCCTTATTCGGTTTCTGCCCATACAGACCGTCAGTGGTGCGAAATAAGACGACATTTGTAGAAATCACCGGATCAAGTTTACGACTTATAAATGATGAAATATCAGGTTCGTGTTGATGCGCTGTAGATATATTTCATCCGTCACTGTTTGATTGTTAGTTTTTACCTGTCTATACTTTGAACCATTCACGTGAATATCATCGGTTTTATAAATAGAAAAGTTATCGAAGAAATCGATCGTCTGTGGATCAGCGGATCGCGGGTGGATCAAGTGTGGATACCTAAATCGTAATAATTTGTTGTTATCTATTGTGAGCATATATTTCACTCACTTGTCTCTCGCACCTGGGAATTTATCTGCGCGAACGCATTCTTTCTAAATACTAGCGCGTACGCACACCAGTACTATATATCAGCACGTAGCCCGGATTTCATCGGGCGGATTAGCCTCTCTCTCCCTCTCCCTCCCTCTCTCCCTCTCTCTCTCTCTCCCTCTCTCTCTCTCCCTCCTCTACTCCCAGTCGTCTCTCCGATACAGTACGCGTACTGCGCAAACTCACGGATTGATTTCACGTAAACGTTTAACAACAATCACGATTTAAACGTTCGTACGTACTGTATTCATTGCGTAGTTACAGCGGACTGGCTGCCTGGCAGCTATTTTGAATTTATTTTACAGTTCGATAGTTTGTCTCTAACTTTACGGAAACGGTTAGCGTCGCGTCACAGCGTGAATAGTTATGAGTCATAAAAGTGACTGTGAAAGCGAGGACCTCGTTTGTCCGGGGTTCGACCCCCAGGCCTGGAGGAAAGGTCGGTGTCGACATTGCTTCCGTTTGAAATCTGAACATCCATCGGATAAAACCGAAGGCATCGCCGACCGGTCTCCTCCGAGCCGAGACGAGGATGAGGGTAAACTGAACAGACGGCTACAGTCCCGGATGAAACGTCAACCGGAAAACGCGGATACTCGTACCGATCCACCGGCAGGCGGCGCCTCGAGCGACGTAACATCATTAGTCGGCGATAGTCATCACGTGACCGATCGAACCGTCGAAAAAGATAACAATGGAAACACGAGCGCGATGACGTCAGGAGTTGAGCAGGCAGCGGCAGGTGAGGCTGATGTGCACCGAGTAACCACCGGTGGGTTGAAAGGCAAGGTCAGTGGAGTCAGTGCGGGTGAAAAAGACAACAAAAATAGTTCGTATCCGTTTGATAAAGCGGCTTTCACCGGAAAGAATTCCGCTTCAGATGAAAGCGTCGGTGCAGCACCAACTGTCGACACCACCACCGACATAACCAGTGGAGAACCGGTGAGATCGAGTCGATATTCTCTTCATTCGGATAGAGATAAGAGTAAAACACGGGCTGCGGACGACTACACCGCTGTTTCTACTCGCTTAAAAGCATGCACTGATAAACGGTCGGTTTTATCATCAAACTTATCGTCTGGAGGTTATTCTACTACTGCTGATAGCGCCGCAGAGAGGCGACATTCGGTGCACGTCACCGATCACGTGGTGGTGGACGGTAAAACGAAAACCGACTCGACAACGAAACGACGTCATTCGTTAGATTCTGTACCGGAAGCGCGCGATACGAGGGTCGCCGGCGGGTCACGTGATCCGCAACAGAAAAAGAAGGTGAACATTCCGGTGGCGTTTAGACAACAAACAAAACAGAACGATTCGCCATCGAGAAGGTATAACAATGTTCCTCCGGTGAGCTCGGCTAGGAGAACTACCCCACAAGACGCCACTGCTAGCAGCAAAAACAGCAGAAATAACCAATCAACATCTGGATCTACGGAAAACAATAAAAAACGAGAATCTCTTCCGACTGGTTGTGAGAGTGGTAGTTCGTCTCTCCGCGCTGCTGGGGTAGGTGCAGTTAAAACTGACTCCTCGTCATCGATAGGTACCGATAGTAAAATGCGTAAACTACCCGATAATGTGAACGTGGGGACTAAAGGTAAAGCGACTTGTACTGGTCAAACAGGTGGCGCTACGAGCGGCTCGGGAGGGACGCGTGAAGTGCTAGCAGGTTCATCAGCTGATTCTAAGCGTATTAACACGAACAGCAGTTCAGCAGTAAGGGATAATGTTAAATGTGATGTAAACAAACTGTCTGATGTCAGCAATAGAAGCGGTAGTACCAGCAGTACCAGCAGCAGTAGCAGCAGCAGCAGCGGCAACACGAAGGATAAGACAACTACAGGTAGATATGAACAGGTAACTGCAGAGACGGATGGGGAAGGACGACCTGTGGATAAAACTAACCAGACAACTACAACCGCAACTACCGCAGTAAGTTCATCGTTACAGGAACGAATGCACCGTCAAAATGCGTCCAGTAAAATACCATCATCAGCAGCAGCATCAGCAGCAGCAGCAACAGCAGCAGCAGCAGCAGCCCCATCCGTTCAGAAATTATCAACTCCTCACAGATCTATCAGTGATAAATCGGATAAGTATAGTTTAGTAGAAGCGGATAAGAGCAGTTCTGGAGCGGTAAGTAAAAAAGATGCTGGCGCCGGTGTTAAGAGCTTCGTCGCCCGTAAACAGGGAACTTCTGTTTCCGGTTCATCGGACAAATCAATAGCATCACCATCTACTACTTCCGGTACGGATATCGGACTCGATTTGCGCAGTTCGATAGTCATCGAATCGTCGAAGTTTAAAAATAACGGTGGCAGTGGTGGCGCTAGTAGTACTGAGCAAGACGAGCAGACGATGAGCGGTGATCAGAAAACGGCCGTTAATAACCGGTCACGTGAGCGCGAGAGCCGTCGCGAGAGAATGGCGTCCACGGATTCGGACACGCGACGGGACCGTCACAGCTCGGCGGACAGTCGGTCGTCGAAGACGACGGATATCGATATGACATACGTAGAGGAGTTGGAGGACGATCTGTTCGAGTTGGAGGACAGGTGCGAGAGTCTGGAGAAAGAAAACAAAGAGATGCGCGCGCAACTTACCGAAATGGAGGGTAAAGTTGAAGATTTGGAGAAACGTCTGGAGTATTGGAAACATCGGTACGAGACGCTGGAGGAGAAACGTCAGAGTCTGGAGGAGGAGAATCGCCGGTTACAGGACCGTCTGAAACTACCTCAGGGAGGCGAGGATGATATCGTTACCGGTGACAACGAGCGAGTAATGGATATCAGCGAATTAAAACAGCGTTATTACGAGGCCGAACAAATCTGTGAGATTCTCAGAGATGAGAATGATGAGTTGAAAAATGAGATGGAAGATGTGCGTCTTGAGATGGAGGAGATGCACGATAACTTTCGGGACGAGGAGGACGCAATGGCGTTTCGTGAACTGCAAAAAGAGTTGGAAGCCACGGCGAAAAATTGTCGTATTTTGCAATTCAAACTTCGTAAATCGGAGCGACGTAATGACCAGGTAGAAGTGGAGCGCTCCGAATTGGAGGAACGGGTCCGAAAAATGGAGTCGCAATACGAGTCGACCGATGAACACCTGCATATCGCTGAACTGGAGGAAGAGTTGAAGATGGCGAAAGAAGTTTCGGTTCGTCTTCACGACGAGTTGGAGTTTATAGAGGAGAAAAGAGCGAAATACGAGGAAGAAAACGATAAGATGAAGGATTCGTTGAGGACGTCGGAAAATGAACGAAAAACCTTACAATCACAAATAGAAAGAATTAAAAACGAGGTAAGAGTCACAATTACTGGAGTCATCTCTAATCTTTGAATCTTTATTTTTATACGAACTTCAATTGATCTCGATTTATATTTCTAATTCAGTTTACTAAGTGTAAGTCATCATTTGGATAAGTCGTTACATTACTGAAATCATCTCTATTTTTGAGTCTCGATTTATATTTCTAATTCAATTCACTAAGTGTAAGTCATCATTTGGATAAGTCGTTACATTACTGAAATCATCTCTATTTTTGAGTCTCGATTTATATTTCTAATTCTATTCACTAAGTGTAAGTCATCATTTGGATAAGTCGTCACATTACTGAAGTCATCTCTAGTTTTGAGTCTCAATTTGTATTTCTAGTTCAATTAACTAAGTGTAAGTCATCATTTGGATAAGTCGTCACATTACTGAAGTCATCTCTATTTTTGAGTCTCAATTTGTATTTCTAGTTCAATTAACTAAGTGTAAGTCATCATTTGGATAAGTCGTCACATTACTGAAGTCATCTCTAGTTTTGAGTCTCAATTTGTATTTCTAGTTCAATTAACTAAGTGTAAGTCATCATTTGGATAAGTCGTCACATTACTGAAGTCATCTCTATTTTTTGGGTCTCAATTTGTATTTCTAATTCAATTCACTAAGTGTAAGTCATCATTTGGATAAGTCGTCACATTACTGAAGTCATCTCTATTTTTGAGTCTCAATTTGTATTTCTAATTCAATTCACTAAGTGTAAGTCATCATTTGGATAAGTCGTCACATTACTGAAGTCATCTCTATTTTTGGAGTCTCAATTTGTATTTCTAATTCAATTAACTAAGTGTAAGTCATCATTTGGATAATTCATAGACACAATTATTGTCGCTGTCAGTTTCGCTGTAATATTGATTCAAACATAACCAAAATAGCCACAATCTGAAAGTGGGTTCACCTTTAAACCACCTTATTTCGCAGGATGTTGTTTAAGACTTGAGGTTAACCGCTTGGTATTTATTACTCGCCTCCCTGAAGATGTTTGGCTATTTCTACTTTGAAGAACTTCATAAGTTTTAAACTGTTGATTTTAATTCTGACTTCCTTTGATAATGCTGTTTATAAACTGTCTGACTAATCCTAGGTATAAACCTATCCTCACTGAGCTGCGAGTATTCACCCGACACTTACTGAATCTCAATTCAATATGTAACATTTTGTGAAGTTGTATTTACCACTTATTGTCTTCAAAATTGTAAAATTAGCACTTGCAAAAAACAAGAAATGGGCGTCTCAGGCACAATCGGGAAATAAAATAGAACGTCCTCAATCAGGCTAAATCCTTGCTCAGCCGTAACCCTAACCCTAGCAGGACTGGAACCCTCGCTCGGCCGTAACCCTAACCCTAGCAGGACTCGAACCTGAGCTCGGCCGTAACCCTAACCCTAGCAGGACTCGAACCTGATACCACCAGCATGCCAGCCGAGCACACTAACCCTTAGGCCATATACCAGTAGTGACAGACGAGCTTTGTAAGTTCGTCTGATCAATCTGGTGGGTGACCGAATAGCGCTGTGGTGACCAATCAGGAGAGGTGACTGTCCCCTTAATCAGACTCTATTATCAGGCATTTTCAGAGGCAATTCCTTACGCGCTATTTTCCCACAAAAAGGATAGTACAATTAGAACATAAAGATGAATATTTTAGGTGATATGATTCTCTAAATTAATCTTACATATTATGCGCATTGCTGCCTCAGCTCAGATTCTGCGAACAAAAACAAGATTAAAATGTTTGTTAATGTTGATATATCATCCTAATCAAAATACATCATATCATCGTCTGACAGCTTCACACAGGAGCGCCAGTAGTCGTGACGTCATATATTAACAACTCACGTCTTATATCGCTGAATTTGCGTTTAGTGAAAAAAAACATAGAATTTTCCAGCAAAAACTAGCTTTTCAGTAATTTCTATAAAATCGTTGAAGAATTTCAAGCAGAATTCATTAATTATATGATCAAAGCAATTCTAACAGTGTTTATGTCCAATATGTTATATATTATGTTTTTGCGAGGTAAACTGTAATTGAGAATTTTAAAACAGTTTTGTTTATAGCCACGCTTCCAATGGATAGCAATTTAGTTTTACTGTCACGATGCCACTTTTTGGTTGAACCAACTTTCAGCAACTGCTACCTGGCATTCTACTTTTATCTGTTAAAGATTGACTATATATAATATATAATTGGCAATAAGAAATTCACGTATTCTAAAGCCTCGAGTCAGGTAAATAACTTTAGAACTGGACCCTGAGCAAATTTAATCTATAGTGAAACTATCAATTTTTTCGTCAAATAATTTTCGTTTTGCAGCAAAGATCCAAACATTTGACTTACAATTTCATGTATGTTATGCACGCAATATTTTATATGTACGTTGAGATACGGTAGCGGTAGATACAGTTCACAGTGGTTGTATTATACCTGTAACACACCAATGTGAGGTATTAAAAATAACCTAAGTCAGTCCCGTTAAATATAGCGGCATACTTATGTACATAAGAACTAACGGATGGCAGGTATGATTTGACTAAACAACCCCGGTTCGCTGTACTGGTGGTAGCGTTATGGTACTCACTATCTCAAAATGATGGATCATCTGTGCTGCTATCGACTAGGTTAAAAATATCATTGAAAAATTTGTTCTGACCTTCAGATAGGAGAAAAACAAACAAACCACAGTTCTACTCGAATCTATAGAATACCCAGCGTGTATTTCATTCATTCAGTTTTATTGAAATAATATTTATCACATGGCGGCCATCTTTGTATTTAGATTTCATCAATGAAGATAAATAGCACATAGAACACACACGTTTCAATGTCACCAGGCGGCCATCTTGAATATTCATAATAAAATTGATTCAAATGAATAAGAAAACATTTAGTAATATATCAACTCGTCCAATCACGAGCAATTCAACATTATATTCCATGAACAGTTTCGTCAGCCATTTTGAATCAGGTCATTTTGGAAAAGTTGAAACCCTAAAAAGATCGTGTATTTTTGTTTCTAGATGGAGCGACTGAGAGCTGATCTGATTGACCAATCAGCTGATAGTCACCCTGTTGCCGAATCGATATCTGTACCTGCTAGTCCTGAAGGAAGTCAAAGTGATCGATTATCACCTATTCGACCGGTAAGTGCTAATCAATCTCCATCTAAATCTGTCAATCTGTCACAATCTGTATCCCGGCATAAATCGACGATACAGTCAATTTGATACGGGTGTTAGCCATAAGTTAAACCATAGGTTACGGCCATTAGAGATCCAGGCTGTAGTTGATATGGGTCATAGCCGTTAGGTAAACGAGGGACACTTCCCTTATGGCCATTAGAGATGGAGGTCCGGGCTGTAGTTTACCCGAATGGGTGCAGGCTCCAGGCTGTAGTTTGCCCGAATGGGTGCAGGCTCCAGGCTCCAGGCTGTAGTTTGTCTGAGGGATGCTGAGCGGCTGATTCAGAGTGTGGATTCTGTAGATACTGTTGAATAGAAGTTAATTGATGTAGGTATCTTATTTATGTTGGAATCCGCTGAATCATTTACCGATACTTATCAACAACATCCAACATCTGAACCGATGAATCTATTTGGAAAGGGCAGAACACACCTTATGATAACTCACTATAGAACGAGTACAGATTAATAACATTATAAACTGCGCGATCGCCTCCAGAACAAAATCATTCATCAAAGATTATTGTTTACGTTAAGATGAGAATCACCTGTTTGCCGCGAGCAGACGATCAGATTTACTAGCACCACCAGCAGCAGTAGCAGCAGCAGCAGCAGCAGCTTAGAAAATTATTATTCGGTTATTTAAAAACTTCTACTAGAAGATCAATGAATTTGTGTCTGAATGAATTTTTAAAACTTTGCCTAAAAATTCACAAAAAGATGGTGGCAGTTTGAAGAGAAGCGTCAGGAATTTCAGTACATTACGCGTCTATTCTATGTTTGTTGATAGGAAAATTCTATCAATGACACAAATCTTAAAATTGCACAATGTTCATTACACCAATCTATGGGGGAGGGGTAGATAAGTCCTTTTAAGGTAGTGTTTATTGCTGTATTTTGTAGAGGGAGGGTTAGTCAAGTATATTATGATGTATAACTGTGTATTTTGTAGCCGATGTTGTCTGCTGGGAGTCGTCAGTCGAGCACCGAACACGACGTGGCTCAACTCATGAGAGATCTATCTGATTGTCGTGAACGTGAACTCGATTTGAAAGATCAACTGAAATTCGCCGAAGAAGAAATCAACGTTTGTCGTAAGAAGTTATCGGAACTGGAGGACGAGAACGAAAGTCTGGTTTTATCGTTGAGGAAGATATCGAAGAAGAAAGGTACGTTATATTATTACTGGTTTCAGTATCAAGAAACGATTTAACTAAATTAGTTGATTTCAATAATGAGAACAACAATTCAATCTTAGATTCGTTTTGACTTTGAACTTTTTTCGATGAAACTAAGAATTGCAGACCCCAAAATTACGATTTCCGACCTATTCTGATCATTGATGAACTTTATTCGTCATAAGTAAAGATGGACAAGTTAGAAAATGAGTTTTGACACCTGAATCTCCACCGTTCTGCGTGGAAAATCATCCTTAAATTCAAACAATGCCTTTTTGCTGTTCTTGTCTAAATTTGAAAGCAAAAACGGCAAAGTTTGAAGGACACTGGTTCTAAATATATGAAGTGATTGTTGTGTATTTAAGGGTAAAAAAAAGAATGCAGAAGCAAAACGCTGACACATCATCCCTAGCCCGGCTGTCTCTATGTCTCCGTAACCCTAACCCTAGTTTGTCCGTAACCCTAACCCTAGCAGGATGCGAACCTGCGACCTCCCACATGCCAGCTGAGCGTGCTAACCACTAGACCATAGACCAGTAGTGACTGCCGAAGTTTGTAAGTTAGTCTGGTCAGTGTGGTGTCAAATGTGACCCATTTAGCTGTGGAGATCGGTCAAGTGTGGTAACTGGTGACCAGTCAGATGTGGTGACTCATAATTCTACGTATAAAATTGGAAGGATCATGTTATCCAGTTATTTTCTTATCAGCTTAGTGCCGTTTAAGTGAGTTAACATAGACTCTCACATCGGAATACATAGGTCAAAAATGATATAAGATACCTGTCCGGATCCTGTGATTCCTGAAGCTTCCTATAAACATCATCAGAGCCGAATCAATTTGAACTGATGAGTTATCGTTATTCTAATATGTTATCAATTTGTAAAATGCAGGTAAATTGCCGAGCGCTTCGTCGGACGAAGAAAGTTTCAGCGAAAACGACGAACGCGATTCGAAACTAAAAATGGAATTGACAGAACAAGAGATGAACGTTTTAAAACGTAAAATGGAAGAAATGGAAAAACAAAACGAAACATTAACAAAAGAGGTACAACAAATATCAATCAATATTCTCGAGGCCTCCCACTATCTCATAGTATATCCCACTATCTCATAGTATACCCCACTATCTCATAGTATCTCCCACTCTCTCATAGTATCTCCCACTATCTCCCACTATCTCATAGTATATCCCACTATCTCATAGTATCTCCCACTATCTCATAGTATACCCCACTATCTCATAGTATCTCCCACTATCTCATAGTATCTCCCACTATCTCCCACTATCTCATAGTATATCCCACTATCTCATAGTATATCCCACTATCTCATAGTATACCCCACTATCTCATAGTATCTCCCACTATCTCATAGTATCTCCCACTATCTCCCACTATCTCATAGTATATCCCACTATCTCATAGTATCTCCCACTATCTCATAGTATATCCCACTATCTCATAGTATATCCCACTATCTCATAGTACCTCCCACTCTCTCATAGTACCTCCCACTATCTCATAGTATCTCCCACTATCTCATAGTATATCCCACTATCTCATAGTATATCCCACTATCTCATAGTATCTCCCACTCTCTCATAGTATCTCCCACTATCTCATAGTATCTCCCACTCTCTCATAGTATCTCCCACTATCTCATAGTATCTCCCACTATCTCATAGTATCTCCCACTATCTCATAGTATCTCCCACTATCTCATAGTGTATCCCACTATCTCATAGTACCTCCCACTCTCTCATAGTACCTCCCACTCTCTCATAGTATCTCCCACTATCTCATAGTATATCCCACTATCTCATAGTATACCCCACTATCTCATAGTATCTCCCACTATCTCATAGTATCTCCCACTATCTCATAGTATATCCCACTATCTCCCACTATCTCATAGTATATCCCACTATCTCCCACTATCTCATAGTATCTCCCACTATCTCATAGTATCTCCCACTCTCTCATAGTATCTCCCACTATCTCATAGTATCTCCCACTCTCTCATAGTATCTCCCACTATCTCATAGTATCTCCCACTATCTCATAGTATCTCCCACTATCTCATAGTATCTCCCACTATCTCATAGTGTATCCCACTATCTCATAGTACCTCCCACTCTCTCATAGTACCTCCCACTCTCTCATAGTATCTCCCACTATCTCATAGTATATCCCACTATCTCATAGTATACCCCACTATCTCATAGTATCTCCCACTATCTCATAGTATCTCCCACTATCTCATAGTATATCCCACTATCTCCCACTATCTCATAGTATCTCCCACTATCTCATAGTATATCCCACTATCTCATAGTATATCCCACTATCTCCTAGTATATCCCACTATCTCATAGTACCTCCCACTCTCTCATAGTATCTCCCACTATCTCATAGTATATCCCACTATCTCATAGTATCTCCCACTATCTCATAGTATCTCCCACTATCTCATAGTATCTCCCACTATCTCATAGTATCTCCCACTATCTCATAGTGTATCCCACTATCTCATAGTATCTCCCACTATCTCATAGTATATCCCACTATCTCATAGTATCTCCCACTATCTCATAGTATATCCCACTATCTCATAGTATATCCCACTATCTCATAGTATCTCCCACTATCTCCCACTATCTCATAGTATCTTCCACTATCTCATAGTGTATCCCACTATCTCATAGTATATCTCACTATCTGCTAGTATCCCTCATTATCCCCTAGTATCTTTCACCACACCTGCCGGGAGGGAAACACTGTTTGATTTTGAGGAAATCGAAGTACAGATATAATTGTGCTTATATCATTATTATTACTTACAGGTGAACCAATTACAAAGGAAACTCACCGACAAATATAAAGAGATCAATGAATTGCTTGAAACCGATCCGGGAGATGGACTGGCGAGACGAGCGAGTTTACTTAGCGACGAGATAGAACAGTTAAAATGGAAACTCATCGAGAAAGATCGAGATATCGAACGTTTATCGAAACTGGCGCAAAAAGCTAAAACTCCTAAAGCGCAACTGAAAAAAAGTCGAAGTTTAGACAGCGATACGTCTGTCGATATAAAACGACAGTTGGATCTAGTGACGCAAGAGGCGCAGATTCTTAAAGATAAACTACGTTATCTCGAGGACGAGAACGAAAAGTTAATCTCGGATAATAATAAATTGTTGTTGATCGCTAAGCGACGAGTTCCGTCTCTGACTAAAGACGACCCGGCGGTTGAGAATGTTGTACTGAAAGATAAAATCGATAAACTAGAGGCGAATAACTCGAGATTGAAACAAAATATACAAGATCTGGAGGAACGACTGGGTGACGCGGCTGTTGAGTTAACTAAAGAGGAACGTGAATCAGACCTCGGTAAGCGAGTGACTGAGTGGACCCGGTTTCATAGGCTTACACTTAAGCCCAGTCTAAGACCACCTTAGTTCTTAGGGAACAGTCGCAAAGTGGGCCGGTTCCATAGTGAGGGCTTAGATTTAAGACCAGTCTAAGACCAACTAAGTTCTATAGCCAATCTAACAACTAAAGACCAGTCTTAAGGTTTAAGACCACTTTTGGTCTTAAACCAAAGTGGTCTTAAAGACCAAAAGTGGTCTTAAGTCTTGACTATGGAACCGGCCCCTGATCTCCAGAATTAGAATGGTCCCTGGTCTAACTACTAAACTCTGCAACTGGCCCCCTGGTTCCAGAATTTCCTCTCTAAATTTTAACCATGGAACTTGATCCATGTCTTTAAAGCAATAAAAACGGCTTCAAAAGACCGGTAGTAAAAATGGAATTTTATTGATGAACTCCTTTATTTTCTATTCAGGCAAAACGAAGGAAAAACTTCGCGTCGCCGAAGAAGAAATTCGTAAACTTCGCGAGAAGTTGGAAAATTTAGAGGACGATCATTTGAAATTGTTGGATTCGATTAAACGAAAACGCGATCGAGCTAAGAGTAATTTAACCGGTCTTTCACCGGCTGAACTTCGCGATGAAATAGAAGAACTCGACGACGAAATCAGTAAGAATTATTCAGATATAATTCGAGTAAATTAAAAAGATTAAGTAAAAACGCCATGGAATAAAATACCTTCTTTGAAATTTGTAAATAGAGTCTTGATCACAGCCGTTATAATCTGCGGTTATACACCAGTGAGATCTTAAAGACTGTGATTAGAATTTCCTTGTTTTTCAGCGGAATTAAAACAGATTATGCGCGTTAAAGATGAAAACAGCGCCAAACTCGAACAAGACGTCAACGAACAACAGAAAGAAATCGATAACGTGAAACATCAATTCCTGAAGAAAGAGAAAGAACTTCTCGAAGAACTGGAACAAATGGAAAACAAGAATTCCATTTTATCGAATCTGCTGGAAGTTGTATCAGCTAGAATCGAGTCAGAGACTTCGAGGTAAAATCCTATGTTTTTAATCTTACCCTCCTTTCAGATTTAAAGCCAATCGCATTTACGATTTCAAGGGTTGATTGTATGAAAGTTGCTAGTTGCGCGATTGTAATCCTAAAGTGGTATTGAATCTTGACTAAGATGGCATTAACCACGTCTGGTCTTCAAATAAAACACTAGCTTAGATTAAAGACCAGTCTAGTATCCTTTTAGTTCTATAACCAATCGTACAACCTGAGACAAGTCTTAAGATTGAAGACCACTTTCCGATTGTGCAAATGGACCCAGGGCCCAGTTCCATAGTCATGGCTTAGACTTAAGGCCAATTTGGGACCATCCTAGTTCTATAACCAATCTAACAACTCAAGACCAATCTAAAAAGTTAAGACGATTTTTGGACTTAAGTCTCGTTTGAGGAACCAGCCCCTGGTACATGTCCTATACAACTAATTAACCACGTAATTATGTAATATAATTTCTAGTGATCTGTCTCGTAACACCTCATCTCGTGGCTCCAGTAAATCTAAACCAATCCCTGGCGGTAACAAGGTCAAACTTAGTCCGGCTACTAGCAGTGGTACGAGCACAGAAAGTGATGACGTATTCCTCAACACTCCGGGACACGGGGAAACGACGCGTTTCGATTGGGAGGTTTGTATAGCAGCGCCCCCTATCACCTGTTATTAATCCAATGACAAATTTGAGAATTTTATTGATCTGTTTTTGTCGTGTTCGGTTTCAGCGTAAATTCAAACTACGAATTGAATGTTTAGAGAAGTTGTTGGCAGAAGAGAGAAATAAAGCAAGAGCCGAGAGTATTAACATACCCCCGCCGCTAGGGGGCGATACAAACACTGAAAATATCGCATTACAAACAGAGGTACGTCTTAGATATGGAATCGTCGATATAGATTTGGGGCATATTTGTTTTTTGTCACTGATTAAAGTAGGTGAGAGAAATTCTTGATAGGAATATCCACGATGAATGAATGTCAGAAATTATATAGCGCCAATTTCATGCAATAGATGTTCTAAGGCGTTCCCTAGAAATGATTACTAAGTCTCTCAGATATATCTGGCTGAACCTGGCTCATCTCATCTCACACTGGTGTCTCTCAGATATATCTGGCTAGACCTGGCTCATCTCATCTCACACTGGTGTCTCTCAGATATATCTGGCTAGACCTAGCTCATCTCATCTCGCACTGGTGTCTCTCAGATATATCTGGCTGAACCTGGCTCATCTCATCTCGCACTGATGTCTCTCAGATATATCTGGCTAGACCTGGCTCATCTCATCTCGCACTGGTGTCTCTCAGATATATCTGGCTGAACCTGGCTCATCTCATCTCGCACTGATGTCTCTCAGATATATCTGGCTGAACCTGGCTCATCTCATCTCACACTGATGTCTCTCAGATATATCTGGCTATACCTAGCTCATCTCATCTCACACTGATGTCTCTCAGATATATCTGGCTAGACCTGGCTCATCTCATCTCACACTGATGTCTCTCAGATATATCTGGCTAGACCTAGCTCATCTCATCTCACACTGGTGTCTCTCAGATATATCTGGCTGAACCTGGCTCATCTCATCTCGCACTGATGTCTCTCAGATATATCTGGCTAGACCTAGCTCATCTCATCTCACACTGATGTCTCTCAGATATATCTGGCTGAACCTGGCTCATCTCATCTCACACTGGTGTCTCTCAGATATATCTGGCTAGACCTGGCTCATCTCATCTCGCACTGATGTCTCTCAGATATATCTGGCTGAACCTGGCTCATCTCATCTCACACTGATGTCTCTCAGATATATCTGGCTGAACCTGGCTCATCTCATCTCACACTGGTGTCTCTCAGATATATCTGGCTAGACCTGGCTCATCTCATCTCACACTGATGTCTCTCAGATATATCTGGCTAGACCTAGCTCATCTCATCTCACACTGGTGTCTCTCAGATATATCTGGCTGAACCTGGCTCATCTCATCTCACACTGGTGTCTCTCAGATATATCTGGCTGAACCTGGCTCATCTCATCTCACACTGGTGTCTCTCAGATATATCTGGCTGAACCTGGCTCATCTCATCTCACACTGATGTCTCTCAGATATATCTGGCTGAACCTGGCTCATCTCATCTCACACTGGTGTCTCTCAGATATATCTGGCTAGACCTGGCTCATCTCATCTCGCACTGATGTCTCTCAGATATATCTGGCTAGACCTAGCTCATCTCATCTCACACTGATGTCTCTCAGATATATCTGGCTAGACCTGGCTCATCTCATCTCACACTGATGTCTCTCGGATATATCTGGCTAGACCTGGCTCATCTCATCTCGCACTGATGTCTCTCAGATATATCTGGCTAGACCTGGCTCATCTCATCTCACACTGGTGTCTCTCAGATATATCTGGCTAGACCTGGCTCATCTCATCTCACACTGGTGTCTCTCAGATATATCTGGCTGAACCTGGCTCATCTCATCTCACACTGATGTCTCTCAGATATATCTGGCTGAACCTGGCTCATCTCATCTCACACTGGTGTCTCTCAGATATATCTGGCTAGACCTGGCTCATCTCATCTCGCACTGATGTCTCTCAGATATATCTGGCTAGACCTAGCTCATCTCATCTCACACTGATGTCTCTCAGATATATCTGGCTAGACCTGGCTCATCTCATCTCGCACTGGTGTCTCTCAGATATATCTGGCTAGACCTAGCTCATCTCATCTCGCACTGATGTCTCTCGGATATATCTGGCTAGACCTAGCTCATCTCATCTCACACTGATGTCTCTCAGATATATCTGGCTAGACCTAGCTCATCTCATCTCGCACTGATGTCTCTCAGATATATCTGGCTAGACATAGCTCATCTCATCTCGCACTGATGTCTCTCAGATATATCTGGCTAGACCTGGCTCATCTCATCTCACACTGGTGTCTCTCAGATATATCTGGCTGAACCTGGCTCATCTCATCTCACACTAGTGTCTCTCAGATATATCTGGCTAGACCTAGCTCATCTCATCTCGCACTGGTGTCTCTCAGATATATCTGGCTAGACCTGGCTCATCTCATCTCGCACTGGTGTCTCTCAGATATATCTGGCTGAACCTGGCTCATTTTATCTCGCACTGATGTCTCTCAGATATATCTGGCTAGACCTGGCTCATCTCATCTCGCACTGATGTCTCTCAGATATATCTGGCTAGACCTGGCTCATCTCATCTCGCACTGATGTCTCTCAGATATATCTGGCTAGACCTAGCTCATCTCATCTCGCACTGGTGTCTCTCAGATATATCTGGCTAGACCTGGCTCATCTCATCTCACACTGGTGTCTCTCAGATATATCTGGCTGAACCTGGCTCATCTCATCTCACACTGGTGTCTCTCAGATATATCTGGCTAGACCTGGCTCATCTCATCTCACACTGGTGTCTCTCAGATATATCTGGCTAGACCTGGCTCATCTCATCTCACACTGGTGTCTCTCAGATATATCTGGCTGAACCTGGCTCATCTCATCTCGCACTCTGATGTCTCTCAGATATATCTGGCTGAACTTGGCTCATCTCATCTCGCACTGATGTCTCTCAGATATATCTGGCTAGACCTGGCTCATCTCATCTCGCACTGATGTCTCTCAGATATATCTGGCTAGACCTGGCTCATCTCATCTCGCACTGATGTCTCTCAGATATATCTGGCTAGACCTAGCTCATCTCATCTCGCACTGGTGTCTCTCGGATATATCTGGCTAGACCTGGCTCATCTCATCTCGCACTGATGTCTCTCAGATATATCTGGCTAGACCTGGCTCATCTCATCTCACACTGATGTCTCTCAGTTTCTCGTTAAATTATAGCTATCTCAATGTAAGAAACAGTTGGAAGAAGCAAATTCGAATGTGCAGTTGTTGAACGATCGTCTGTCACGTGTACAAACAACTCACGAATCGATAAAAGAAAACTTCGATACCGTCACTAAAGAGGTCAGTAACATGGATATATTAGTCTAAATTATACCTACCTCTGTACCCTTATAAGGTGTGGATACCACGGTACCATCTATAATTACAGTGGTACTGCTCATGATACCACGGTACCATCTATAATTACAGTGGTACTGCTCATGATACCACGGTACCATCTATAATTACAGTGGTACTACTCATGATACCACGGTACCATCTATAATTACAGTGGTACTGTCTAAATACCATGGTACCATCTATAGTAACATTGGTACTGTCTAAATGCCATGGTACCATCTATAGTAACATTGGTACTGTCTAAATGCCATGGTACCATCTATAGTAACATTGGTACTGTCTAAATGCCATGGTACCATCTATAGTAACATTGGTACTGTCTAAATGCCATGGTACCATCTATAGTAACATTGGTACTGTCTAAATGCCATGGTACCATCTATACTAACATTGGTATACCACGGTACCATCTATAATTACAGTGGTATTGCTCATGATACCACGGTACCATCTATAGTAACATTGGTACTGTCTATATAATACCATGGTAAAAATGATAGAAATAGGAAATTGATTAAAAGAGCTTGAAACAGAGCCATAAAGGCTGTTACAATCTCTGAGGACGTTCAGGTGCCTTCGGAAAAATATTAAATACATAATGATAATGGATAACTATGTACTTGATAATCGATAAGTTCTTATGAATAATAGCAGTGAATAAGATGTTCAATCAAATAAGGTCGAGTTTAATGGAGAGTTAGTAGAAGATATCATGGCAGTACAATTAACACGAATCTCATGGTCGATCAATTGGTGCCGTCAATAATGCCACCACAGCACCCAGAATCTTTCATTTTATATTCGTCTTAGATCTTAATAATAATAATAATAATAATAATTTGTTTATCTTCTCTGACATTTGAACCCGATTCGTAGAAGAAGTCAGTCCAGTAGAGTGTTACTACGTGTAATCGATTTCTCTCCGCAGCTGGAAACAGAAAGGACGAAACGCATGGAACTGGATCAGGTCAAACTTACCGGTGATCTCACATTACTCAAAGAAAAAGAAGAACTATTGAAACGATTGGATAGTTACAAACAGAAAACTGAATCGCTTTACGACGAACTTCAACAACTTCAGAAGAATATGGAATCGGAAAAACATGACGAAGAGGTTCGTATTTTAACGGAACTTTCACCAGGTTCAGAAACTGAAGAGAATCTCTTCTCTTACATCAACGAATTGATTCTTTTTACAATGTTCGAATTTCACCGTCATCATCAGAAATCATGCCTTCTCTTTCTTTCTTTCTCTTTCTCCATCTTCTTTGCATCCGTGCTCAACCATATCTACCACATCACGTAACGACATGAAATCATCATCGGGCAATCCACCATCAATATCGCTCCATTTCATCTCACCGCTCACGCGTGCACCTGCTGTCGTCTGCTAACAGTCGTATAAACTGTTCACCGATCGATACGCGGTATCCTCGTTCTCGCTTCAGACCGGAGGTGAAAAGTCTAAAGAACAAATGAAGAAAGAGCTGCAAGAATTTCAGGACGTTTGCATCAGAAACAAACTAAAATTTGAAGAGCTCGAATACAAGTTAAATGAGGTATAATCAGTTTTGGAACCACCTTAGTGGCCGGTCATGCAGTCAGTGTTTAGATTGTCCAACAACAACAACAACAACAACAAGACCATCTTTGTTCTATAGTAATAATAATAATAGTTAGTGCTTATATAGCGCCTTTCCAAAGAATGCTCAAAGCGCTGTCACTCAATTATTACCCAGCTTCTGTTACCAATCCAGTACATTCTTACTCTCCCTGGGGAGATGCAACACCGATACGCTGCAGAGCGATCAAGGCGTCGTCAGCCAGTAGCAATTGTGAATTAATGTCTTGCCTAAGGACACTACAGCCGGGGTTCGAACACACAACCTCCCGATTGGGGGCGAGCACTCTACCACTAAGCCACACTGCACCACAGTAGTATCTTAATTCTATTATTACCAGTCTCGATATTGCAAGAGAAAATTTGAGCCAGGGCGCATCTGGCCCCTGGACGCAATTTCTGGTAGTTGAATAAACGCAGGTTTGTTTTGATTGAAATCGTGATAATATTTAAACGTTTTGCTATTTCTAGACCTCTGATGATCTTCGCGCCAAAGAGGAAGAGTTTGAAAAAGAACGCGCCAAATTCACACTGGAAAAGAATTCGCTACAGGAACAAGTGAAATCACGTGACGACTCTATCGGACGAATGAAGGATTTACTGCAACAGAAAGAGACGTTAATACGTCAGAAAGATCAGACGATCAGCGCTAATAACGACACGATTTCACAGAAAGATGTTTTACTCAAACAGAAAGAGGATTCAATTCGTAAACTTGAAGGTCTGGTTCCCGATATTGAACTTAGATTTAATGAGCTGTATACAAAAAGCCTGGGAGTAATCGACGTGTTGCTCGTGACGTCACGTGTTGCTCGTGACGTCAGCGTTTTTAACGAACTTTGACCGGCAATATGCCATCAGACACGTGATTAAAACCTATGACTGCAATGGATCCATCTTTACTTCTGGGGCCGGTTGCAGAGTCAGGGCTTAGACTTAAGACCAGTCTAGGACCGACTTAGTTCTATATAGCCAATCTAACTACTTAAGACCAATCGTAAGATTTAAGACCACTTTTGATCTTAAGTCTTGACTGCAGAACTGGGCCCGGGAATGGTAGACTGTTAATCATCAATAATCCCGTGAAGGCTGGTTTATACTTGTTTTACATTATATCATCAATGATTACAATGGGAATATCTCAAACCTCAATAAACCTGTGAATAATTGTGGTTATAATCCGTATTTCCTCGCTCACAGTTTCCACCAAACAGCGGGATAACGAGATGACGAAACTACGCGATCAGCTCACACAAAAAGAGGGGGCTCTGTTACAACACGAATCGAAAGTTCGCCAACTCGACGATCTGTTACGTCAGAGAGACGATCGTCTGCGTGAGAAAGATGAAGTGGCGCGAACTCTGAACAATAAAATACGTGAAAATGAGTTGAAGGTAAGCTTTAGTATTCAGCCTTGGGGGACTCCTCTTTTTGGCCTTTCGCGTGAAATTGAAGTAACATTTCAAGCCATTACTTAAATACTATTATACTATATTACTATGATACTAAACTATAACACTTCCAATGCAGAAATCATATTCAAATTGATGCCACGCAATGTCACCATTAATATGCATTGGAAAGGTCAATAAAAACTGACCTAGGTCATCCGTCGTTTACTCAGTTTTCATATCTAAAATTGTTATATTTTAGATCAGCGACATGGAACGTAAAATGCAATCTTCAAAGGACAAATTAGAAATGAAAGAAGCCGAACTGAGGAAAGTGGAAGGCGTAGCTAAAGAGAAGACTCTAGAATACCAGGAGGCGGTCAGACAGAAAAATAGTTTCCAGAAGAAATTGGATACAGTAACAGCAGAACGAGAGAAAATCGGTAACGAAATGGGAAGTTTGAGACAGCAGAAAATCGCGCTGGAAAATGAGAAACGATCTTTACAGGTAAGACTGGAATATATGGTAACTATGAGTTTGAGGTAAGACTGGAATATATGGTAACTATGAGTTTGAATCCCTCATAAAGTATGTATCGGTTCTAAAATTACTATTCACTGTTAAGAATGTTTTTAGATTGTTGGATTGCTTGGGATACAAGTCTTTTTATTTGTTAGATTGGCCGTGAAACGATAAGCTTTGACTGTGCGCGGAGTCCCTGACAGGTCCCTAAATCTCGGCCTTGGCTCCATGTAACATTTGATGTTGTTTTTTACAATCAGGTTGAGATACAACAATACAAAGATCGGCTCCACATCAAAGAACTATCGCGTAGCTCGTACGAGAGTAAAGTCGTTAAAACTCTGTTAGAAGATAAGGATAAAATATTCAGCGAGAAACATCGTCTGCAAGCTGAGCTGGAAACTCTTAGGAGTAAAGGTTCGTAATGTCTCCGCTAGGAGACTCTGCAGGATTCTTCTGTTACAACTCCCCGCCATACTTAGACGTCATTAGTTTCATCAGGGGTGGCTATATCGTTTACATTACACCCTATGACAGATCTGTGAACGAGTACGGGATCGCTTTCACATTTGAAACAGTTTGAAATGTGTTTGACTATTGTTTTTAAATCAAGCAAGGACATTGAAACCAGCCGACAGTAACACACCATCACACGGAGACACAAGGAACAGTGCTCCAAGTCTGAGCATATAATCCCTCTTGCATATCCCATTAAATGTTTGTTTGTATTGTAGCTGTATTATTTGTGTTTTAGGGGGAGTTGATCGAGATAAACTGGAGAAATTACTCACAGAGAAATCTAAACAATGCGATGAAAGTATGGAGTTGAATGATAAATTACAAGTAGAAATTAATATCCTATCGACTAAGGTAAATTTTGTATTTTTCATGCCGCAGTTTAGCTGTTAAATCCTGTATTTCGAAATGATTCTTATTTCTTTACGCGACGCCATCTTTAGATCCGGGACACTACGACCGCCTTATCCGATCTCGAGCACGCGGAGAAAGAGGCGAAAGACGCGTTAAGGTACCGCATCGAGCAGTGGGAAGATGAACGTCAAAGTCTGCTACAGAAAATCGCCCGTGATGAGAAAGTGTTCGAAATCGAAGCGTCGGCTTTGAGGGCAAATTACGAGAATAAGGTGAACATAGTTTCGAATCTTTCTGTGATTGTTGCAAGAAATAGGTGTCAGAATTGAACAGATTGATATGGGTAACTTATACCGGCGTCAAGGGATTTAAGTATAAAGAGATGTTGACTAAATATGAGAGGGCTGTGCCGTGGAGGGTGTGTGAAGCAAATAGGAAGGATTTTGACAACTAGAACTCAACGGACAACTAAAGTTCTGAAAATCGAACTTTTCGATCGCTGAAATTAAAAGAAATTGGTTCAGTTTGTTGAATTGATTTGTTTTTTAGGTGAGCGCTCTACAAACTGAGATAATCAGATTGAAATCTCAGACGTGTCACCTGCGGACGGACAGTCAGAGCAAGGCGAGCGTTGTTGAAGATTTGGAACGCCAGGTGGAGCTACTGAGACGTAAACACGAGACCGAATTCGACCAATGGGAGGATGAGAGGGTGACGTTACAGAGGAAACTCACAGAGGTATGAATTAACCTGCTCCACTCAGGCCCAGTTTCCAGAGAGTTGCCGTTAAAATTATCTCATGTTGCAAGACTTTGGGCCAGAGAGATTAAAGAAATAAAAGCAATTAAGAGTGAGAAATAGATTTGATCTCGGGACCTCCGTGGTCTATGAGCCGAGCGCTTTATGACGTCATATACGAGATCATTATGACGCGTTATGATTAGAAACGTTGATTTGAATATCGATTTCAGGTACTATACTCTGTTCTCAATATTATGTGGTGTATGTTTTCAGATGGACGAGCGCCGTAAGAAGCTGAATGAATTACTGAGGACTGTCGACGAGGGAAAATTGAAGATAACGGAAGCGGAAGCTGCGCGTGTAGAATTACAGAATAAATACGCGTTAGATAAATCATCGTGGGAGATACAACGACTCGAGTTACAGAGTAGAATTAATCAGGTGCAAATAAAACCTGGCTTAAAACCCGTAGAAACCTGGCTTTAAACACGTAGAAACCTGGCTTAAAACCCGTAGAAACCTGGCTTAAAACCCGTAGAAACCAGGCTTAAAACCAGTAGAAACCCGGCTTAGAATCCGTAGAAACCCCACTTAAAACCAGTAGAAACCCGGCTTAAAATCCGTAGAAAACCTGGCTTAAAACACGTAGAAACCCGGCTTAAAACCCGTTGAAACTCGGCTTAAAACACGTAGAAACCTGGCTTAAAACCCGTAGAAACCAGGCTTAAAACACGTAGAAACCCGGCTTAAAACACGTAGAAACCAGGCTTAAAAAACGTAGAAACCCGGCTTAAAACACGTAGAAACCCGGCTTAAAACACGTAGAAACCCGGCTTAAAAAACGTAGAAACCCGGCTTAAAATTCGTAGAGACCCGGCTTAAAACCCGTAAAAATCCGGCTTAAAACCCGTAGAAACCCGGCTTAAAACCCGTAGAAACCCGGCTTAAAACCCGTAGAAACCCGGCTTAAAACCCGTCGAAACCCGGCTTAAAATCCGTAGAAAACCTGGCTCTAAACCTGTAGAAAATCCGGGTCAAAACCGGTAGAAAATCTAGCCGAAAACCCGCCTCAAAAAACCATTTTGCTCCGGTTCTATATTGTTAGAACTACTCAGCGCCTCCTAATCTCAGCCTCATAAAGATCTTTTTTAATTTTCAAATATTTAGTTAGAAGAGCTGAGTAAATGTCAGAATCGCGAGAAAGAACGTGAAAAGGAAACGAAACCGACAAGTCGATTTAAAGATCTAAAAGCGAGACTTTATACACACGCTAAAATGGAGGGAACTTGGGAAAAAGAGAAGGTAAGTTCTACCTGAGGTAAGAGAGACTGTCACCAGAGTCAACTGAGGTAAGAGAGACTGTCACCAGAGTCAACTAAAATGATGATTTTGTCCTAAACAACATAGCTTGGCCACGGTGGCTTGGCGGACTACAAACGCCACTGCCCCAATCGCTAAAATGAAATGGTTTTAACACACAGACTAATGATATTTTCTAAAGGTTGATATGAAGAAAGCTTTAAGCGAAGCTCACAATCTATCAATGGAACTACAGGATCAACTCCGCCAAGCGGAAACTAGACGAACTAACGAGAAGCAAGATTTACTCGAGCAACATTCGCAGCAGCAAGTCGATTGGGAGCGGGATAGAGAGGAGTTAGCTGCTAAAATACTGCAGGTTAGTGTCGTTATTGTACCCCGTGTGCGTGTGTTCGTGTGCGCACGTGTTCGTGTGCGCACATGTGTATCTAGTACACAGATTTTCGGATATTTTGGTCTGTACTTTTTACTGCTACCGTTTTATTTATATTTTTCTCAATAATTTTTCGAATTTCAATTTCACAGAATCCTAGCAGGACTTTAAAACAGCGTGAAATTCTGCTGGAATTGTTTTCTGTTGAAAGCAAAATGATTTTTGGTCTAATTGTTTAGAGCTCACGAAGTTTATTGTATTGTAATTTACGTAGATATTATTGAATGTAGCTAGCACCCCACTCCCCTCACTCCCCTCACTCCCCACACGCCTCACTCCCCGCACGCCCCTCCGCCCTCAACCCGCATTACTCAACAATTTCTGTTTTTCGCTTTTGACATTTTAAATATTTAATGAATTACTGTCTGAACCGATATTAATGTGTGTATTACTTTCATAGACTCTGAGTTTGAAATCTCATCGCTGCGATATAGAAAAACGATATATCATTTATAATACACGCAGTACAGAGTTCTTCTGTACTTATCTTACTGTATCTATCACTGTCTCTTCTGCGCCCCTTCGGTTCCCAATATTCCGTTATCTCTCCCTGTTCCTCACTCCTTCCCTTACTCTCTCCCTCTCTCCCTCTCTCTCCCTATCCCCCTCTCTCCCTCTCTCTTCCTCTCTCTCCCTATCCCCCTCTCTCCCTCTCTCTTCCTCTCTCTCCCTATCCCCCTCTCTCTCTCTCTCTCTCTCTCTCTCTCTCTCTCTCTCTCTCTCTCTCTCTCTCTCTCTCTCTCTCTCTCTCTCTCTCTCTCTCTCTCTCTCTCTCTCTCTCTCTCTCTCCCTCTCTCTCCCTATCCCCCTCTCTCCCTCTCTCCCTATCCCCCTCTCTCTTCCTCTCTCTCCCTATCCCCCTCTCTCCCTCTCTCTTCCTCTCTCTCCCTATCCCCCTCTCACCCTCTCTCTTTCTCCCTTCCCCGGTTTTGTATTGAATCCCGGATTCAGCAGTGAATAATATCTAAATCGTTCATCTAACTGCGTTTGTGCGCGAGTCGCTATATAAACAACCACTTCACTCATTTCACGGTTTCGAGGAGTTGTGTGAGTACCATCCACACATACACCGCACACGCGTCCTCCCTTCCCCTCCCCTCTCCCTCCCTCCTCCCTCCTCTCCGGATAGCTGGAGAAAGTATCTCAATAAAACTGAAAACGGATACATAAATTCACTGGTTTTGTGTTGATTCAAAACAACGTTTTAAAACGTCGTTCGTGTCAATATGAATTGCTATTCTCTCATCCATCATTGTTTACGTTCTCCACATATCTTGACCTTGACATTCAGACCGCGTGTGGATACGGTTCCCGATATTTTGGGTTCGAATCCCGATTTTATTCCGTTGAAACTATACTAGTCATTAGAATATTTCTGTTTGTTTGTTTGTTTTTAGCTGGAAGCTCGATGCCAACAGTACCAGACGATATCGGCGCGGCTACAACACCTGGAGCGAGACAGCCGACACGAGCGAGACGCCTGGACTCAGGAGAGAGCTGAAATAAAGAGTAACCTTGAAGACACCCGGGCTTTACTTGCACTGGAAAAACAAAAACTGGACAGTATTGTCATGGAGGTAATTTGGGCAGTTGTTGTCTTCCTGCGCTAACCCAAACAACCCCCCCCCCCCCCCACACACACACACACACTTCCCATAACATCTTCTAGATTAACTCTAGCCGTTAATCCCTTTGCGCTCAATCGCTTGTCACTCTATCTGCGTTCCTTTCCATAACCTCTTCCATTCTCTGGGTCCTCTATACCCCAACCCCAAACATTCTCTGGGTCCTCTATATCCCAACCCCAAACATTCTCTGGGTCCTCTATATCCCAACCCCAAACATTCTCAGGGTCCTCTATATCCCAACCCCAAACATTCTCAGGGTCCTCTATATCCCAACCCCAAACATTCTCAGGGTCCTCTATATCCCAACCCCAAACATTCTCTGGGTCCGCTATATCCCCACCCCAAACATTATCTGGGTCTTCTATATCCCAACCCCAACCTGTCCCATGGCTGATGATGTTATATTTCCTACTGGTATCGAGCTAGATGAACCAGTTTTCTGACAAGCAGTCTTTCAATCGATAAATACTCGTCACAGCTTTAAAGTAATGAAAAAAGTCATCACCGATATTTTTGCAATAAAATCATCATCGCTTGTATTAAATAAAGTGTAAAGAACTGTCACCGTCTCACTCGCTGCAGCTCAGGGTGAGGTTCATCTCACTCACTGCAGCTCAGGGTGAGGTTCATCTCACTCGCTGCAGCTCAGGGTGAGGTTCATCTCACTCGCTGCAGCTCAGGGTGAGGTTCATCTCACTCACTGCAGCTCAGGGTGAGGTTCATCTCACTCGCTGCAGCTCAGGCTGAGGTTCATCTCACTCGCTGCAGCTCAGGCTGAGGTTCATCTCACTCGCTGCAGCTCAGGGTGAGGTTCATCTCACTCGCTGCAGCTCAGGCTGAGGTTCATCTCACTCGCTGCAGCTCAGGCTGAGGTTCATCTCACTCACTGCAGCTCAGGGTGAGGTTCATCTCACTCACTGCAGCTCAGGGTGAGGTTCATCTCACTCGCTGCAGCTCAGGGTGAGGTTCATCTCACTCACTGCAGCTCAGGGTGAGGTTCATCTCACTCGCTGCAGCTCAGGCTGAGGTTCATCTCACTCGCTGCAGCTCAGGCTGAGGTTCATCTCACTCGCTGCAGCTCAGGGTGAGGTTCATCTCACTCGCTGCAGCTCAGGCTGAGGTTCATCTCACTCGCTGCAGCTCAGGGTGAGGTTCATCTCACTCGCTGCAGCTCAGGCTGAGGTTCATCTCACTCACTGCAGCTCAGGGTGAGGTTCATCTCACTCACTGCAGCTCAGGCTGAGGTTCATCTCACTCGCTGCAGCTCAGGCTGAGGTTCATCTCACTCGCTGCAGCTCAGGGTGAGGTTCATCTCACTCACTGCAGCTCAGGCTGAGGTTCATCTCACTCGCTGCAGCTCAGGGTGAGGTTCATCTCACTCACTGCAGCTCAGGGTGAGGTTCATCTCACTCGCTGCAGCTCAGGCTGAGGTTCATCTCACTCGCTGCAGCTCAGGGTGAGGTTCATCTCACTCGCTGCAGCTCAGGCTGAGGTTCATCTCACTCGCTTTATGAGTCACTGCCCTCAAGTAAAGAGAGATAGAGGGAGATAGAGAACCACTTATCAGTGAGGTTTCATCACGTGACACTCACTCTATCTCCCATGGCGGTGACAATACTGAAAATATACGTCAATATTTGTTTTAGTTTTACTCCTAAATATTACAAGATTTACAATTAGAAATATAATCCCGTCGTTTCTCGTAGCGCACACGTGACTTCACAGCCCACGAGAGTCTCGCATCCGAACCGGAAGTGCTTGTTACATCCAGAATTGGATCAAATTTTGAATAATGTAACTGACTGCTGGGCGAGGTTTGATGTTTCTGTGAGTGTTTAGGTTACATTGTGTAATTATATTGTAGTTGAGGAGATTGAGAGAGCTGACGCCATTGGTCGAACATTCCACAGAGACTAGTAGCGCCACCTCGCCAAACGATCCCAAATCCGAAACGAGAAAAGTGCAAGAAAGCGCGGAAGTTCGACAAGCCCTGGACGAGGTAAATATCTCACAATGCGACGAGTGTTCGATTTCTAGGTTCATTCAGTTTAACTGTTTCTATAAAAATAGTTTTAATTTCTCCAATAAATCGGTTTGATTTGGGTTTCATTTTCATGTATATGTCCAATGTTTGTTTATCTTGTTTTGTTGTGTTTCTTGTTTGTAACTTTTTATATTATGTTTTTCTATGTACGATAGCGTTTTGTCGGCCATTTTAAAACGGTAAGTCGTTTCCTCTCCCTCCGCGTGACCTCCACGTGACCTCCGCGTGACCTCCACGTGCTATACACACGTACAAGCACGCGATGTTGGCAAACCTGCTGCGCCTGCCGCCTGCTGCATGTATTCATTCATCTCAGTGTCAGGTACCACGACAATAATGTCTAGATAGATTCCACAGTTAGTTGAATTCCTCACAGTTCCACAGTTAGTTGAATTCTTCCTCACAGTTCCACAGTTAGTTGAATTCCTCACAGTTCCACAGTTAGTTGAATTCTTCCTCACAGTTCCACTGTTAATATGATCAGTTCCACAGTTCGTTCAATTCCACATAGTTCCACAATTAGTTTCCATAGTTCACTGTTATGTTGGCGTTGGTATCTAAAAGGCTTCTGTTAATCCCTTGCACAGCATCTACACTTCCCAGATATCACTGCTGCTGCTGCTGCTGCTGCTGCTGCCGCTGCCGCTGCCGCTGCCGCTGCCGCTGCCGCTGCCGCTGCCGCTGCCGCTGCCGCTGCTCTCTGCCACTGCCGCTTGTGGCAGACAATTTCCACAGTTTAGAAAGCTATTCAGGATTCGGTTTCACAGGCCTCGTTTTATTCTAGACTTAGAATAAGTTCGTTTCAATGTTTTAACTCAAATCTGAAGCGAGAATTGATGGAACCGTTTTTATCCTGTTTTGTACTGATTTAGTCTCTGTTGTAATGCATTCCCTCACAAACCTGCAGAATATGTTGAAATATCCTGATTTTGAAGATTTCTTAGCTTGTCATAGAATAAGCGAATCCAGTAATAGGATGCACGCCCCCTGGTGTTGATTCTAAGATCCAGTTCCACAGTTGACGAGAAACTGTTGAACTGGAGGCAAAAAACTGTTACCATGACACTTATATCGATTTGTTTCCGCTGATTTCAGGCTTTAGCGCAACTGATGAAACTTTCCGACGACATAACTCAAGGTCACCGTACAGCGCCCTCTATGTACGTCACGAAGTAAGTGTCCTATTATATTTTACCCTCATTTAGTACCCTCTCATTTACATAAAAAGTCCAGGGAATCCCTTATATCATCATCGATCTGTCTCTCAGGATCAATGGATTTCATACATATAACCGAAATTCGTTACCTATCCCATTTGCAGAAATTATGGCAACATTTATAGGGGACCTCTTCTTCACTCTAGGTACTATTTTGGGGGTCCGGCCCTACGCATCTTCGAGCTTCTAACCTAATTGTGGTCCGATGTCATCAGGATAAATGAGGGCGGCCATTTTGATTATTGATATTGTGTATGATCGATCTTTGCAGATATGAGGAAAGTGGAGGCCACGGAAGTCGAACATTAACGGGTAGACCATCAGCTACTGGGACACCTCGATCAGATATGGGTGATTCGGATTTAGATATTTCTAGTTCTCCCTTCTATAAAATCCTCTCATCTCTATCTCGACAATACACGAGCGTTCACATTAACGGTACTCAGAGTGCGCATGCGTCACGTTCGGCTACACCCGATCGTCCCGGTCGGCGAGGTACGTCACAGTCACCTGTACGGAAAATCACGAACTATCCCGACGCGCCGCCTAGTTTTATAATCACCACCCCGAAACGATCGCAATCTCCCGCTAATCTCAGCCGTAGTAACAGCGACGACGGTCACCAGGCGGCGCCAGCGTCCGATGCGCAAAGTTTATCGTCGTCGAATGGCGTTTTCTACCAATCGTTACCGGTGCATAAACGGTTACCGTTACTGAAGAAATGCTACAGTCTGGACACTCCTAGTAATACAGATAAACTGTGGAGATCGAAGGAGAATACTCCGCAAATATCGCGATCTGGATCAACCGAAACCGCAGATTTAGGTTACTACGAAACCGAACGAAAATACGCGTTAGTGAAGGCGTGGGCCGGTAGGACGAACAATGGCGCCACCAGTACAGCCGATCAGACCCCGTCAACTCCTCAGTCGTACTCGTCGCAAACCTCGATCGCCAGCGATAATCGCAGCGATTACGACGTAGCGAGTTTAGCGAGAAAAATAGCGCGGCAAAAATTCTACGACAACTACGAAAAATCGAATCGCGATTCCGGATTTTTATCGTGGCCCGAACGGAAAAGTCATCAGGTGACGAGGACTGCTATCAGCGAGGTCGACTTTAATCAGGCTGAGCGTAAACCGGGTTCAGTGAGGAAGAGTAGATCAACGGCGAGTGATGACGCACCGGAGACTACGAACTCTTCCGGCGGTACGAAATCGCTGAGCAGTAAACAAGCCGTGAAGGATCGATCTAAAGCGATTTATAAAGAGCAGAAAGAAAAGGAGAAGCGCGCAAAGGAGGAAAAGATGAGAGAAGAAAAGGCGAAGAAGGAGAAAGCTAAAGAGGAGAAGGCAAGAGAGGAGAAGGCGAAATTGGAGAAGGCGAAAGAAGAAAAGGCGAAAGAGAGAGAAGAAAAAGCGAAAGAGGAGAAGGCGAAAAAAGAGAAGGAGGAAAAAGCGAGGAAGGAGAAGGAGGAGAAAATGAAGAAAGAGAAGGAGGAAAGGGCGAGAAAAGAAAAGGAGGAAAAACAGAAAACGTCGAAGATGGCGAAATATGCTCCGTTTGTGTTCAGTGTTAAAGAGAGAAGTCAAATGTGGCAACAACGTTCAACGAGTAATCCACCATCAGCGTCAACAGGTGTCGCTACTGTCGCCATGTCCCCCGCAGCGCCATCTGTCGCTAAATCGGAGAAAAAACCGTTCGGATTCTTACGAAAATCAGCGAGCGCCGACCTGACGTCACCGAAACCCGTTACAGCCTCGACTTCATCAGCAGACGATAAAAGCACCACCATTCCGGTCACAGCAGCGCCCTCTAGTAGCAGCAGCAGCAGTAGTAACAACAAACCAGTAGATATAGAATCAACCCGACCAATCACAACTCCTGTTACACATCGCGCTTCCGGTAAAACGGTAAGTGGTTTACATCTATAGTGTCACGTGATTTATTGATTTTAGTTGCTTTCGTTACTTTTTTATTAAAATCCTCTCATTTTCAGACTAACAACAACAAAACAGTTACTAATCTCCTTACTAACAAACACCGGGGCCGTAATTGGGTTCGAACCCCGCAAACCTCTTCCAAGCATGTACCGATGATAACTGTCGAAAGCTCGGACACTGCTGTCAATGATAATGGTGATCAACGCCATCTATCGAGCCCTGTATGGTCAGTCGATATATCACCGTGTATATCTGTGCATCACAAAGCGCCACCTGGTGGCCATCACCCCGCGTCATCCAGCGGTCATCGTGCGCCACCTAGTGGCCTCTAATCTAGTCGGTAAACTGATAGATCACATTATTTATGTGTTTGCTGATTTCAGAGACCCCAAAAACAATTACGTTCATCGCGCTACTTATTTCAATCACATACTGATGAAGATATTATGTTTATATTTTCAGTGGAGGGTGACCCCTGTGTGAGGACGAGGTCACGTGAACCGATACGAGATGTCACGTGGTTTCCCTGTATGAGGCAAGAGGTGACATGCATACGTCCACTAGGTGTACCAGGTCCTTGTTTACTAGCTGCGATTGCAGCAGCAGCAGCAGCAGTAGCTGCTATTTCAGGTGCTAGCACTATTCCCGCTGAATTGTCGCTCGCTCGGTTTCAACGTGATGGTTATAGTTACACATATTGGACGACAGAGGGCTCTGATTCCGTCACAGATACAAACACAATCAGACTCTGGAACAGAAGGGTCTATATTTGAAATGTGAAATTCTGTTTTCGTTTTTATTATAGCATGGCTTGATTTATAAGTTATAGTAAATTATATTAACGATTTAAAATGATTATAATTATAATTATGATTAGTAATGATAGTTTATTGTTTGCGTAACGAGTCTCTAGTTTCTGTTTCTATTGGTGATGTAAAAACTTCACCGAAATTTAAAACCTAACGGTTTTTTGTGTTGCGTGTTCGAAGTACGTTATGACGTCATCTAACGTCGTCGATGATGACGTCATAGGAATGTCAGATGTATGAATTAGAACGTAGAATTATATTCGTTTTATTTCGTCTATTAATACTATAGATCCTTCCGAAAAAAGATGGCCGCTTACTTGCATCCCCACTATGACGTCATTACTCTTTAAGGGTCTATAGTCGAAAGAGAATTTATTTCGTCCGCGAATTTTCTGACGAATCTTAAAAATAGGAAAAACAGAAATAGTGAATATTTCGTTGTGATGAAATGATAGTTAGCGGCTGTCTATCTATCGGCTGTCTATTTAGCGGCTGTCTATTTAGCAGCTGTCTAACCTACAGCTGTCTAGTCATTGTTTATTACTGAGTCAAAGAGATATTTGTTAATTTATATAATATATCTAGTAAAATGATAATTAGAAGTCACTTTCATAGATATATCTACACGATTGTATAAGCATTAAATGGCTCACGAGCATGTGAAGCCTTAGGGCTAGTGAGGGACGAGAAGCTCTAGGGCTAGTGAGGACGTGAAGCCCTAGGGCTCGCGAGGATGAGATCAGCCCTAGGGTTTCTGTGTTTAACAGAGTGCTTATTGTAATTAAGGGCGACGTTCTATCAATCTCAATATCACACGTCACTCATTTCCGGTCGAGTTCCGGTTCAGTAATACAAGTACGGTACGCTTAGTACCTTGACCTTGTCATTGCAAGGTCAAGGTTCAAGGTCACCTCGTGAAGCCGAGATGCTGGTAACTTTTATGGCACATATTCATAATTTATTCCATATTTATAATCAATATACATGTTTTATCCTATTTAGAATGTTTTTTTTTCGATTTGAAGGAAATCTTGGACCTAGTTGCACTCTACAATATTTAGAGGGCGCTGCAGTTCCTCAAACGTGAGTTACATATGTATAACCTGCTGAAAGATAACATGATTACAATTAAGTTTTAATTGTTACTATATCAACCATCCACTGGTTAACTCTAACTAACTATTGAGCATATGCAGCGCCCTCTGGACCCAGGAACTCATTTTTAACTCGGTGATGAGTTTTAAAAAATCTGAAATCGAATACTGCTGAATGTGCGAAACTTGATCGCATTTTCTCATGCGAACCCAAATAATGCTGTGTAAATTTGTGAATAGATTTTAAAACGAGGATTCTTAACTTTCAAAATTAACCCAATTTTTCGCTACGTTTTGATACTTTTTCTTGTATAAATAAATAAATTGTGAAAGGTGTTTGAAGTGATTTTCAGCGATCCTGGTATCAGTGATTCCTGAAATCAGCGATCCTGGTATCAGTGATTCCTGATTCCAGCGATCCTGGTATCTGTGATTCCTGATTCCAGCGATCCTGGTATCAGCGATCCTGGTATCAGTGATTCCTGATTCCAGCGATCCTGGTATCAGCGATCCTGGTATCAGCGATCCTGGTATAGTTTTTGTTGATTTCGAATTGAAATTTATAATCATTTGTTTGAAGAATAAAAAAGTATGGATTTTTCTGCAATCAATTTGATTTTAAGTGATTTTGCTATTATGCATTAAATGCTGTCCCACTCGGAGTGCGTCCCGGGTTCAAACCCAAGTCTATTAATGTAGATACCTAATTGATTGAAATTAAACACTCATTGTGAATTCCTATATGATCGCCATCTATTAGATTTTTAGTGAACTATATATTTCAGGTCAATATCCGATAAATCCAGCCGTACGGTGCTGCTGCTAAGCTCATCGTTAGCGGGATTTTCATACACTAACTAAAGCCAACTCTGGCAATCGACGTGCTGTCCAGTTATACTCCCTCACCCTAGCTTGCCAGAGTTGACTTACGTTAGTGTATGAAAATCCCGCTAACGGTTTTTTGTGTTGCGTGTTCGAAGTACGTTATGACGTCATCTAACGTCGTCGATGATGACGTCATAGGAATGTCAGATGTATGAATTAGAACGTAGAATTATATTCGTTTTATTTCGTCTATTAATACTATAGATCCTTCCGAAAAAAGATGGCCGCTTACTTGCATCCCCACTATGACGTCATTACTCTTTAAGGGTCTATAGTCGAAAGAGAATTTATTTCGTCCGCGAATTTTCTGACGAATCTTAAAAATAGGAAAAACAGAAATAGTGAATATTTCGTTGTGATGAAATGATAGTTAGCGGCTGTCTATCTATCGGCTGTCTATTTAGCGGCTGTCTATTTAGCAGCTGTCTAACCTACAGCTGTCTAGTCATTGTTTATTACTGAGTCAAAGAGATATTTGTTAATTTATATAATATATCTAGTAAAATGATAATTAGAAGTCACTTTCATAGATATATCTACACGATTGTATAAGCATTAAATGGCTCACGAGCATGTGAAGCCTTAGGGCTAGTGAGGGACGAGAAGCTCTAGGGCTAGTGAGGACGTGAAGCCCTAGGGCTCGCGAGGATGAGATCAGCCCTAGGGTTTCTGTGTTTAACAGAGTGCTTATTGTAATTAAGGGCGACGTTCTATCAATCTCAATATCACACGTCACTCATTTCCGGTCGAGTTCCGGTTCAGTAATACAAGTACGGTACGCTTAGTACCTTGACCTTGTCATTGCAAGGTCAAGGTTCAAGGTCACCTCGTGAAGCCGAGATGCTGGTAACTTTTATGGCACATATTCATAATTTATTCCATATTTATAATCAATATACATGTTTTATCCTATTTAGAATGTTTTTTTTTCGATTTGAAGGAAATCTTGGACCTAGTTGCACTCTACAATATTTAGAGGGCGCTGCAGTTCCTCAAACGTGAGTTACATATGTATAACCTGCTGAAAGATAACATGATTACAATTAAGTTTTAATTGTTACTATATCAACCATCCACTGGTTAACTCTAACTAACTATTGAGCATATGCAGCGCCCTCTGGACCCAGGAACTCATTTTTAACTCGGTGATGAGTTTAAAAAAATCTGAAATCGAATACTGCTGAATGTGCGAAACTTGATCGCATTTTCTCATGCGAACCCAAATAATGCTGTGTAAATTTGTGAATAGATTTTAAAACGAGGATTCTTAACTTTCAAAATTAACCCAATTTTTCGCTACGTTTTGATACTTTTTCTTGTATAAATAAATAAATTGTGAAAGGTGTTTGAAGTGATTTTCAGCGATCCTGGTATCAGTGATTCCTGAAATCAGCGATCCTGGTATCAGTGATTCCTGATTCCAGCGATCCTGGTATCTGTGATTCCTGATTCCAGCGATCCTGGTATCAGCGATCCTGGTATCAGTGATTCCTGATTCCAGCGATCCTGGTATCAGCGATCCTGGTATCAGCGATCCTGGTATAGTTTTTGTTGATTTCGAATTGAAATTTATAATCATTTGTTTGAAGAATAAAAAAGTATGGATTTTTCTGCAATCAATTTGATTTTAAGTGATTTTGCTATTATGCATTAAATGCTGTCCCACTCGGAGTGCGTCCCGGGTTCAAACCCAAGTCTATTAATGTAGATACCTAATTGATTGAAATTAAACACTCATTGTGAATTCCTATATGATCGCCATCTATTAGATTTTTAGTGAACTATATATTTCAGGTCAATATCCGATAAATCCAGCCGTACGGTGCTGCTTCTAAGCTCATCGTTAGCGGGATTTTCATACACTAACTAAAGCCAACTCTGGCAATCGACGTGCTGTCCAGTTATACTCCCTCACCCTAGCTTGCCAGAGTTGACTTACGTTAGTGTATGAAAATCCCGCTAACAATGAGCATAGCGGCAGCACCGTACGGTAAAATGTTGATATCTTAACAAAAGTAAGTACTGATACTGAATACTGAATAGGGGATGTACAGGGGTGTCCCGGGTTCAAACCCCGTAATTACTGATACTGATTCAAAGACGTCCTGACGCTGAATAGAGGAGTACATGGGTGTCCCGGGTTCGAGCCCAGTAATTACTGATTCAGAGTGGTCCTGATACTGAAAAAAAGATGTACAGGGATGTCCAATAGAAAGCGGAACTAAAACATGGACTAATTCTGGATCCAGTTCCACAGTTCTGGAGCCAGTTCCACTTGGACTCAGTTCCACAGTTCTGGAGCCAGTTCCACCTGGACCCAGTTCCACAGTTCTGGAGCCAGTTCCACATGGACTCAGTTCCACAGTTCTGGAGCCAGTTCCACCTGGACCCAGTTCCACAGTTCTGGAGCCAGTTCCACTTGGACTCAGTTCCACAGTTCTGGAGCCAGTTCCACCTGGACCCAGTTCCACAGTTCTGGAGCCAGTTCCACATGGACTCAGTTCCACAGTTCTGGAGCCAGTTCCACCTGGACCCAGTTCCACAGTTCTGGAGCCAGTTCCACTTGGACTCAGTTCCACAGTTCTGGAGCCAGTTCCACATGGACTCAGTTCCACAGTTATGGAGCCAGTTCCACCTGGACTCAGTTCCACAGTTATGGAGCCAGTTCCACCTGGACTCAGTTCCACAGTGTCTCACGTTTTGTCTTGTATAAAATAATTTTTCACCTCCACATCGCATTTTCATTAAATCGACTTAAGAAAGATGCTGAATTTGAAAAATGTTTGAAATTGATTTATTCTATCTAGAAAGTACAGCATCTGTTTATAAAATAGCATACAGCATGTAAGTGGATCTATCACCCATTATAACCTATATATTTCGTATGTTGGGTCCACTGTTGCCATTGTATCCGGATGTAGGTTCAGGTCAGTTCGATTCTAATCGACTTTTTTCACAATGGTCTCGGCGCGCATTCCATTTCCGACGCTACCATTGGATATGAGAGGTATTGTTCAACGGACGCATGGATGGACCGCGACCCTGATCCAACATTCCTTTCGACCACAGGACGCCAGACAGCAAACACGTCTGCGAAAAATGCTCCCGAAACTCAGGAACTTCTACATTTGGTTCAACTGTAAGTGTTCAAACCGATAGAAATATATTTTAGAAAAGCTTCACGAACTCTTTTTCATTTTAACTACATTTTTCTGAACCCGGTTCAACTGTTATCGGTTTAGTTTGACTCGAATAGTTAAAAACAAAAAGTTCATTTTCGAAATGTGAATTGTTAAACTTTTCAGTTTAATTGGGATTGGTCACATAATTAAACAGTTAATATCTAGGTTTAAATTTGTTCACAAAACTGTCTCGGCCAATTGTTTCAAATTACAATTGAACTAATTGGTACTGTTTAATTCTTGTCGTTTTAAGCTCCATTTATTTCATTTAGAAATGTACAATATTTTGTATTCTTTTGTAGGTATCTAAAAAACAGTTAAAAGCACTATAATGAAAGAATGTCTCGATGAGCGCCTTTTGGTCGGATAAAACAGACAAGAGTAAGTTATTTAAATCATATATTCATTAGGATTCCTGAAAACCGTTTGTTTCTTGCTCAATGAAAGGTGTTGAAAACTTGTTGCGCAATTTCCTATCTGGAAGCAAGTGGTTTGACATTCAACGAAACTAGGCTGGCTCCGGATTCAGACGGTATGATGCTCCACGCGCATGTGCTACTGTCTTCAAAATTTCCTGCCCCTTTTCATAATAGTCTGATCCCATAGGTAGAAAGGGGGCACACATTTTCACAAGACGAGGCTGATAATTCTATAAACAAAAGGGCACCATTCATATTTATTGTCTGGAAATCTCAATGCAGTTAATGTTCTAGAAAGCATCAGGACTTTGCTTAGAAGTTGCACAAAGGAAGTAAATTTGCAATCACCACCAAAATTTGTCGTGGATTATGCCATTGTTTTATAAGTTGTCCCACCCTCAGTTCATCTTGACACCCACTAGGGATTCGAACCCACTGCGCTTTGATCTGTTCTCGAACCGGGCCAATCACAGCGCTTGTAACAACCGTCAGTTGGATATTCCGTTAAATGGACCAATCGGCGATCAGCGAAAGGAAGTATTCCGCAAGTTGATATATGACGTCAGTCGTTGAGCGATACCAGACCCCTGGGCCAAATTCGGTTTTCGTATCTAGTCGACTAGTGGTCGGAACAAATAATCGAATGCGCTTGATTTTCGAACTATTTCCGGACTATAGTTCCGACTAACGGACATTCGGTTTCACTTAGTTCGACTAACTCAGATAACCGAAGGTGGCCCTGGCAAGCGAGGATTGCATCTACCTCCTTCCGCTCTCCAATATAATCGTTACACCTGCAGCAAAAGAGTTTAATGCGCGATGAATTTCTGCAGGGGAATCCCCGCAATCCAGTCACTTCCTCTTCAGCATTTCACTAATACGACTGTAGTGACACGTGTGCGCTTCAGCCGGTATCACTGTCTGTAACCAGTGTGTGGTCTCTATCACAAACTAAACCAGTTATATTTATAAGCCCAGTCGAAAGAGGTTATCACCAAAGATGATTAAAAACATTTATTGCACAACATGAGAATGAACAGACCCGATATGATGTCATCTAAAAAACACGTACAGGTCACAAGTTACCAAATCCGTGAAATGTTGTTAGTTTAGGGTTTTACAACTCTCCACTGACTGATACCGCCACCACCAGCATTACACCCATCAAAGTCTCTAACCATTGATGTTGCTGCTGCAGCTTCTGCTGCTGCTGTTTCAATCGTTACCTTAGTGTCACACAATACTAGGACCGCGCCCCTGTGACCACCTTTGCTTCATAATTTTCAGATCAATCAAACTGGTTTTTATAACATTTGAATTTTATGATTTCAGGCATTCCTCTTGAGAACATGGAACATCCACTGAGACCACCACACTCGCAGGAGCAGCATCCACTGAGACCACCACACTCTCACGAGCAGCATCCACTGAGACCTCCACACTCGCAGGAGCAGCATCCACTGAGACCTCCACACTCTCACGAGCAGCATCCACTGAGACCACCACACTCGCAGGAGCAGCATCCACTGGGACCACCACACTCGCAGGAGCAGCATCCACTGAGACCACCACACTCTCACGAGCAGCATCCACTGAGACCACCACACTCGCAGGAGCAGCATCCACTGGGACCACCACACTCGCAGGAGCAGCATCCACTGGGACCACCACACTCTCAGGAGCAGCATCCACTGAGACCACCACACTCGCAGGAGCAGCATCCACTGAGACCACCACACTCGCAGGAGCAGCATCCACTGAGACCACCACACTCGCAGGAGCAGCATCCACTGAGACCACCACACTCGCAGGAGCAGCATCCACTGAGACCACCACACTCGCAGGAGCAGCATCCACTGAGACCACCACACTCGCAGGAGCAGCATCCACTGAGACCACCACACTCTCACGAGCAGCATCCACTGAGACCACCACACTCGCAGGAGCAGCATCCACTGAGACCACCACACTCGCAGGAGCAGCATGAAAGAAAAGATAAGTAGAAATATTTCAATCTTTAAGCCTTAAGAATTTTTTCAGTGTATAGGAAATAAAGATGCAAGTTTTCAAAACTCCCCGCCTCCCAGCCCGGTCAGGTGATTCCCCGCCCGGTCAGGTGATTCCCCGCCCGGTCAGGTGATTTCCCGCCCGGTCAGGTGATTCCCCGCCCGGTCAGGTGATTCCCCGCCCGGTCAGGTGATTCCCCGCCCGGTCAGGTGATTCCTCGCCCGGTCAGGTGATTCCCCGCCCGGTCAGGTCATTCCCCGCCCGGTCAGGTGATTCCCCGCCCGGTCAGGTCATTCCCCGCCCGGTCAGGTGATTCCCCGCCCGGTCAGGTGATTTTTGTTATCTTTTCATCTGTTTCCAATGTTATCTGTTCAGCTGTTTCCAATGTTATCTGTTCAGCTGTTTCCAATGTTTTCAATGTTTTTCTGTTCAGCTGTTTCTGCTGTCTTTTTATGATTGCAAGAAAAATAGGGACTTAGGAAAAAATATGAAAATTAAGGTTTAAACTCCTATAGTTTATATATAAATATATGATTGTGCATTAAATTAATTGGTTCTTCACTGCTTGTATTTCTCACTCTGATGAATCTTAGATCCTTCTTAAATAAATATGAATACAAATTTATTTTCACTTTCCATGGGACGCGTATAGCAGCTCGACCTGTACATGTTAAACAGCGCCACCTATATCCAACTTTCTTCGCGTAGATTTTTGCAAAATATTATTTATAAAAGTTTGATTTAAAGCGAATAGAAAGAGAATAATGATAATTATTTCACCATCAACAATAAAAAGAATTACAAAAATCATGCAGGGTAGAAATATTAAATCTCTGCAAGCAGGGACTTTGACTCTACCTGTTTTTACACTTGTTTTCTAATATAGTATGAATAAATTAGCATGAAAGCAGTAAATTTGAACTTACCGAAGGACTTGACGTAAGCGGCCCGGGCCGCCCGCGCCCGCGAACAGATTTTTTTATAGCTTTTGGCATTTTCTAGAAAAATAAATAAAACAATTAAATCATATGAAAATAGATTATTATATCAGACATGAATCATGCACAGTTTAGTCAATTATTCCTGTATATGGTTCACTCAGTAGAGTACTGAACATAAAGTAACTAATAAACAGGTGAATCTAGTAACAATCGCTCAACAGAATGTAAAGTACAAGTCAGACACCTCGGCTACTAATGGATTTCTCCTCAAAAATGTAAATTAGGTCAGGTGATTCCCCGCCTGGTCAGGTGATTCCTCATCGGTCAGGCTAAAAATTTTTCACCATACAGCCGCCCTCGGACTCTTTCTGATCAATGCTGTAGTGCTGGAACAACATTGTCTGGCGAGTGAACGAGTGACCGCCCGAGATACGGATGGAGGAGCAGGAGGAGCAGGACCCGCACCAGCCCCAGCCCCACCACCATCTCTCCTCGGCCTCTTCCTATTTATTCTTACCCCTTCCTCCTGATTGCCTTGATCAGCCGCACCATCCGCAGGGGCAACTCTTGCCTCCCCTCCCTGAGGAGCCACGACGACCGCAACTTTTTCTTTTGGTTTTTTTAGGCGGTGGTCGTGTTTGTAAAGAGAAAAAATAAAAAATTTGTTTAGCATAGAATTAAATATCAGTATTAAAAATCAAAATGAGAAAACCAGCGATTCAGCAAATAAACACCTATAAACACCTGCACCGGCGAAACAGGGTCCACCACCTGCGGAGGAGCCAACTCAGGGGTTCGTGGAGCTGGCTCCTCAGGCTGTTGAGACAGCTTTGGGGTGGGATTATTTTTTTTGCCACACCTTATTACTGATTCCCATAGTTGGGTAGCTGCCTCGTAGCCTTGTTCAGCCTCTCCTTGTTGTTTAGCAAATTCAATGGCAATACTTTCAGCTGAAATGAAAAGAAAAATTATTAAGGATGACGAATATGAGACATTTATTTGGGATATACATCATTGTCATCTTATAGTACTGAAAAACATCAAACTAGAATTATAACTTACCGGTCGTACGGGCGACAGCGGGACGGTGGAGTCTAATGTCGTGTTCTAGAAAAATAAAATCATTTTAAAGATTAAATCGTGCATTTTCACTGCGACAAACTGAATTCATCAAATCTATTAAATATTCCAGTGAGATGAACTGTAAAGAGCCCCCCCGGGTATAAGGGGTAATTAACGCTCCTCCCACTCTCCATCGGTATGCCGGGCCACCGGTGGTGGGATCCTATCTGGTACCAAGTTTTGCGCAAAATCCTCAATGGGCCCCCTAAAGGGGCACTCCTGTAGAATATCTATGACTGTAAAATAGAAAGAGAGAAATACATTAAACAACGAGTCGAAGGGTTTCAAACGCTGTAAATATGAATATTATCCCACCAGGGGGCGCCTGACACTATTAGAATGTTATATCAATAGTTATTGCGTTGATTTAGCCGCAATCGCTGATCAGATTGTTTATTGTTTTTGGAATAACTAGGAAAAGATCAGTAATTTAAACAGTTTTACTTTGTTGTAAGGTTGCATGATTATTTGTCACATTACAATTTCTTAATGATTCAACGAAAAATGTAGTTTTTCTAACTGAAACGTGAATTGTTTGTCTCGCTACGAGCAAATTGAGTATCAGAGATTCTAAACTTTGTGGGGCTAATAATTGGTTGAATATTTTGACTAGATTTTGAGATATCAGGTGACACTCTTATAGCTGCCCTTAAGGATATTGTATGAAAATAGTTGAACTACTTACACTCAGGTAGAAATAATCTGACGAACTCCTCTCGCCGGAACGCACGTCGAATACGGAATGCAAGTGCTGTAAAAACAATAATACAATTCATTAAAATCACATACATTAATTACAAAACTAGTTTGAATTCTAAAGCAGTTTGTCATAGGTGAACTGTGGATCCTGAAACAGAACCCCGCCGGGTCCAGTGCCGGAACAACGATTCTGTTCTTCTAACTCTATCGAGGAGGTTGCCCCAAAACAGAGCAGATCAATCGGATTAAAGGGCAAATGCTGTCAAAATTGTACTTTCCGCAATTTCTTAACGAATACAAATTTATTTTATTTTATTTTTTTTTTTTTTAATTTAATTTAATTTTTTTTTAAATTTAACTTTTTTATTTTATATTTATGATGTTATCTATGACAATCAACAGTCAGACGGCATGACTCCGCAGATGGCGCTGATCGGCGAAAATATCCGTTATTCGAAAAAAAATTACTCGGATCGAAACGGTTTTACGTGGAAATCTATAATTCCATTAATAGGTTTTTGTTGAATTTGTTGCTAACTAGACGTATAGGATTATAGAATATTTACTGAACAACTGAATTCTGAGTTGAGTGATAACTGTGCAGACTCAAAACATTGAATTCAATTCATCTTTCAAACTCAAATAGAATAAGACAAAACAAATAAAGATTCTTACCTCCGTCAGATCTCCTTCAGACAGCCGTCCCCGGACTCTTTCTGACTAATTTCTGATAGAGGAGGTGCAGCAGGACCCGCACCTGCCCCACCACCATCCCTCCTCGGCTGCTTCCTATTTACTCTTACCCCTTCCTCCCGATTGCTTTCATCAGCCGCACCATCCACAGGGACAACTCTAGAAGTGTCGATCTGCAGACGTGCTGTGTGGGCTGATCTTGATACCCGATCGCCCCAAACCTCCCGTGAGTCAGCTTCCTTTCGATTTTTCCGGGGCGATCTGCACGGGCCAGGAGCCTGAACCTGTGGCGCCTCTGTCGGGGCTACCACGGCATGGCATGGCTACCCTTTGATATGTGAGAAGTTTGTTGGTAGCAGCAGCATGAGCAACTTTACCCCCCTCAACCCACGATAACCTTCTCATTACTGCGGTCTAGTTATTTTCTGCATTATTTCACCTTGTTGTTATTTTGGACTGGATTTAGAGGTAATTTGAGCACGCAGATCGAGAGCTTAATAGGTGATCGATCCAGGATCTGTTTGATTGCAAACAACCCCTGCACCACAACCACCTCATTGCTGCGGTCTAGTTATTTTTTGCACCACTTTGCTTTGTTGTCATTTGTCTCTTCTTTCTTTCGGACTGGATGTAGATGTATTTTGCTGGTGGTTTAAGCATGCAGATTGAGAGATCTATAGATTCAGGACCCACCATCATCCCGCCTTGGCCTCTTCCCCCTATCTAACCCTACCCCTTCCTCCTGATTACCTTCAATAAGCTCATCAACCACTGGTGATGACTCTTGCTTCCCCTCACTGGTGAACCACGTTTGTTTTTCTTTTTTGGAGGTGGTCGTGTCTGTAAAGAACTGGCGAACCACCTGGAGTAGTAATCAAATACTACAATACATTACTGTAGTATGAGGTGTTGTATATGAGGGGGGATCATTACGTGTCAGCAGTAGCAGCAGAAACATGGTTCAACGTTCCCCCCTCCCCCTCCCCTCCCCCAGCTGCTTCAGACTCACTACATGTGTTTATTGTAGTTATAACTTACCGACTCGCCGAGTTGTTGTTGCTGCTGTTGCTGCTGCTGTTGATGCTGGAAAAGAAAAAAAAAATATTCATGCAATGACAATTGAGCTTTAGTGATAATTATGATAGATATAGATATAGGAAGGACACAGCTGTGAAATTACACTTTCAAATACGATGATAAAATAGAATATAGCATTTGTTTTGAATTTCAACAATTAGTAAAATATAAGAAAAAATCCGGAATTTATGTCATCTTACAGTACTGAAAAACATCAAACTAGAATTATAACTTACCGGTCGTACGGGCGACAGCTGCACGGTTTCGTCCGAGTCAAATGTCGTGTTCTAGAAAAATAAAATGATTTTAAAGATTAAATCATGCATTTTCACTGCGAGAAACTGAATTCATCAAATCTATTAAATATTCCAGTGAGATGAACTGTAAGGAGCCCCCCAGGTATTAGGGTAATTAACGCTCCTCCCACTCTCCATCGGTATGCCAGGCCACCACCTCTACCTCTCGGGCCACTCGATCACTCGCCAGCCCCACCACCATCAGCTCGGCTGCTTCCTATTTACTCTTACCCCTTCCTCCTGATTGCTTTCATAAGCCGCACCATCCACAGGGACAACTCTTGAAGTGTCGATCTGCAGACGTGCTGTGTGGGCTGATCTTGATGCCCACGGAGTGACGGCGAGTGAAGGGGTGAGGAGAATCAACGTGTTCTCCTCCGCTTTATAAATTTGTATTCCCCATGGAATGCCCCTTCGACGTCGCGGAGCAAGGTAATTGGGTCGTCGAACTCAATTATCCTTGACCAGCCAGGGCCCCGCGCGACGAGCTCTACGACGGGGGAGGGTTCTACCCCCGCCGGAGCGGTTGTTGTTTTTGGTGGTGTTGGTCGTCACGCTGGTGGTGAGGACCCTGGCGGTGAGGCTCTAGGAGCTGTAGGTAACTCCTCATCACTCGACTCCTCCGATGTATCTGGCTGTTGGGGAGGAGCCGCACGTTTTCTTTTTTTAGGAGTAGATCGCCCCGAACCTCCTGTATAATCGACCTCCTTTCGATTTTTTCTGGGGCGATCTGCGCGGGCCAGGAGCCTGAACCTGTGGCGCCTCTGTCGGGGCTACCACGGCAGGGGCAACTTCCTGCTCCGGGGCAACAGGCGGCGCGACCTCCGTATCCGAAGATACGGTGGGCGCAACCACCTGCACCGGCGAAACAGGGTCCACCACCTGCGGAGGAGCCAACTCAGGGGTTCGTGGAGCTAGCTCCTCAGGCTGTTGAGACAGCTTTGGGGTGGGATTAATTTTTTTCGCGCACCTGATTACTGATTCCCATAGTTGGGTAGCTGCCTCGTAGCCTTGTTCAGACTCTCCTTGTTGCTTAGCCAATTCAATGGCAATACTTTCAGGCGAGGTCCTGCTGTGTTATTGCCCGTATAGCCCCGCCAGATCATCTGATGTACCTGGTTGTTTTAGTTTGGTGGTTGGTCATCACGATGGTGGAGCTCCAGGAGATGCTGAGGACTGCTCAGAATGTTGGCAGGAGCAGTCCCACATTGTGCTTTCAGTTAAGAGTTGCTTCGTGACTGGCAGCTTCATCTCTTGCAGAACACTTTTTTTTCAAGTGAAGAAAATATACAATTCCTGAATAACGACTGCACTGTGTAGAACTAGAGAATATTCATTCCATACTATTATTGGATATTGTGGATCTCTAAGGACAGTCCATCTACAGATTGTACATCCATACTGATTATTGTTCCTGCGTTTTAAAAGTCATTTCCGATTTGAGAAGTTTGTTGGTAGCTGCAGCATGAGCAACTTTACCCCCCCCCCCCCAACACCATAACCACCTTCTTGTTGCTAAGGTCACATTATTTTCTGCACTACTTCACTACTTGTCATTTGGACTGGATTGAGAGGTATTTTAAGCACGCAGATCGAGAGCTCTTTGGGCGATCGATCCAGGATCTGTATGATTGCAAACAACCCCTGCACCATAACCACCTCACTACTGCAGTCTAGTTATTTTTTGCGCCACTTTGCCTTGTTGTCATTTGTCTTTTTTCGTTTCGGACTGGATGTAGGTGGTTTATGCATGCAGATCGAGAGACGATCCGTCAGTCCGCTCATACATAGTTCTCACTGACTGAGGCCTGTTTTCCCTGATTTAGTGGTACCCCTGTGTGTCTTATTCTCCACTAGTCCGCTAACCGTTGCTGTTACTAGCTCAGGTCACATGTTTCATTTATTACACATAGTGTCTGTTCTTCTCTTTGTATATTTTCACCATCTATGATTTCATTATTCTAATTTTAGTGACACAGGGATGAAATCAGCATTGAGACTGGGATGAAATCAGCATTGAGACTGGGATTAAATCAGCATTGATACTGGGATTAAATCAGCATTGAGACTGGGATTAAATCAGCATTGATACTGGGATGAAATCAGCATTGATACTGGGATTAAATCAGCATTGATACTGGGATGAAATCAGCATTGATACTGGGATGAAATCAGCATTGATACTGGGATGAAATCAGCATTGATACTGGGATGAAATCAGCATTGATACTGGGATGAAATCGGCATTGAGACTGGGATGAAATCAGCATTGAGTCCGTGCTATGCTGGGTGCGTTTAATGGAACCAATCCGTCTGAGAATATTTACATCCGCTGCTCAAAAGGTATTTACAATGTGCTCTGATAACAATATCCACCTTAAAACTGGGCAAAGTTTCACAGAAAGGAATTGACGAAATTAAATAGAATTTAGAGTTTTCCTTTGTTTTGTGAATTAGGGCCATGGGTTCCAATTCTCTAAAAAGTCTAACTCTTAGAAGTTATTTGTTTCATTTTGTGAAACTGGACCCAGAGACTGAAACCAAATGTTTCTAGTTCATGCAAGTTTTATTCTCGTAAGATACAGCTGCAGTGATATTTTCAATTTTAATGTATTTTCAGGGAAATGTTAATAACTCAAATGAAAGAGAAATGAAGATATACATCAAAGAAATGGACAATATTCCGAAAGTGGATGAGACTTTGTGGGTGATATTTCATTAAGGGACAATATTCAGTATGATACAACAAAACTATTCAGAGCAAAACCTGAACATAATCATTTACAATTTATGTTATAAAATCAAACTTGATTGAATTGTCACATTACTGAAGTCATCTCTATTTTTGAGTCACAATTTGTATTTCTAATTCTATTCACTAAGTGTAAGTCATAATTTGGATAAGTCGTCACATTACTGAAGTCATCTCTATTTTTGGCGCCCAATTTTATTTGCAATTCAGATAAGTTGTTGAAACAATGATTGTCACAACTAGAATGACTTAAGGAGGTTTAACTGTTTTGTTTCTGGACATGATTTGTGTCGATTTTATACCAGTTTTTCTTGTTCTTATTATTACATCATGATTATAAGGCTCTCGTGTTAATTGAAATAAACAAATTGTGTAGTCATCTTCTAAAATTAATGTCATTTTTATTGAGAAATTGTTGTTCATTTCTGAAATAAATCAAAATGTAAATATTATTTTTTTTGAGCAAAAGTTAATTTATAGTTGTCTAATGTTAAGTCTATAACATACTTTAAAATCATTTTCTGTAATGTTTATATTACATGATCATGTCTTTAAAAAAAATGTGATCCAACGTAAGCCTTCTAATAAAACTAGTTTGTCGATCATATACATTGCTTCTTCATTTTAAAGTTGTTTTTTCTGGTTGTAATGTTTTCTGTGGGATTCATCTGAGCTCACATCTTATTACTCTTAGCAGAGAATGGTGGAATTTACTCATTGATGTAATTAAGACCCAGTCTCTTTTAGACCATCTTAAGTTCACTAGCAAATCGTAACAACTTTAAGACAGACCAGTCTTATCATGACCCACACTGCGCAACTCGACCTTCAGGAAATGATTGAAGAAATAGAAAACGGATTCAACTCTTAAAACAAATTTTATTGAACGATTTTGCATAATTGTATTTTTTCGGGAATTTAGAATATTCCATCGATAACAAGCATTTCTGTATACAGTATGCTTATAACGATAAAGTTCTACAGCTCTTAATCAAAGTGTGAGTTTGATTGATGGTGATACTTTGATTAACTTTCGAGGTAAAACTAGTACTATGGAATACTATGATGTTGAACCTCGCATGCCACAGTAAGATGTTGAGGTGTATCAGTTCGTCAATTCTTGACCGTCGGGTGCTGCCCCAATACTAATCAATAGCGGTAAATCTGTGAACTAACTTATACTGCCGGACCCAGTTCCACAGTTGTGAGTGAAGATTTGACTCAGAGTTAAGTAATTGGAATAAACTAATTTTAACCCAGAGTTAACTCTAACTCAGAGTGTGGAGCTGGGTCCTGCTTGTCGCATTAGGATCATACCGGGGTCTGTCAAATCGCGCGCGGCCGCTGTTCCATACCCTGGCAGGCGAACTCCGGACTGGCGTTATTCCGTTGCCTGGTAAGTGAGTCGGAGTACTCCTCGTGCAGCAGAGTCTACATTGAAAATTCATTGCTGAAAAATAATGACCGGAAATATTCATTTTACATTATATTTTGAATTATTTCATAACATTTACCACATTTTGAATATATCAGTAATAATTCTGATTCAAACTTTAATATCGGTTTTTAAATCAATGAACACCGATTTATGCGAGATGGTTAGTTCAGTTGAACCACCTGAAGAACCCTCCTTCGATTCAGAAGCTGCCTTTTTGTTTTTCGGTATTACTTCCGTTTTGTGCATGAACATGAACTCATCTCAACATTAGCCTTATTTTGCGTTGAACATATGGTTTGAATCGTGGAGGCGGAGCTTATTTGAATATGAAATGCACGAAGACGCGTGTTGATTGGTTGAGGATGGTGCGGGTCACTGAACGATGACCAGCGGTCAGTTGATCGAATCATTCGTTTCACAGACATTAAAGTGAGTGCAACAACTTTTCAACTTTTCGTTAAATCAGCGTAAATATTATACACATGTATTGAAGGCCTTAGTGAATGATAAACTGATGATAAACACATCAGATCAGTTCCTAGCTCCAGTTAGTAATTATTAGATATCACATATACATCGGTCATGATTTATCATTTTAAAGCATTTTTGCTGGTGGAAAATTTTTCCTAGCCGGCGGCCATATTTACAGTGAAGTCAAGGTCAAATTGGCGGCCATATTGAGCAGGGGTGTTGGAAGCAATTTTTATTGCCGCAGCCAAACGCCGATTTTGGACAGGTTCTAAATATTGCTGCGGCAAATTTACTTAATTTCTTCAAAAATGTGGTATTCAAAGAAAAACAAACGTCATTCAGTTAATTATCGCCGCTGCAGTCTCTACACTTCCAACGCCACTGAAGCAATTTTTGATTGTCGCAGCAAATTGCCAATTTTTGACAGGTTTTATTTTGCTGCAGTGAATTTACGTCAATTTTCAAAAACAGTATAGAATAGAAAAAAAGGTCATTTAGTAAATTATTGGCGTGGTTTCACTGCTGCTGTTCCAACGCCATTTTTGAGTCAGGCCAAGGTTAAATAGCATTAATTTTTGATATAATATGATAAATCATGGGTTACAGATAGTCGACATGTGGAACCGATTGTCAGTTAGTGGGAGCTTAAGTCGGGAAATGGTCAACCTTGTGATTGAAATAGCTTAATTCACATTTTTGAAGAGAAATCCATTAGTAGCCGAGGTGTCTGACTTGTACTCTACATTCTGTTGAGCGATTGTTACTAGATTCACCTGTTTATTAGTTACTTTATGTTCAGTACTCTACTGAGTGAACCATATACAGGAATAATTGACTAAACTGTGCATGATTCATGTCTGATATAATAATCTATTTTCATATGATTTAATTGTTTTATTTATTTTTCTAGAATATGCCAAAAGCAACAAAAAAATCAATTGGCGCGCGCGGGCGGCCCGGGCCGCTTACGTCAAGTCCTTCGGTAAGTTCAAATTTACTGCTTTCATGCTAATTTATTCATACTATATTAGAAAACAAGTGTAAAAACAGGTAGAGTCAAAGTGTTCTGTTAAATAACACCGTTAATGAGACCAATGATAAACATGAACGAATTTGGCAACGTTTTGAATAAAACGGTATTTGAATTGAATTTGAGGTCGATTGAGCAAATTTATTCTGTGAAAAATGCTATCGTGAACTGGTTTTTATTTATAGTAACCATGGTAACATTTAAATAACGATATTTGGCACCGATTATTGGTCGTTCCCATGGCGATACATTTATTCTATTTTATTATCGTATTTGAAAGTGTAATTTCACAGCTGTGTCCTTCCTATATCCATATCTATCATAATTATCACTAAAGCTCAATTGTCATTGCATGAATATTTTTCTTTTCCAGCATCAACAGCAGCAGCAACAGCAGCAACAACAACTCGGCGAGTCGGTAAGTTATAACTACAATAAACACATGTAGTGAGTCTGAAGCAGCTGGGGGGAGGGGGAACTTTGAACCATGTTTCTGATGCTACTCCAGAAATAAATACAATCAACAAGAAAACTGATAGACTTCCCTCCAACCCCAAAACTGATAGACTTCCCTCCAACCCCAAAACTGATAGACTTCCCTCCAACCCCAAAACTGATCGACTTCCCTCCAACCCCAAAACTGATAGACTTCCCTCCAACCCCAAAACTGATAGACTTCCCTCCAACCCAAAAACTGATCGACTTCCCTCCAACCCCAAAACTGATCGACTTCCCTCCAACCCCAAAACTGATAGACTTCCCTCCAACCTTAAAACTAAAATCAGTTCTTGTTTTAAATTGTGTATTTTTTTATTGTATTTACAGATCGTACCTCCGACGCCGGGACAAGTGGCGCCACCGCCGCCGCCGACCCCTGTAAGTAACAACTACATGTGTTCTCTCTGTTTATAGAACTAAAATGAGTTTAGGCTGGTCTCAAGTTGTTAGATTGGTTATAGAACTAGAATGAGTTTAGACTGGTCTCAAGTTGTTAGATTGGTTATAGAACTAAAATGAGTTTAGACTGGTCTTAAGTTGTTAGATTGGTTATAGAACTAAAATGAGTTTAGACTGGTCTGAAGTTGTTAGATTGGTTATAGAACTAAAATAAGCTTAGACTGGTCTTAAGTTGTTAGATTGGTTATAGAACTAAAATGAGCTTAGACTGGTCTCAAGTTGATAGAATAGTTTTAGAATTAAAATGAGCTTAGATTGGTCTTAAGTTGTTAGATTGGTTATAGAACTAAAATGAGTTTAGACTGGTGTTGAATTTTTAGATTGGTTATAGAACTACTGAAGAATCAGTGATACATGTATTCATGAATATCAATCTAATATTTTGTTTCATTTTATCTTTACAGAATTTGTCACCAATACCAGGACCGTCAGCTGTAAGTGATTAAACAAACATCTTGCATTTAAGTCCAAACTAATTCATGCTTTTTTTATCCCACTGGGGACTTAAGTTATTGCGCTATTGCGTTCACTTTTCGTCTGTCTGTAGATAAAATCTAGTTTTCTTAGGAAGTCCCGTGACAGCTCATTACTGCCGTCCCCTGACAGCTGTTACCCTCGTCCCCTGACAGCTGTTACCCTCGTCCCCTGACAGCTGTTACCCTTGTCCCCTGACAGCTGTTACCCTCGTCCCCTGACAGCTCGTTACCCTCGTCCCCTGACAGCTCGTTACCCTCGTCCCCTGACAGCTGTTACCCTCGTCCCCTGACAGCTCATTACCCTCGTCCCCTGACAACTCGTTACCCTCGTCCCCTGACAGCTGGTTACCCTCATCCCCTGACAGCTGTTACCCTCGTCCCCTGACAGCTCATTACCCTCGTCCCCTGACAGCTCGTCGCACAAGGCACGGAGAGGTGTGTGCATATTGATTGAACGATCCCTTATATTGAAAACCTTTACTGTTTGTTGCACCTGTTAGGTTGATGAGTATGTAAGGGGTCGGTTTTTAATCTGGCTGGATCCAAGGCTCCATTGATTGAAAAATTTAAAGATGCTCAAATAAATAAATGGTCTCTAAACGATTCTTGTTGAAATAACGAAGATCTAATTAATTAAATGAAGAAACTGAATAAACCCTTCATCGCTGGGGACCCGATACCGGCGCCACATCGCTGGGGACCCGATACCGGCGCCACATCGCTGGGTACCCGATACCGGCGCCACATCGCTGGGTACCCGATACCGGCGCCACATCGCTGGGTACCCGATACCGGCGCCACATCGCTGGGGACCCGATACCGGCGCCACATCGCTGGGGACCTTGATTCGTGGATTCCATCCCGGAATACTTTTTGTTCACTTAAAATGATTAAAACCGACAAGTTGAAATAAAAAATGCCTCTTTGATGGTGATTTCAAAGTCATTTTTTCCAGAATCAACGATTGAAAAGTTGTTTTTTAAAGACAAATTTGACGCCTTGTGGCCAAATGTCGCATTGTTTCACCAATGTATGTGTTATTAAGGAACATTTAACATCATGTAAAAATTGTGCATCAAATTTTTCTTTAAAAAACAACTTTTCAATCATTGATTTTGAAATAAAAAACATTGCATAAGAAATGTTTGAAAATTCAACCCTTAATGAATTTGACTAATTATGTTTATATTATTGTTGTTTCTAGGGTAGAGCTCCTCCTCATCAGAGGCAGTCGCCGCGGCTGACGCCTGTAAGTATAAATATTTCAATCAGTCAGTATCCTAAACTCCCATTCCCTCTTATATGTCCGGGGTAATTTACGGGCAGCTTCAGCGCGTGCTGCCAAAATCTGAACATTCGACAAGTTACCTATCAGTGTGTCTGCTGCCCGGCCGCCGGTCGCTGTAGTTTTCAACCCATTTCCAAGATGGCCGACACCGTGAAATACGTTAAGACCGAACTATAGTGCGTTCGGTTATTAGTTCCGGCCGGATATTGTGTAACAAACAAAATATTCTATATCAGCGCATGACGACAAATAATAGAGAAATCTCTCTAATCGGGTTTACTGCATCAAATTGTGTGGAGTATTGTAAACAGGGTCCTGAAGGGTCTGTTAATTACCCTAATACCCGGGGGGGCTCTTTACAGTTCATCTCACTGAAATATTTAATAGATTTGATGAATTCAGTTTCTGGCAGTGAAAATGCATGATTTAATCTTTAAAATCATTTTATTTTTCTAGAACACCACATTAGACTCTACCGTGCCGCTGTCGCCCGTACGACCGGTAAGTTATAATTCTAGTTTGATGTTTTCTGTGTGTATTTGTTCTGTGTGGAGCGGTGCGGCTCTGGGAATCCAGGTCGTGGATTCGAACCCCGTACATTACCGTAGTGTCCTCGCGCGAGACACTTATCCTCATCACCTCTCTCCACCCAGCGGTAAATGGGTACCTGCGACTCCTGAGCGTTTTAGAGTATAAGCGCATCACGCCTCGCTACACCCCTCCCCACACGCCTCCCTACACGCCTCGCCACACCCCTCCCCACACGCCTCCCCGCACGCCACGCTACACGTGTAGGTGGCGTTCACTATCAGTTATAGATAATACGCGCCACGGTGTAGGTGGCGTTCACTATCAGTTATAGATAACACGCGCCACGGTGTAGGTGGCGTTCATTATCAGTTATAGATAACACGCGCCACGGTGTAGGTGGCGTTCACTTTCAGTTATAGATAACACACGCCACAGTGTAGGTGGCGTTCACTATCAGTTATAGATAATACGCGCCACGGTGTAGGTGGCGTTCACTATCAGTGATAGATAACACGCGCCACGGTGTAGGTGGCGTTCATTATCAGTTTTAGATAACACGCGCCACAGTGTAGGTGGCGTTCACTATCAGTTATAGATAACACGCGTCACGGTGTAGGTGGCGTTCACTATCAGTTATAGATAACACGCTCCACGGTGTAGGTGGCGTTCACTCAGTTATAGATATCACGCGCCACGGTGTAGGTGGCGTTCACTATCAGTGATAGATAACACGCGCCACGGTGTAGGTGGCGTTCATTATCAGTTATAGATAACACGCGCCACGGTGTAGGTGGCGTTCACTATCAGTTATAGATAACACGCGCCACGGTGTATGTGGCGTTCACTATCAGTTATAGATAACACGCGTCACAGTGTAGGTGGCGTTCACTATCAGTTATAGATAACACGCGCCACAGTGTAGGTGGCGTTCACTATCAGTTATAGATAACACGTGCCACAGTGTAGGTGGCGTTCACTATCAGTTATAGATAACACGCGTCACAGTGTAGGTGGCGTTCACTATCAGTTATAGATAACACGCGCCACGGTGTAGGTGGCGTTCACTATCAGTTATAGATAACACGTGCCACAGTGTAGGTGGCGTTCACTATCAGTTATAGATAACACGCGTCACAGTGTAGGTGGCGTTCACTATCAGTTATAGATAACACGCGCCACGGTGTAGGTGGCGTTCACTATCAGTTATAGATAACACGCGCCACAGTGTAGGTGGCGTTCACTATCAGTTATAGATAACACGCGCCACAGTGTAGGTGGCGTTCACTATCAGTTATAGATAACACGTGCCACAGTGTAGGTGGCGTTCACTATCAGTTATAGATAACACGCGCCACAGTGTAGGTGGCGTTCACTATCAGTTATAGATAACACGCGTCACAGTGTAGGTGGCGTTCACTATCAGTTATAGATAACACGCGCCACGGTGTAGGTGGCGTTCACTATCAGTTATAGATAACACGCGTCACAGTGTAGGTGGCGTTCACTATCAGTTATAGATAACACGCGCCACGGTGTAGGTGGCGTTCACTATCAGTTATAGATAACACGCGTCACAGTGTAGGTGGCGTTCACTATCAGTTATAGATAACACGCGCCACGGTGTAGGTGGCGTTCACTATCAGTTATAGATAACACGTGCCACAGTGTAGGTGGCGTTCACTATCAGTTATAGATAACACGCGTCACGGTGTAGGTGGCGTTCACTATCAGTTATAGATAACACGCGCCACGGTGTAGGTGGCGTTCACTATCAGTTATAGATAATACGCGTCACAGTGTAGGTGGCGTTCACTATCAGTTATAGATAACACGCGCCACGGTGTAGGTGGCGTTCACTATCAGTTATAGATAACACGCGTCACAGTGTAGGTGGCGTTCACTATCAGTTATAGATAACACGCGCCACGGTGTAGGTGGCGTTCACTATCAGTTATAGATAACACGCGCCACAGTGTAGGTGGCGTTCACTATCAGTTATAGATAACACGCGTCACAGTGTAGGTGGCGTTCACTATCAGTTATAGATAACACGCGCCACGGTGTAGGTGGCGTTCACTATCAGTTATAGATAACACGCGCCATGGTGTAGGTGGCGTTCACTATCAGTTATAGATAACACGCGCCACAGTGTAGGTGGCGTTCACTATCAGTTATAGATAACACGCGCCACGGTGTAGGTGGCGTTCACTATCAGTTATAGATAACACGCGCCACAGTGTAGGTGGCGTTCACTATCAGTTATAGATAACACGCGCCACAGTGTAGGTGGCGTTCACTATCAGTTATAGATAACACGCGCCACAGTGTAGGTGGCGTTCATTATCAGTTATAGATAACACGCGCCACAGTGTAGGTGGCGTTCACTATCAGTTATAGATAACACGCGTCACAGTGTAGGTGGCGTTCACTATCAGTTATAGATAACACGCGCCACGGTGTAGGTGGCGTTCACTATCAGATATAGATAACACGCGCCATGGTGTAGGTGGCGTTTACTATCAGTTTTAGATAACACGCGCCACAGTGTAGGTGGCGTTCACTATCAGTTTTAGATAACACGCGCCACGGTGTAGGTGGCGTTCACTATCAGTTTTAGATAACACGCGCCACAGTGTAGGTGGCGTTCACTATCAGTTATAGATAACACGCGCCACAGTGTAGGTGGCGTTCACTATCAGTTTTAGATAACACGCGCCACAGTGTAGGTGGCGTTCACTATCAGTTATAGATAACACGCGCCACGGTGTAGGTGGCGTCCACTATCAGTTATAGGTAACATGCGCCACAGTGTAGGTGCCAATGCCCCGACAAATTGTATGATGATCTTAATATGATTTATTTCTCAGACCTTGTTCATTTCAGTATTTCTGTGAACTACTGCTGTAGTTAGCGGCCGCTTTTCCAATTTTAATTATTAAATTATTACTATTTACAGAGTTTCGACGACAGTGGACCACTCCTCCCGCCGGAGACGCCTCCAGCACTTCAAGCTCGTAGTAAGTTCATTCTTTAAATTCAATTTCATAGCATTCAATCTATTTTTATTTTGTTAAAATGACCAGTTATCATAACTCTATGACAGGCTTGGTAAAGACAATGTACGATATCATTTTTTAGCTTTAATCCATCAAATTTTTATGGAATCATTAGAGTTCATTTTCATCGTCGCTAGCTTTCTTGCTTAACTTCTTGTCAACGAAATTACATCACTTTCGTAGGTTTATTTTTCGTAATAACGTTAAAAAATTTAAAATCTTAGAAAATCTCGGTTCCTTTCATTGTTGGTTATAATACGAGGCTTAGCGATAAGACTGGCACTTATTCAAGCGCGTAGGCAGCTAGCGTCTTTCAGTTGAGTAAACCGGTTCATCGTCGAATGTATTATTGCCCTCTTTAAAAGTTATGAACTAGATAAAATTCTCATCCGATTAACATCGACTAAACTTAAAAAGAAAAATGATAAGGATGTTCTACGGTGTCAAAAATCCCATCTTGATGCACGGCGTCATTTGTGAGTAAAGTTAGTCAGTTGGACTACAAACAACTTGAAGATTGTTAATCGTAGCTCATGTGCCCCTAGCTTTAGCTTTATAGCTGTGTGCCCCTAGCTTTAGCTTTATAGCTGTGTGCCCCTACCTTAAGCTTCATAGCTCATGTGCCCCTAGCTTTAGCTTTATAGCTCGTGTGCCCCTAGCCTAAGCTTTATAGCTCGTGTGCCCCTAGCTTTAGCTTTATAGCTGTGTGCCCCTAGCTTTAGCTTTATAGCTGTGTGCCCCTACCTTAAGCTTCATAGCTCATGTGCCCCTAGCTTTAGCTTTATAGCTCGTGTGCCCCTAGCCTAAGCTTTATAGCTCGTGTGCCCCTAGCTTTAGCTTTATAGCTGTGTGCCCCTAGCTTTAGCTTTATAGCTGTGTGCCCCTAGCTTAAGCTTTATAGCTCGTGTGCCCCTAGCTTTAGCTTTATAGCTCGTGTGCCCCTAGCTTAAGCTTTATAGCTCGTGTGCCCCTAGCTTTAGCTTTAAAGCTCGTGTGCCCCTAGCTTAAGCTTTATAGCTCGTGTGCCCCTAGCTTTAGCTTTATAGCTCGTGTGCCCCTAGCCTAAGCTTTATAGCTGTGTGCCCCTAGCTTTAGCTTTATAGCTGTGTGCCCCTAGCTTTAGCTTTATAGCTGTGTGCCCCTAGCTTAAGCTTTATAGCTCGTGTGCCCCTAGCTTTAGCTTTATAGCTCGTGTGCCCCTAGCTTAAGCTTTATAGCTCGTGTGCCCCTAGCTTTAGCTTTAAAGCTCGTGTGCCCCTAGCTTAAGCTTTATAGCTCGTGTGCCCCTAGCTTTAGCTTTATAGCTCGTGTGCCCCTAGCTTTAGCTTTATAGCTCGTGTGCCCCTAGCTTTAGCTTTATAGCTCGTGTGCCCCTAGCTTAAGCTTTATAGCTCGTGTGCCCCTAGCTTTAGCTTTATAGCTCGTGTGCCCCTAGCTTTAGCTTTAAAGCTCGTGTGCCCCTAGCTTAAGCTTTATAGCTCGTGTGCCCCTAGCTTTAGCTTTATAGCTCGTGTGCCCCTGGCTTAAGCTTTATAGCTCGTGTGCCCCTAGCTTTAGCTTAAGAGTGGCTTTGACGTTGTGGCCGGCCGGCTTTTACACGTAACACTGGTCTGTTTAATCTCATTTTCATTGTGAGATTTTTAGGCTTTGATGCCGATATCTAATAGTTGGGTAAAGTTTCTGGCGTAACCAATGAATTGTCGCGGTGTAGTTGTTGAGGCGGCCTTCACGCTAGATTGTAACTGGCTTTGATACACTTGCTCAGGATCTATCAAAATCACAGCGATGAGGAGATTCCTGGGAAAAATATGAAAAAAAACATGAACATATCTGAACAGTAGTTTTGATTGAAAAATCTGAAAATTTTGGAAACTTTGATTTTTGAAAAGTCTTGTGTTTCCTACATAGTTTTCCTCACAGGCTGTATGTATTTATCTATCTCTGATTTGACCCAAGAAAGTTCATAGTACAGGTACATGTTCATAGTACATGCACATGTTTGGAGTACATGTACATGTTTGTAGTTCATGTACATGTGTTCGTAGGTTAGTGTCAGTCACTGATTTTTATAGTACCCTAATTACAGGTCATAATTGTAACTTTGTCATAAACATGTTTAACTATGCAATTCTTGCATGAAATATTTTTGTGTTATGTGTGAAGAAATGCCAAAAGGTAGAAATAGCAATATGAAAAAAATGTGCCTCATCTCATCCCTGAAATCATTTGTTGAGTTTTAAAGAATGTTCTAATAAAAGACATTTCATTACAAATTGACACTGACCAAAATTTAGTCCATTTTAGTCAATTTGTTCTTGTTTAGATTTTTATTTGCCGGTATTTGCTTGGACCAGTTAAATAATTATCAACTTTTTCAAATGACACTTATTTTAACTGGCAGGTGAACCACCACTGGCAGGGGAGCAATATCAATTACAATAGGATGGCCCGAAATACCATTTACTGCCATTAAATTCCCAAATTTCCTTGAGTTTTAAACATTCAGAATTAACCTGATTAATTTGCTCTGTTTTGCTGCAACCTTAAAAGAACTAGAAGAACATGATGAAAAGAGAGAGAATTTAAACCGTTAAATCAAAAATAATAATTTTTAGTAAAAAAATAGTGAATTTTCTGATGCTCTGATGAAAAGAGAGAGAATTTAAACCGTTAAATCAAAAATAATAATTTTTAGTAAAAAAATAGTGAATTTTCTGATGCTCTGATGAAAAGAGAGAGAATTTAAACCGTTAAATCAAAAATAATAATTTTTAGTAAAAAAATAGTGAATTTTCTGATGCTCTGATGAAAAGAGAGAGAATTTAAACTGTTAAATCAAAAATAATAATTTTTAGTAAAAAAATAGTGAATTTTCTGATGCTCTGATGAAAAGAGAGAGAATTGAAACCGATAAATCAAAAATAATAATTTTTAGTAAAAAAATAGTGAATTTTCTGATGCTCTGATGAAAAGAGAGAGAATTTAAACCGATAAATCAAAAATAATAATTTTTAGTAAAAAATAGTGAATTTTCTGATGCTCTGATGAAAAGAGAGAGAATTTAAACCGATAAATCAAAAATAATAATTTTTAGTAAAAAATAGTGAATTTTCTGATTCTCTGTAAAGAGAGAGAGAATTTAAACCGATAAATCAAAAATAATAATTTTTAGTAAAAAAATAGTGAATTTTCTGATGCTCTGATGAAAAGAGAGAGAATTGAAACCGATAAATCAAAAATAATAATTTTTAGTAAAAAAATAGTGAATTTTCTGATGCTCTGATGAAAAGAGAGAGAATTTAAACTGTTAAATCAAAAATAATAATTTTTAGTAAAAAAATAGTGAATTTTCTGATGCTCTGATGAAAAGAGAGAGAATTGAAACCGATAAATCAAAAATAATAATTTTTAGTAAAAAAATAGTGAATTTTCTGATGCTCTGATGAAAAGAGAGAGAATTTAAACTGTTAAATCAAAAATAATAATTTTTAGTAAAAAAATAGTGAATTTTCTGATGCTCTGATGAAAAGAGAGAGAATTGAAACCGATAAATCAAAAATAATAATTTTTTGTAAAAAAATAGTGAATTTTCTGATGCTCTGATGAAAAGAGAGAGAATTTAAACCATTAAATCAAAAATAGTGAATTTTAGTTAAAAAAAATAGTGAATTTAAACCGTTAAATCAAAAATAGTGCTTTTTAGAAAAATAGTTAATTTTCTGATGCTCTGATGAAAAGAGAGAGAATTGAAACCGATAAATCAAAAATAATAATTTTTAGTAAAAAATAGTGAATTTTCTGATGCTCTGATGAAAAGAGAGAGAATTTAAACCGATAAATCAAAAATAATAATTTTTAGTAAAAAATAGTGAATTTTCTGATTCTCTGTAAAGAGAGAGAGAATTTAAACCGATAAATCAAAAATAATAATTTTTAGTAAAAAAATAGTGAATTTTCTGATGCTCTGATGAAAAGAGAGAGAATTTAAACTGTTAAATCAAAAATAATGATTTTTAGTAAAAAAATAGTCAATTTTCTGATGCTCTGATGATAAGAGAGAGAATTTAAACCATTAAATCAAAAATAGTGATTTTTAGAAAAGTAGTGAATTGCTAACGAAATCTTAAAAATAATAGTGCCGTAGGTCTGTGAATACAGTGAACAATCAATGTTTATTTTATCAATTATGCATAGGCTCCATGTACTAGCGCGCACACGTGCTTGTGTTGATTGTCATAGATAACATCATAAATAGCGCCACCGCACGGGTTGTATGTGAACTATATGCACGGAGTGACGGATAAATAAATGACAAATTTACAGCTAATTACAGACAGATCTCAGGTCGTTATATATATATATATATATATATATATATATATATATATATATACCCGATGGATCTGCTCTGTTTTGGGGCAACCTCCTCGATAGAGTTAGAAGAACAGAATCGTTGTTCCGGCACTGGACCCGGCGGGGTTCTGTTTCAGGATCCACAGTTCACCTATGACAAACTGCTTTAGAATTCAAACTAGTTTTGTAATCAATGTATGTGATTTTAATGAATTGTATTATTGTTTTTACAGCACTTGCATTTCGTATTCGACGTGCGTTCCGGCGAGAGGAGTTCGTCAGATTATTTCTACCTGAGTGTAAGTAGTTCAACTATTTTCATACAATATCCTTAAGGGCAGCTATAAGAGTGTCACCTGATATCTCAAAATCTAGTCAAAATATTCAACCAATTATTAGCCCCACAAAGTTCAGAATCTCTGATACTCAATTTGCTCGTAGCGAGACAAACAATTCACGTTTCAGTTAGAAAAACTACATTTTTCGTTGAATCATTATGAACCAATATTAATCATGCAACCTTACAACAAAGTAAAACCGTTTAAATTACTGATCTTTTCCTAGTTATTCCAAAAACAATAAACAATCTGATCAGCGATTGCGGCTAAATCAACGCAATAACTATTGATATAACATTTTAATAGTGTCAGACGCCCCCTGGTGGGATAATATTCATATTTACAGCGTTTGAAACCCTTCGACTCGTTGTTTAATGTATTTCTCTCTTTCTATTTTACAGTCGTAGATATTCTACAGGAGTGCCCCTTTAGGGGGCCTGTCGAGGATTTTGCGCGAAACTTGGTACCAGATAGGATCCCACCACCGGTGAATCCTTTGTTGCCCGCTGCTGCCCCTCCCCCACAACGTCCCGGGAATTCGCCTCAGCAGCGGCCTATCAGACAGCCGCCCCCGGGTGCCAAAAGATGGTCGGATAGAGTCCGGGGACGGCTGTCTGAAGGAGATCTGACGGAGGTAAGAATCTGAATTTATTTTATCATATTCTATTAGAGTTTGTAAGATGAATTGAATTCAATGTTTTGAGTCTGCACAGTTATCACTCAACTCAGAATTCAGTTGTTCAGTAAATATTCTATAATCCTATACGTCTAGTTAGCAACAAATTCAACAAAAACCTATTAATGGAATTATAGATTTCCACGTAAAACCGTTTCGATCCGAGTAATTTTTTTTCGAATAACGGATATTTTCGCCGATCAGCGCCATCTGCGGAGTCATGCCGTCCGACTGGTGATTGGCTGAAATACTCCTCTAGCCTCTCAATGAAGATTGCATGCATGACACGTCTCTGAATATGATTTCCAATATTTCCTGACAAACAAAATCCGATTTTGTCATCGGGGCAACTCGGTTGATGAGTTCGGCACCGTGGCCCGTGTGCAGAGGCCGACTTTTACAAGAAGGCTGTAGACTTCTGATATTTGTATCACATGACAGCCCAGTATTAAAACTCCCCACCTCCCCGCACCTCTCCCCCCCCGGCCAATTGCCAAATATCTTAATTACGTATAGGTGTTTATTTGTTGAATCGCTGGTTTTCTCATTTTGATTTTTAATACTGATATTTAATTTTATGCTAAACAAATTTTTTATTTTTTCTCTTTACAGACACGACCACCGCCCAAAAAAACTAAAAGAAAAAGAAAAGTTGCGGTCGTCGTGGCTCCTCAGGGAGGGGAGGCAAGAGTTGCCCCTGCGGATGGTGTGGCTGATCAAGGCAATCAGGAGGAAGGGGTAAGAATAAATAGGAAGAGGCCGAGGAGGGATGGTGGTGGGGCTGGGGATGGTGCGGGTCCTGCTCCTCCTGCTCCTCCATCCGTATCTCGGGCGGTCACTCGGTCACTCGCCAAAAAGCTGGCGAGTGATCGAGTGGCCCGAGAGGTAGAGGTGGTGGCCCGGCATACGGATGGAATGTGGGAGGAGCGGCTGCGTTCTGGGACAATTCCGGATTTGTTGACTGATTTGAAAAATATTCTTTCAGTGAAGGGATATTAGGTGCCTTGAACGCATGAGACGTTCATGTGCACCTAATATGCCTTCACTGAAAAAAAATCAATTATAACATATACCCAAATGAATAACACAACAGCTTCAACAGCGTTCTACAGTTCCACAGTTCAGTGCGTTTAATTACACGTGGACTCAGTTCCACAGTTCGGTGCGTTTAATTATACCTGGACTCAGTTCCACAGTTGGATGCGTTTAATTACACGTGGACTCAGTTCCACAGTTCGATGCGTTTAATTTCAGCTGGACTCAGTTCCACAGTTCGATGCGTTTAATTACACGTGGACTCAGTTCCACAGTTTGATGCGTTTAATTACACGTGGACTCAGTTCCACAGTTCGATGCGTTTAATTACACCTGGATCCAGTTCCACAGTTCGGTGCGTTTAATTACACCTGGACTCAGTTCCACAGTTCGGTGCGTTTAATTACACCTGGACTCAGTTCCACAGTTCGGTGCGTTTAATTACACCTGGACTCAGTTCCACAGTTCGGTGCGTTTAATTACACGTGGACTCAGTTCCACAGTTGGATGCGTTTAATTACACGTGGACTCAGTTCCACAGTTCGATGCGTTTAATTTCAGCTGGACTCAGTTCCACAGTTCGATGCGTTTAATTACACGTGGACTCAGTTCCACAGTTTGATGCGTTTAATTACACGTGGACTCAGTTCCACAGTTCGATGCGTTTAATTTCAGCTGGACTCAGTTCCACAGTTCGATGCGTTTAATTATACCTGGACTCAGTTCCACAGTTCGGTGCGTTTAATTACACCTGGACTCAGTTCCACAGTTCGATGCGTTTAATTACACCTGGACTCAGTTCCACAGTTTGGTGCGTTTAATTACACGTGGACCCAGTTCCACAGTTTGATGCGTTTAATTACACGTGGACTCAGTTCCACAGTTCGATGCGTTTAATTTCAGCTGGACTCAGTTCCACAGTTTGGTGCGTTTAATTACACCTGGATCCAGTTCCACAGTTCGATGCGTTTAATTACACCTGGACTCAGTTCCACAGTTCGATGCGTTTAATTACACCTGGACTCAGTTCCACAGTTCGGTGCGTTTAATTACACGTGGACTCAGTTCCACAGTTCGATGCGTTTAATTACACCTGGACTCAGTTCCACAGTTCGGTGCGTTTAATTACACCTGGATCCAGTTCCACAGTTCGATGCGTTTGATTACACCTGGACTCAGTTCCACAGTTCGGTGCGTTTAATTACACATGGACTCAGTTCCACAGTTCGTTGCGTTTAATTACACCTGGACTCAGATCCACAGTTCGGTGCGTTTAATTACACGTGGACTCAGTTCCACAGTTCGGTGCGTTTAATTACACCTGGACTCAGTTCCACAGTTCGGTGCGTTTAATTACACTTGGACTCAGTTCCACAGTTCGGTGCGTTTAATTACACGTGGACTCAGTTCCACAGTTCGGTGCGTTTAATTACACCTGGACTCAGTTCCACAGTTCGGTGCGTTTAATTACACCTGGATCCAGTTCCACAGTTCGATGCGTTTGATTACACCTGGACTCAGTTCCACAGTTCGGTGCGTTTAATTACACTTGGACTCAGTTCCACAGTTCGGTGCGTTTAATAGTTTTGATTGTATATAATTTTAATTGTACAAAGTTTTAATTGTACAAAGTTTAAACTGTACAAAGTTTTAATTGTATATAGTTTTAACTGTACATAGTTTTAACTGTACATAGTTTTAATTGTATATAGTTTTAATTGTATATAATTTTAATTGTATATAGTTTTAATTGTATATAGTTTTAATTGTACATAGTTTTAACTGTACATAGTTTTAATTGTATATAGTTTCAATTGTATATAGTTTTAGTTGTACATAGTTTTAACTGTAGATAGTATTAATTGTATATAGTTTCAACTGTATATAGTTTTAGTTGTACATAGTTTTAGTTGTACATAGTTTTAGTTGTATATAGTTTTAACTGTACATAGTTTTAACTGTATATAGTGTTAGTTGTATATAGTTTTAGTTGTATATAGTTTTAGTTGTATATAGTTTTAGTTGTATAGTGTATATAGGTTCTTTTTAATTCTCCCTCCACTTTGTGTCTATGGTGACCATCTTAATGAACATATATATGTATATATATACATACAGGTCCCCCTCTCTTTTTCTACATCTCTCTTTCTCTTTTTCTTTTTTCTTCCTCTCTCTCTCTTTTTCTACCTCTCTCTTTCTCTCCCTCTTTCTCTAACCCACTAACTCTCCCTCTTTCTCTAACCCACTAACTCTCTCTCTCTCTCTCTCTCTCTCTCTCTCTCTCTCTCTCTCTCTCTCTCTCTCTCTCTCTCTCTCTCTCTCTCTCTCTCTCTCTCTCTCTCTCTCTCTCTCTCTCTCTCTCTCTCTCTCCCTTTCTCTCTCTCTCCCTTTCTCTCTCTCTCTCCCTTTCTCTCCCTCTCTCCCTCTCTCCCTCTCTCCCTCTCTCTCCCTCTCTCTCTCTCTCTCTCTCTCTCTCTCTCTCTCTCTCTCTCTCCCGGCTCGTTAAGCCTGTTCATTAAGCCGGCTGGTTATGCTCACTCATTAAGCCCACTCGTGAAGGCTGTTCGTTAAGCCTGCTTGTTTAACCCGTTCGCCGCTCGTTGTCTGGTTGTATTTCTATGGCTGATAGATGATTGTACGTGGTAGTTAGTTCGGACCGGTATTACTAGATGATTGAACGTAGTAGTTAGTTCGGACCGGTATTACTAGATGATTTAACGTGGTAGTTAGTACGTACCGGTATTACTAGATGATTGAACGTGGTAGTTAGTTCGGACCGGTATTACTAGATGATTGAACGTAGTAGTTAGTTCGGACCGGTATTACTAGATGATTGAACGTGGTAGTTAGTTCGGACCGGTATTACTAGATGGTTGAACGTAGTTGTTAGTTCGGACCGGTATTACTAGATGATTGAACGTAGTAGTTAGTTCGGACCAGTATTACTAGATGATTGAACGTGGTAGTTAGTTCGTACCGGTATTACTAGATGATTGTACGTGGTAGTTAGTTCGGACCGGTATTACTAGATGATTGAACGTGGTAGTTAGTTCGGACCGGTATTACTAGATGATTGAACGTGGTAGTTAGTTCGGACCGGTATTACTAGATGATTGAACGTGGTAGTTAGTTCGTACCGGTATTACTAGATGATTGAACGTGGTTGTTAGTTCGGACCGGTATTACTAGATGATTGAACGTAGTAGTTAGTTCGTACCGGTATTACTAGATGATTGAACGTGGTTGTTAGTTCGGACCGGTATTACTAGATGATTGAACGTGGTAGTTAGTTCGGACCGGTATAACTAGATGATTGAACGTGGTAGTTAGTTCGGACCGGTATTACTAGATGATTGAACGTGGTAGTTAGTTCGGACCGGTATTACTAGATGATTGAACGTGGTAGTTAGTTCGGACCGGTATTACTAGATGATTGAACGTGGTAGTTAGTTCGTACCGGTATTACTAGATGATTGAACGTGGTTGTTAGTTCGGACCGGTATTACTAGATGATTGAACGTAGTAGTTAGTTCGTACCGGTATTACTAGATGATTGAACGTGGTTGTTAGTTCGGACCGGTATTACTAGATGATTGAACGTGGTAGTTAGTTCGGACCGGTATAACTAGATGATTGAACGTGGTAGTTAGTTCGGACCGGTATTACTAGATGATTGAACGTAGTTGTTAGTTCGGACCGGTATTACTGTAGAACACTGTACAGGTGAACACTGTACAGGTGGACAGATATCATCCTGCACATGGGTGAGGTGATATTACTGTCTATGTTAACTATGGTATAACCCTGGCTTTTTGTTAGATCAATTGATCGCACGTGTTTGAGGCATTCTTTAAACTCAGATTTTAATTCTGAGTTGGTCTTCACTTTCTATCTCGAAGGCTTATCTAGTCTGGAGTAAGCTTTTAACCGACTTGAGTGATTTTTTATTGGAAACTTTTATTAGTTTGTAGCTTACAGGACGCGATGGTTCTGTTGTTACTGGCTGCCTGTGTCGGGATTCAGTTCCACAGTTTTCTGGTTGTGACTAACTCTCTCTGGTTTCGATTTGAGTCTGGATCCAATCACACAGTTGTTTGGGTTTGCTTTGACTCTGGGACCAGTTCTACGGGTGAATTTGTCCTGGGGTATGACGTTAAACTGCCCTGACTTGTACATAGTTTTAATTGTACATAGTTTTAACTGTACATAGTTTTAATTGTACATAGTTTTAATTGTACATAGTTTTAACTGTACATAGTTTAAATTGTACATAGTTTTAATTGTATATAGTTTTAACTGTACATAGTTTTAATTGTACATAGTTTTAATTGTACATAGTTTTAACTGTACATAGTTTTAATTGTACATAGTTTTAACTGTATATAATTTTAACTGTACATAGTTTTAACTGTACATAGTTTCAATTGTATATAGTTTTAACTGTACATAGTTTTAACTGTACATTGTTGTATGGGTTTGATTTGGCTGGTGAATTCGTCCTGGGTACGACTTTAAACTGCCCTGATTTTAACTCATTTCTAAGGCGTGTCGATTTAACTCTTTAAAGCCCAAAGCACCTTTTTGACTCAACGTCCAGTATGAAGGTGGCCGGGAATTGGGCCTGTTTCCTTCCCGTTTCTGTTTCCCGCCCAGCATACTGGGCGTTGGCTCCTAAAGGTGCTCGCTCTGGGAGCTTATCAAAGGCAGGTGATGGGAAAGGTGCCATCACACACTCACCTTTGATAAGTTTCCTAGAGTGTCTGGGCTTTAAAGGGTTAATTCGACTTCGCTTTTGAAATTTGTCCTGGGTATGACTTTAAACTGCCCTCATTTTAAATTTTCTTTTAAGGACGTTTTTGAGTCAACGTCCAGTATGAAGGTGGCCGGGAATTGGGCCTGGTTCCTTCTGTTTATGTTTCCTATCGCACCCATTCATGTCATTCATCCAAAAAAAATTAAAAAATTAAAAACAAAACAAAACATTATAAAATCTTTAAAAATCTGATCTCATTTCATCCAATTTATTTGCGGGTGCGATTCCTATCGCAACGATTCATGGCATTCATCAAAAAAAAAATTGAAAAATTAGAAAAATATAGAATCCTTTAAGTTCTTAGTTTATGGTGTAATTGAAAGAACTTGTTAAAGTTCTCAATCTGTAATAAGATGCATTTGATAAAAGAACTTCTTAAAGTTCGCAAATTGTCGTAAGATGCATTTGAAAAAAGAACTTCTTAAAGTTCTCAAACTGTTGCATTTGAAAAAAGAACTTCTAAAAATTCTCAAACTGAAAAATTAGAATATAAAATAATTGATAAATAATATACAAATTAAACTTTGGTCACATATTGGTCGCCCGTTATGCATGTTTTTGAAGAACTTTTGCAACGACTAAGAATGAAAATCAACAGCTACTCGTCACACAACAGCTCCTCGTCACACAACAGCTCCTCATCGAAAATCAACTGCTCCTCGTCACACTACAACTCCTCATCAGAAATCAACTGCTCCTCGTCACACTACAGCTCCTCATCGAAAATCAACAGCTCCTCGTCACACAACAGCTCCTCATCGAAAATCAACTGCTCCTCGTCACACAACAGCTCCTCATCAGAAATCAACAGCTCCTCATCACACAACAGCTCCTCATCGGAAATCAACAGCTCCTCGTCACACAACAGCTCCTCGTCACACAACAGCTCCTCATCGGAAATCAACAGCTCCTCGTCACACAACAGCTTCTTGTTAAACATCAACAACTCCTTGTCAACAGCTCCTCACTGTCATCCATCAACAGCTCCTTGTTGAACATCAACAGCTTCTCATCAGATCGAATCAATGCAAATCAGGTAATTATGCTGTTACTGTATGAAATTACATTTACATATTTGTTTTTACGATTAAATAAATTTACTTTGACATTGTTATTCATTTGTCATTTTCTTTGTCGTTTCAGTTTTATATTTACGCAGATCATTGTGTGTAATCGCAACTATCGAAATACATCTAACATACAACAAAGAATAACCATGTGGCGCAGGGTCGGTTTTGTTAATGCTGCTCCGAGACTGCCAAATATCAACTCTCAAAATGCTGCTCCGAGACTGCCAACCATCAACTCTCAAAATGCTGCTACGAGACTGCCAAATATCAACTCTCAAAATGCTGCTCCGAGACTGCCAAATATCGACTCTCAAAATGCTGCTCCGAGACTGCCAAATATCAACTTTCAAAATGCTGCTCCGAGACTGCAAAATATCAACTCTCAAAATGCTGCTACGAGACTGCCAAATATCAACTCTCAAAATGCTGCTCCGAGACTGCCAAACATCAACTCTCAAATGCTGCTACAAAACAGCTATTAGCTGGTGAAAACCTACACCCCATTGGTGTTAAACGAGATCAATTGTTTCCACCTTGAATCAATTGCATATCTATTGGTATATACATCAAATTCAATTCAATTGTTCTAGGAATATAATTGTTGCAAGGAAAGTTAGGATTCATTATCGTTACCACGATATAAAGAGATTATTACTAATTATGAATTTCAAGGGTTTAAAAGCGATTTAAAAATATTGTAAGAGATTTTTGTGTTAGAAATTGCTCGTCCTCTTAATATTGATTAGGTGATCTATAATTTGGCAGATACTGCTGTTGGAAAGATGCCAGAAGAAAGTTAATTCATGCACATCTTCACTTTGCACATTTATTGCACAAGGCGCCGACTTGCACCAGCACTTCACCATTCACACTTCACCACTTCTGCATCTTTATCAATTAATTCTGGCATCTGTTTGAAAATTTGAAATTAATTAAACATCAGTTCTAAATCGATCTGTTGAATCTGAAACTTAAACATCGAGCTGTTGAATCTGAAACTTAAACATCGATCTGTTGAATCTGAAACTTAAACATCGATCTGTTGAATCTGAAACTTAAACATCGATCTGTTGAATCTGAAACTTAAACATCGATCTGTTGAATCTGAAACTTAAACATCGATCTGTTGAATCTGAAACTTAAACATCGATCTGTTGAATCTGAAACTTAACCATCGATCTGTTGAATCTGAAACTTAAACATCGATCTGTTGAATCTGAAACTTAAACATCGATCTGTTGAATCTGAAACTTAAACATCGATCTGTTGAATCTGAAACTTAAACATCGATCTGTTGAATCTGAAACTTAAACATCGAGCTGTTGAATCTGAAACTTAAACATCGAGCTGTTGAATCTGAAACTTAAACATCGAGCTGTTGAATCTGAAACTTAAACATCGATCTGTTGAATCTGAAACTTAAACATCGATCTGTTGAATCTGAAACTTAACCATCGATCTGTTGAATCTGAAACTTAAACATCGATCTGTTGAATCTGAAACTTAAACATCGATCTGTTGAATCTGAAACTTAAACATCGATCTGTTGAATCTGAAACTTAAACATCGATCTGTTGAATCTGAAACTTAAACATCGATCTGTTGAATCTGAAACTTAAACATCGAGCTGTTGAATCTGAAACTTAAACATCGAGCTGTTGAATCTGAAACTTAAACATCGATCTGTTGAATCTGAAACTTAAACATCGATCTGTTGAATCTGAAACTTAAACATCGATCTGTTGAATCTGAAACTTAAACATCGATCTGTTGAATCTGAAACTTAAACATCGAGCTGTTGAATCTGAAACTTAAACATCGAGCTGTTGAATCTGAAACTTAAACATCGATCTGTTGAATCTGAAACTTAAACATCGATCTGTTGAATCTGAAACTTAAACATCGATCTGTTGAATCTGAAACTTAAACATCGATCTGTTGAATCTGAAACTTAAACATCGATCTGTTGAATCTGAAACTTAAACATCGATCTGTTGAATCTGAAACTTAAACATCGATCTGTTGAATCTGAAACTTAAACATCGATCTGTTGAATCTGAAACTTAAACATCGAGCTGTTGAATCTGAAACTTAAACATCGAGCTGTTGAATCTGAAACTTAAACATCGAGCTGTTGAATCTGAAACTTATCTGAAACTCAAAAGTTTATTGGAAGCCATGTATGTTTTTGCTTAACTTGCTGTGTTTATCAGATTAAGAAGTGTTTTCTGGCATATGTCAGCCACTTCCAGATGAGTTCTCAGGTAGATTGAAATGTTATTGCTTATTGAAAAATCTAGATGTAGATGAGATTTTGGGAACCTTGCAACAGTTATTCCACCTGAGGATGATATGATATAAGATGAAATATTGGATCATTTAATTGAAGCCATACATATAGGAAAAAAAGTCATTTTACCAAGTGTTTGAAAATCTTGGGAGAAATTTGTCTCGGACTACATTTGGAAAGAACTTAGTCAAAATTTGACTCGCGTAAGTTCTTAGTTCGTTGATTTGGAAGAAATTCTTAAAAGATGAACACCTGAAAGTTCTTTATTTGACTCGAGCAGCCCACAACATACTTGAATGAACTTCTCAAAGTTTATTACTGAAGTCGATCTGCAGTTGGATTTGAAAGAACTTCTGAAAGTTGTTGTAAGATAAAGTTGAATGAACTTTTTAAAGTTCATTATTTGACTCGCGCCTGCATTTAAATCTACTTCGACTGAAGTCTGATTTGATAGACCTTCTCAAAGTTCTTTGTCATAAGACATGAATTAACATCTCAAAGTTCATTATTTGACTCGCGCCACATTTAAATCTACTTTGACTAAAGTCAGACTCGAAAGAACTTCTCAAAGTTCTTCATTTGTCATAAGACATATTTGTATGAACTTCTCAAAGTTCTTTGTTCATCATAAGATGTATTCGTATGAAGGTTTTGATTTGACTCAAGCCATAGTTTAATCTACTTAAACTAGAGCCGTATTTAAAAGAACTTCTCAAAGTTCTTTGTTCAGCGTGAGACATATTTGAAAGAACTTCTCAAAGTTCTTGGTTCATCGCAAGACATATTTTAAAGGAACTTCTCAAAGTTCTTTGTTCATCGTAAGACGTATTTGAAAGAACTTCTCAAAGTTCTTGGTTCATCGCAAGACGTATTTAAAAGAACTTCTCAAAGTTCTTTGTTCATCGTAAGACGTATTTGAAAGAACTTCTCAAAGTTCTTTGTTCATCGTAAGACGTGTTTGAAAGAACTTACCAAAGTTCATCATTGACTCGAGGCTGCAGTTAAATCTACTTTGTCTCAAGACACATTTGAAAAAACTGTGTCGGTTAAAAATCAGGAATCAAACCTGTCAATTGTCAATTGTCAGATTTAAATGCCTTGATTGAAAAATCAGGAGCTAAACTTCTAATTATGAACATTAAAAGAATTTTGAATGAAAAGTTTTTTGAATATCAGGAACCAAACCTGTTAATTATGAAGATTAGAAAATCTTTGATTTGAATATCAGGAATCAAACCTGTTAATTATGAAGATTAGAAAATCTTAGATTTGAATATCAGGAATCAAACCTGTTAATTATGAAGATTAGAAAATCTTTGATTTGAATATCAGGAATCAAACCTGTTAATTGTGAAGATTAGAAAATCTTAGATTTGAATATCAGGAATCAAACCTGTTAATTATGAAGATTAGAAAATCTTTGATTTGAATATCAGGAATCAAACCTGTTAATTATGAAGATTAGAAAATCTTTGATTTGAATATCAGAAACGAAACCTCTAATTGTCAAGATTTGATTGTCTCAATTTAGTAATTCCTAGTTTCTAAATAATCAAAATAACGATTTAAAAAAAATTGTTTGATAAAAAAAGGTATTTTTTAAATTCAAAAGGAAGAATAATTATTGTTTGAAAGAAAAGAAAAATGATGTAAGAAAAAAACAAATATTGTAAGAAAAAAATATATTGTAAATCAACAAGACGACAGAAAGACGACAGAATCAGCGACAACAACAACAACATCAGAGGAAGCAGTAATCAATAATTAATCAGCTCCTGAATGAAATCCACTACTCACATACCAACCATACTCAGCTTCAGCAGACTTTAAACATCTGGTGACTTGCAGTTCATCTCACAAGCAAATCAGGTAATTATTTTATGTTGTATGAAACGCTAATTTTACCCGTTTCTTTTTAAAATTTAATGAGTTTACTCTGAAATCTTTATTCATTTGTCATTTATTTTGTCTTTTTAGTTCTCAATTTGCTGTTACGATGGTACCAGTAGTTAAGATAACGAATACATTACTCGGTGGTTAGAAATCTTATTGCGGTTTTTTGATATAAAGAGGTTTATAAAGAGTTATTGCGGATATATTCACAAATTGTCCGTACAACTAACAACATAGAATTCATCTGACAAGCAAATCAGGTATTTATCTTATATTTCTGTATGAAATCGCCTATAATTTATCTGTTGTTTTTCCGATTAAATGAGTTAACTTTGAAATCTTATCCATTTGTTGTTTATTTTTTGTCTTTTCAGTTTTCAATTAGCTGTGATCAGTTATAGTCAGAAACTGTTACAATGTTACTTAAGATATTGAAGACTTAATTCGGCGTAGATTGAAGAAAATCTCATTGCGACTTCCTGATATAACCAGATACGAATTGTTCACAAGTTGCAGCTTAGAAATCATCACCCAAAAAAATCAGGTAATTATCTTATATTTTTCTATGAAATTCTAAAATCTTCTCTTTTTTTAAAATAAGTGAGTTGACTTTGACATCTTTATTTATTTGTTGTTTATTTTTTGTCTTTTCAGTTTGTCATTTGTTGAGATTCACATGCAGCAGAAATTGAGAGTCTGCGATTTCATTGAACCAACACTTTGCATCTATAGGATAGTGATTGAGATCGAACCAATGTGATTGAAACCATGAAAACAGTTCTGTTCACACCAGTAGAATTCCGTGTGAACCAATGCAGTGCAGTTCCGTTCAAAACAATTTGGTTCTATGCAAACCAATGCGCAGTGATTACTCGGCTGAACTTCACGTAATTCAGTGCCGAGAACTGCAATGAACCGGACCAGTGTAATTCAGTGTTGAGAACCGCAATTAAACGATGAACCGGACCAGTGTAATTCAGTGTCGAGAACCACAATTAAACGATGAACCGGACCAGTGTAATTAAGTGTCGAGAACCACAATTAAACGATAAACCGGACCAGTGTAATTCAGTGTCGAGAACCGTAATTAAACGATGAACCGGACCAGTGTAATTCAGTGTCCAGAACCGCAATTAAACGATGAACCGGACCAGTGTAATTCAGTGTCGAGAACCACAATTAAAGGATGAACCGGACCAGTGTAATTCAGTGTCGAGAACCACAATTAAAGGATGAACCGGACCAGTGTAATTCAGTGTCGAGACCAACAATTAAACGATGAACCGGACCAGTGTAATTCAGTGTCCAGAACCGCAATTAGACGATGAACCGGACCAGTGTAATTCAGTGTCAAGAATCACAATTAAACGATGAACCGGACCAGTGTAATTCAGTGTTGAGAACCGCAATTAAACGATGAACCGGACCAGTGTAATTCAGTGTCGAGAACCGCAATTAAACGATGAACCGGACCAGTGTAATTCAGTGTCGAGAACCACAATCAAACGATGAACCGGACTAGTGTAATTCAGTGTTGAGAACCGCAATTAAACGATGAACCGGACCAGTGTAATTCAGTGTCCAGAACCGCAATTAAACGATGAACCGGACCAGTGTAATTCAGTGTCGAGAACCGCAATTAAACGATGAACCGAACCAGTGTAATTCAGTGTCGAGAACCGCAATTAAACGATGAACCGGACCAGTGTAATTCAGTGTCAAGAATCACAATTAAACGATGAACCGGACCAGTGTAATTCATGTTGAGAACCGCAATTTCATAATGGTTGGAAGTTGTAATAGTGTTGTGTAATCGCGTAATGGATCAAGTGGAAGGAGTTTAAAGGTGTTGAAACTGTTTAAGTATAATTGGTGACTTTCGTTCGTTCGCATCCAACAGAATCAACAAAGACTAGAAAAATGATTGAATGTAAATGAATTGAGTTTAGGTTGTAATGAGAAAATAATGAGATGCGTTTAATTTATAATTAATGGATGAAAAATAGAAAAAAAATGTTGTGTGTCGACTGATTTACAGATCAGGTTCAACAGTTATAATTCATAACTGTTGAACTCGGTCAGAGATTTTTAAGAGTTTAAGGTGATTCAGAAGTGAAAATCTGATGTTTTAATCTCTGGGTTCCAGAGATCAAATCATTAGGTTTTTACTTCTGGATCACTTTAGGTTTAGGTAAGTTAAAAGTGGTTCCTATTGTGTTCTGTTAAGACTGATTAAAGGGTGGAAAAACTTGATTCAAATTAATAATTTGAATCAAGTTTTCCATTGATAATCTCTGATCAAGTTCGGCAGTTATAATTCATAACTGTTGAACTCGGTCAGAATTATTTTATTTTTCTCTGGTTTTCAGAGATTAAATCAATAGGTTTTTACTTCTGAATCACTTCGGGTTTTGATAAGTTGTAAGTTGTTGCTATTGTGTTCTGTTAAGACTAATTAAAGGGTGGAAAAACTTGATTCAAATTAATAATTTGAATCAGGTTTTTCGTTAATAATCCGCGATCAAGTTCGGCAGTTATAATTCATAACCGTTGAACTTAATCCACGATTATTAAGAACTGTTTCAAGGTGATTCACAAGTATAAATCTGATGTTTTAATTTCTGGGTTTCAGAGATTAAATCAATAGGTTTTTACTTCTGGATCACTTTAGGTTTAGGTAAGTTACAAGTTGTTTTGATTCATGAATTGGTAGGATTTCTGTTTTTAGGTGACATGTTCAATTGATCAAAGCAGTAATTTGTTTCTGTGCATAAGTTGAATTAATTCATGTTAAATATACAAAACAATGGTTTATTGTAAAGAATGTCATGTCTCAATTCTTATTTGAGTGAAAATACCTCAGTGAAAAAATATTGTAAAAGGCTCTTGAATAAATGATTATTGAATTTCTTAAATGTTTTGTTTTCGATGAAGGGATTTTTCAGGTTCCAGATTTTAAGAATTTCACTTTCAGCACACAGTTCCTCAGTTCTTTGGACACGGTTTCAGGACACCTGCAGTTACTTCCACAGTTCAAGATCCAAGCTCCACTGGTCCCTGGCCCAAAATCCTGGGCCCTTCACTTTTTTAAGCAAGACGACACCCATTCCCTCGTGACATGCCTTTTCTTCACAATATCTTTGACAGATGAACCACACACTTTTCATGAGGATTACAAAAAGTGATTGGAGGAAATTAAGGTTGATACTATCGACCTTTTTTCTAAATGACTGTGGGATATCAGGAATTTAAGTTGGCTTTTTGATTAACGTTCATTTTACTATACTCCATATCTAGGACCTCTATAATTATCTAACCCTCATTACGATTGGCCATCCTCGCTTGCCAGGGCCAACTACAGTTATCGGAGTTGGTCGCATGTCATTTAGTCCTTGGAATAATCAGACTGATTACTCCAAAGTTAGTCGGAACTATAGTCCGGAAATAGTTTGGAAATAAGTGCATTCGGTTATTAGTTCCGACTATAGGTCGACTAATTACGAAAACCGAATTTGGCCCAGGTTGCAGGGGGTCCGGTATCGCTCCCGAAGTTGCTTGAACGGCTTTTAGCCTAGTGAGTTCGAACCACTTGACGGTTACGATCGCTGGTGGACTCATCCTCGCTTGCCAGGGGCTCGGTATCGCTCCGGAACTCGTTCTCCACCAGGGGTAGACTGGTCGCCTGTCCAATTCTGCGCCACCTGCATTCGCAGTCAGAGACCGGCAACCAGTCTACATCAGGGGGACGGCTTTAGCCTAGTGAGTTCGAATCCCTTGACGTGTTAAGATGTGGTGGACCTAGTTTTCTGATGTCCAGTCGATATCATGTTCGATGGTTGATCAGATTTAGCACATCGTAAAAAGTTTAATATAAATTTGGCACAGCGCTGGAGAAGAAATCTTAGACTTTGTGCGGTTTTCTTCGAGGGAGACAGATCGTCCGAATATACGTCCGGATCCGCCTTTATATGCCTCATTCCTCATTTGCATATATTTTCAAGATGGCGGCTATTGATTGATTGATCGTTAATAAATAAATGAATAAATAACCAACTATTTTGGACCACATCAGCGCTTTCTCAAGTTCAATTTGAGATTTCTGAACACAATTGCAACTGTAAGTGAAAAAAGCCTCATTTAGTTACGGTTTGTTTATCAAATCTACTCGAAAATAGAAATTAAAGCCGTTCAAATGTGTTATTCGAGCAAATTCAATTCAAATATGAAATCTCGTACCATCACTCCCGACGGACTGTTGTGTGAAGATCGTGGAAGTCGATCTGTCCACCAAGAGATGAAAATAACAAGACATAAAAATGAAAATCTGTGACAAGCAAAATGAAAGTACATTTAATCAGCAAACTGGCCTAACTTTAATCCAAGTATAGGCATCCTTGCTAGCCAGCGTTTTATTGCCCGCATCCGCAATGGCCTAAAGTTCCGATGAACAATTAGTTGTCAAGTATCATTATCAGGCAGTCGTGACGCCTTACTATAGAAATAACAAGGGATAAAACGGCATCGTTTTTTGCCTGTGACCGTATTGATGCGGTGGAGACCATTGCACATGCGCGGCTAATTCTGAGCACCAGTGAGCTGTCAATCAGAGCACATACTACAGTATGTCTGTGTCAATTGACAGATGTTTTTGAGAGAAATAAATTGAAGCTGAATTTAACTTCAGAAATTAGCGGCAAAAACGAATCCCTTTCATCCCTTGTTATTTTTAAGTAAGGCGTCATGCCCGACTGATACTGATCCTTGACTACTAATTGTTTATCGAAACGTCGGACATAGTGGATAAACGAACAATATCAACACAAGGTATTTCTGTTATATTTTGAATTTATTGACCGTTCATATTTTAGTGCCATCCTTGCGAAATTATCAACAACCCGGAAATAGAATCCAAGCCAGTTTACGAGGCCCTGTGAATTTCCTCCCGCTGAAGCTCACACCAACACAAACCCTTCATTGGTTTATTACATCACCTATGATTTCTGATTGGCTAGTGGGTGCTGAACAGAAATTATGGACAATGATATAGACCAATGTGGGGTTTGCGGCCTGGGCCAACTTTCGTAGCTAGTCGATCACGCTAAAATATGAACAGTCAATAAATTCAAAATATCACAGAAATACCTCGTGTCCGTGATGTGTGAAGAGTCTACAATCAACAGATGTGAAATCAAATTATATTCTCTGTTTCAGGCATTATGTAGTTCTATCATCACGGCTTGAAATACCATTCGGGCAACGGTGGAGCATTTTTAGGAGCAGCATGAGTAGTGCCAGAGCAGTAGGAGCATCATAGGAGTAACAAGAGCAGCATCACAGGAGTAATTCAGGAGCAGCATCACAAGTAGAAGAAACAAGATAAGTAGCATTTGAAATATAGAAAATAGAAAAGCTGTAGAATGTTTTCTATTGTAAAAATGTTTTAGGCCTACGACACAATCTAATTTATGTCAGATTGTTACTGTAGAAGTTTCACTCATTGTTTCAGTCTAATAGAGATATAACTGATGTACATGTAACATTGACTGTGTAACACTGCAGTCATTTATTCACTTATTCCTCCTCAGTTGGAAGAATGTTCTCTCATCTTCATTAGCGATAAGAATCATTGCCATCCGTCCAACTACAACATCGTAACATTTCTACTTCAATCATAGAGGGAATGAGTAGTATGAGGTTTGGGTATGGAATGGGGCAGGGTATGGTGTAGTTGACAGTTAGGGTAGGATAGGGTAATGTGATGAGGTAAGGCCAGGTTGGATGATGCAGGGTTGTTTGATGTGGTTGTATTAGATGATGAGTTCGATATAGAACTGGTCGAGGTTGGTGTATGTGGTAGTGTACGATGTATAGTTAGGGAGGGTGTATGATGATAGCGGATTGAAAGGTTGCTGGTAGAGGGCGGTACAGCAGTGATGCTGGTTTGGTTTATGTAGGGTAGGGGCTGGTGTACAGGGTTAATGATAGGGTAATGCATGGTCAGAGTGATGGGAGAGGAAAAGTGTGCGTAATGTAGGAAAGGGTGTTTTGGTTCTCAGTCCACTTGGGCTTTAAGTCCCAGCAACTTCTCATCCATTGTCCGTCCGTCAGCAAACGGAATACAGTTATCCTGATGATCAACTCGATAGTTTCTCATCACTTTGGTATTTTTTACTTCGTTTTTGGAAATTTTTGAAATCGATTAAAACACAGAACTTAATGAGCGAAGTTTGTCTGACCAATTCTGCCGGTCCTGTGAGTTGATACACTGAGTCTATAGCCTGGTGCTGTTGAGTCTATAGCCTGGTGCTGTTGAGTCTATAACCTGGTGCTGTTGAGTGATTTTTTTTTTTTGAGTGCCAGTGATTTTTTACTTTTGAATAGGCGAAATCTATTGTGGACTATTGCGGACAAGATGAGAAAATTGAGACAAATTACGGACACATTTCTGATATAAATAGTTGTAAAGATTCATCTATTTAAAGTTCACGAGTAGTTGGAGTTGGAGTTGGAGTTGGAGTGACACAGTTATTTTATTCAATACAAGCGCGTGTGGAATAGCCCATCATTTTGAAATTGGTTTCACTCAAAATACATGTATACTGAAAATACTCACTTGTATTTGTATTTTCTTAAGCACACATTTCTGACATATTTCAAATTTCGATATTTAAATGTTTCTAAGCCCGTATAGACAGCCTGTCCTATTGACTGCACAGGTCTTATTAGAAAATATATGCATATTCAGCAGTTCTGTTGCGCTTCGAAGTAACCGTGTTATGTGTATAAGACAAATTAGATATAAAAAAAACGCTGGTCAAGTGGACTATTGATCTACTGGTTAGCACGTTTGCTTTCTATGAACGAGACCTGGGTTTGATCCCCGGTGAGTGCGCGTAATTTCAATGTCACCTCTTAATCCTTACATATCCTTGGTTAGGACACAAGGGTAAATAAAAACATTATTTAGGTAACTGCCAGGTTTCAGTATCGTACCTAGCCTTACCTTCCCGACCTCCTTCCCGCGCTAGCTATTCCAAAATCTCTTCATGAGATACTTTGAGAATGATGCAATTGAAGATTGAATTCATCGATTCATTTAGGAATTGAAGCTTGTTTCATGGAACAAATGGCACTGCAAATAAACAATATCATCAAACAATGATCCTGACTGATTACAGTGAACTGCTGCCCTACTACTGGCTTTAAAAGCACTGATTGAGATAGATTTAAACCCAGTTCAATTACTATATTTCCTATATATACACTTACTGCTGGGTGGTACTGATACCATAGCCAGGAGAGACAGCCATAAGAAAAAGAATGAACATGAAGAGTGGAGGGTTTATTCCACTGTCCCCCTAGCGGGTAGGCAGTGGTCTATTACTACCTCGACTCAAAAAGAAAAGAAAAAAATATATAAAGAGTGGGGTCCGAGAGCAATTCGAAGGTTTAGTCCACTGTCCGCCTAGCGGGTAGGCAGTGGTCTATTCCTACCTCGACTCAAGAAAAGGTGAGCTTAAAGCCACCAAGCACAAAAGTGGGGTCCGAAGGGTAGTCCCCTGCTGGCTTAGAGAGCGGGCAGTGGTCTATACCTACCTCATGTGCTTAAAAATGCTCACAAAAAATGGCTAGTGAGAGAGAGAGAGAGGAGGCGGTGAGTTTCAAGTACCACTGGACGTAAAGTGATAAATATAAGAAATATTTTACGGTAAACCTTGAATTTACAAACTATTGTGGGTTCAGAGTTTATTTTTCAACAGTTTGCTGTTTCCAAGCTGGTAGTAGGGTAAAAACTATCCTATCTGAGATTTGGGCTCAGTTTTATTGACTAAGAAGACAAAGTTAAAACCATGGTTAAAAATTTTCCCAGGGATTATTTTAATGTTCCACAACTATGAAACCCATCCCTGAAGATTTGTTGTCATTTGCTTCATGAATCATTCACTTGTTAAAATGTGACACACATTCAAAATATTGTTACTGATTTATCATTGTTTTGATGGTGTCTTGATATTCAATATCTTCCAGGTATCATCTCCTAGTATTTCATGGAACGGAGGAGTAGTTTGAGTGAATGGGAGGCATGGAGAGATAGGACTAAAATATCTAACTTGTTTTAGCTTTAGTTTGAGATCATCTGATTGATTTTAGTCTATAATTCTTTATGTCTGTTGTTCCTATAGATTTTATCTCAAATGAATCACATTCATAGCTTATTCCAGATCATCTGATTCTAGTGGTATTTACATCCTCGACTACTTTGCAACTAGTAGTTCATTATAGGCCTTAGACGTCACATCCATAGCTCCTTCCACTACTCGTGAATGTACAATCCAATCCTATCCAATGATGCTGTTTATGATGGAATCTGTCAAAGTAGATGTCGATATATTTTCATCCTCAGGTAAATCTTGAAAATCTGGCTGATTTCAATCGAAAGCCAGTAATTATTATCTTATTTCAAAATGTGAATAGCTGTAAGGAATAAGGGATTGATTTGAAAGGATTAGAGACATTGAGATGTCTAAAGGGAAGCACTACTATCACTCATCGTACCTCAACTGTCCTAGCCCCACCCCAACATCTGTGCAGATATCTGAACAATTCTACCAAAATCATCCTCACCTCAACAACACCAAAATACCCTTCCTCACATTACCCACACTTTTCCTCTCCCATCACTCCACCCATGCATTACCCTATCCTTAACCCTGTACACCAGCCCCTACCCTACATAAACCAAACCAGTGTCACTACTGTACCGCCCTCTACCAGTAACCTTTCAATCCGTTATACATCCTCCTGAACATACACACCGTACACTACCACATACATCACTTACCCCAAAACAGTTCTATATTAAACTGATCATCGAATCCAACCACATCAAATAACCCAGCATCATTCAACCTGACCTTACCTCATCACAATGTCCTATCCTCCCCTAACATGTCAACCACACCATATCCTGCCCCATTCCATACCCAAACGCCATAGTACTCATTCCCTCTACGAGTGAATAAGTAGAAATGTTACGATGTTTTAGTTACACCGATGAGAATGATTCTTATTGCTAATGAAGATGAGAGAACAAACATTCTTCAAACTGAGGAGGAATAAGTGAATAAATGACTGCAGTGTTACACAGTCAATGTTACATGTACATCAGTTATATCTCTATTAGACTGAAACAATGAGTGAAACTTCTACAGTTATAACCTGACACAAATCAGACTGTGTCAGAAAACATTTTTACATTAATAGCCAAAAAATATTTTCTAATGCAGCATGAGTGCTGAGTGCAGGATAGAAATCATCTTTAAATCTTGATAAATACATGTATTAGAATTTAAGCAATGTCTGTTTTCACATTTCAGTGGTTGATATTGCCTGAACTAGTCGCTAATCCACAGCCAAGACCAATTAGCTGACTCCAGATCTGGTGAGTATGTATGCAGGGAAATTGGATAAAATCATGAGATTTTCTAGATATTTCAATCGTGGAATTTTACCTTTACAGCCTTCAGCCCAAGGTTAAACTATCCAAGTGCTGCAGAATCTACCCCCAGTGAGACACTGTCTGGTGAACTCAACATCCAAGTGCTACAGAATCTACCCCCAGTGAGACACTGTCTGGTGAACTCAACATCCAAGTGCTACAGAATCTACCCCCAGTGAGACACTGTCTGGTGAACTCAACATCCAAGTGCTGCTGAATCTACCCCCAGTGAGACACTGTCTGGTGAACTCAACATCCAAGTGCTACAGAATCTACCCCCAGTGAGACACTGTCTGGTGAACTCAACATCCAAGTGCTGCAGAATCTACCCCCAGTGAGACACTGTCTGGTGAACTCAACATCCAAGTGCTACAGAATCTACCCCCAGTGAGACACTGTCTGGTGAACTCAACATCCAAGTGCTGCAGAATCTACCTCCAGTGAGACACTGTCTGGTGAACTCAACATCCAAGTGCTGCAGAATCTACCTCCAGTGAGACACTGTCTGGTGAACTCAACATCCAAGTGCTGCAGAATCTACCTCCAGTGAGACACTGTCTGGTGAACTCAACATCCAAGTGCTGCAGAATCTATCCCCAGTGAGACACTGTCTGGTGAACTCAACATCCAAGTGCTGCAGAATCTACCCCCAGTGAGACACTGTCTGGTGAACTCAACATCCAAGTGCTGCAGAATCTACCCCCAGTGAGACACTGTCTGGTGAACTCAACATCCAAGTGCTGCAGAATCTACCCCCAGTGTGACACTGTCTGGTGAACTCAACATCCAAGTGCTACAGAATCTACCCCCAGTGTGACACTGTCTGGTGAACTCAACATCCAAGTGCTACAGAATCTACCCCCAGTGAGACACTGTCTGGTGAACTCAACATCCAAGTGCTACAGAATCTACCCCCAGTGAGACACTGTCTGGTGAACTCAACATCCAAGTGCTACAGAATCTACCCCCAGTGAGACACTGTCTGGTGAACTCAACATCCTAGAATCTACCCCCAGTGTGACACTGTCTGGTGAACTCAACATCCTAGAATCTACCCCCAGTGTGACACTGTCTGGTGAACTCAACATCCAAGTGCTACAGAATCTACCCCCAGTGAGACACTGTCTGGTGAACTCAACATCCTAGAATCTACCCCCAGTGTGACACTGTCTGGTGAACTCAACATCCTAGAATCTACCCCCAGTGAGACGCTGTCTGGTGAACTGATAAATTTAACATCCACGCGCTACAGAAGGTGAGTAATAATTACACCTAAAAATTGCTGATATGAATTTTTTCTGAGGTTTGAATTCTCCTTGATTTTGAAAATCTAAAGATGCTAAAGATATAAGATATGCTGTGTAAAGATAACAATTTGACCAGTTGTCGATGAGAACTTTTGACTGTTTTGAGTGATTTCTGATTAAATACATGATTCAATGTGTGGTTGTCAAATGGCTCAATATTTCTAAACCTTTTTCTTATGTAATTACTGTCAAAATTCAAAATTCATTTGTTCAATCACGAGGTCTAGAATTGGTTTTCATTGGATTCATGAAATCCAGATATTTTATTTGTTGATTTCTAAATTATTTGAAATCGCTGATTTATTTCTAATCTCACTTTGAGAATTTATTCTGAATCAGCGACGGAAGGTGACAAACTGGTCACATTGAAATACGCTGTGCTCGGTGCCTCGGGATCCGAACCCAAACCTGACCACACGTATAAATCCAATTGAATCCATTCGGGTTCTTCCTTTTCCGAGTTAAACTTGTTTCTGTGGTTGCGAGACGGCGGGAAGAAAAATAGTGGTGGCGGTAAGGGGGGTGGTAGCCCTTAAAGTGAATATGCTCGGTGACAGGGATGGCGAAATGCCGCCCGGGGAGGACGATAGCATGAGGGCATCGGACGCTCCTTTACTGAACCGCGGACTCCGAGGCCCGAGAGTCAATTACTCGATTGGGTAGTCATGTGCGTCATGAGATACAGGTATTTCTATCCTAGCCTCAGTTGTCTGCGGGGACGCACCTTAAAACAGTTTGAAAAAATCACCTCGAACATGTTTAAGCATAATTCACGGGCACAAAAAGAGAAAGAAAGAAAGAAAGAAAGAAAGAACGAAAGAAAGAAAGAAAGAGGTGTCAGTCGTTTTTATAAACCACTAGGGGCGAGTTTAGTTTACACGAGGAATTTAGAATCTTAAAAATATATTCGAAATTCTTAGGTTTGAATGGACAAATCAGCTGGTGAAATATTTGAGTATTTTATGTGATTCAATTTTAATTCAATTGCAGCCTCATCATGTAATGTATTTCATGGGAATGAACTCAAAGTGCGCTGGAATGTCACACTTTGAAATACATGTATCATTTGACACAAGAGATTCAGGAACATTGACAATTCCTGATTTGAAGCACATGTTTTTACCACGAGTCAAAGCAGTTAAACCTTACTCTGTCTACTGTATGATTATATTCTAACATGTATTTCTTTTCATTATTTTTCTATCATTCATGCTGAGATCATCTACTCCCAGTGAGATGCTGTCTGGTGAACTCAACATCCAAGTGTTGCAGAATCTACTCCCAGTGAGAAACTGTCTGGTGAACTCAACATCCAAGTGCTGCAGAATCTACCCCCAGTGAGACACTGTCTGGTGAACTCAACATCCTAGAATCTACCCCAAGTGAGACACTGTCTGGTGAACTCAACATCCAAGTGCTGCAGGATCTACCCCAAGTGAGACACTGTCTGGTGAACTCAAGATCCAAGAATCTACCCCCAGTGATACTGTCTGGTGAACTCAACATCCTAGAATCTACCCCCAGTGATACTGTCTGGTGAACTCAACATCCTAGAATCTACCCCCAGTGATACTGTCTGGTGAACTCAACATCCTAGAATCTACTCCCAGTGAGACACTGTCTGGTGAACTCAACATCCAAGAATCTACCCCCAGTGAGATGCTGTCTGGTGAACTCAACATCCTAGAATCTACCCCCAGTGATACTGTCTGGTGAACTCAACGGACTGCAAATGACATTGAAATGAGAATATTCTATTAAACTGTCATTGTGTCAATTTGTTTATGTAATGACTCAACCATCTTGCATTTATCCCCTCTCCCTCTCCCCACCTCAACTCATCCCCCTCCCCACCTCAACTCATCCCCCTCCCCACCTCAACTCATCCCCCTCCCCACCTCAACTCATCCCCCTCCCCACCTCAACTCATCCCCCTCCCCACCTCAACTCATCCCCCTCCCCACCTCAACTCATCCCCCTCCCCACCTCAACTCATCCCCCTCCCCACCTCAACTCATCCCCTTTCCCCCTCAACCCCATCCCCCAATCCAAACTTCTCATGTATTCTTGTCTTTAATCATCCGCCACATGTCTTCAATCCTATCAATTACAGCCACCTTTTGATTTCTTCTAAACCTAACATAAATAAGTACTAATTATCCTTTAACCTAACTAAACCTTAACAGTTAAAAGGTGGTTGTTATAGATAGTTATTTTGGACAATAGACGTAATCAACCCGAACTTCACGGGACCGTGAAAATCTCTTAGTTATAACCGATATAAATGTGAAATTAATCAAATTGTTTTACTTGGGACAAAATTCTATATATTTGTTGAAATCCGATGAATCGTTGTATCTGAGTTTGTATTTATTTGTATAAATGTTATATATGTATTATTTGTAGTAATCTGTGATGCTGCTAAACCTGTTTGAATAATTCCACAAGATGATGAAATTCTTGTATCAATTTGATGTACATCAATAAATATATGTATTATCGTGTTGTTTGTTTATCGCGGGATCCTCGGTGAGTTTCAACCACTGTGATTCCCAGCCGCAGACTCTGATTTCAAACCCGTTCAAACTCTTCCATCGCAAACAAAACCCGTTCAAGTTTTAGTTTTGGACAGTTTTAGAACACGATGAAAAGGGTTTGCACGTGTTTTCTGTAAGTCCCAACCCTCGGTTAATGCTGTCGTTTGTTCCGGTGCCGCGTCTAAACTATCCAATGTCAGATGGATTGGTTCCGGAATATTGGTAGCGAACTGCGGGTTCGGACTACGTAGACAACAGATTCTGTTTCTACTTCACGGTCATCCTCGCTTGCCAGAGTTCCTTACTCGCTTCCGCAAACCCTAAAGCGAGCGCTGATTGGTCGGACACTTAATGTCATTTGTTACAAGTGCTGTGATTGGTACTACCGGATTCAGGTCGGTAACGACTCGCGGTGTCATGGGCAACGCCGGCGCTTGCAAAGTGAGTTCGAATCACCGGTGAATGAAAATGCTTCACGGTTTCGGGCCAGGTGGAAACGGATGTCCGTTAGTCGGACCTATACGTGAAAACTCCTACTATCCAGAATAAAACAGTTAACTATTTTTGTCTTAACGTTCTATCATGGGAACAAAACAATGAGAAAGACACAATATAAAATTGAAAAATATCGAACACGCATCGTGTAGCTTTCGCTATTAGTACAAAGCAGCTACATCGGAGTAATGGAGCTGTACTTATGAGACAAGTAGTCAAATCTACCACTATCCACCGTAAATCAGTTAACTATTTTTGTCTTAACATTCTATCATAGGAATAAAACAATGTTAAAGACACGATGAAAAATTGACAAATATCAAAAACGCACTAAAAACTTCAAACAGTAATTACCGTGTTTATAACAACTGACTGAATCGTATTTATAGGAGAAAACTTCAAACGGTTATTACCGTGTTTATAACAACTGACTGAATTGTATTTAGGAGAAAACTGAACTATTGTCTTTACGTATCATAGAAATAAAACCAACATATATGTCAAACCCTTAATGTAAAACTGAATGTTCGGAGTAATTTAGACTTTTGTTTCCTTGTTTTATTTCGGGTTTGACACGGGACGCATGATCGCGAAGTCATCGAAATATTGGTTTTTATTTAAAAGTTTTATTCATAGTTTGATTTATCAGTTTATATCAATATCCCGGAACAGAAATCAGAGAGATAATTAAGGAAAATTAAACTATCATAAAAAATGCAGTTTTGTTTAGTTCAAAGTTTTGATTATTCATCGTCTTTTAGTTTTATCAGTTTATATCAATATCCCGCAGCACCAGTGTCTGTGTTTCCTTATGGGCAGATAATTATCCTGGTGATTATACTATAAATCAGAGAGATAATTAAGGAAATTAAACTATCATCAAAAATGCAGTTCTTTGATTCAAAGTTTTTATTATTTATCGTATACTAATTTTATCAAATGTACATAAGGAAGATCCTGTTTATGTGGTTTTTGGCTTTATCTATTTGTGTTACACTGAGTGTGATGATGGAGAGACAATTTAATCCTTAATAATTCTCTAAATAGTGATATTTACATGAACATAGAATGGTGATAAATGATGATGATGCTGGCGGAGTGACAACAGCGATTCTTATCGTTTCTAGATTGAAACAAGGAAATAAAATTACTATTTAAAGACCAACTCAGTTTTCTGATTTATAAAGTTGATCATATCGGTCTCTGTGAAAAGGCGCAGTTTTTTGGTAGTAGTTCAAAGTTAGTTGTTTTGTATTTATCGAGGGTATCTGTTTGAATATGGAGTTGATGATGAAGAGTTTGTTTGTGGTCGCTGTAATTTTATTCGTCGAGAATTCTCAAGGTAAGTGAACAATATCACTTAATACTGATTAAATTTGTTGATTAAGAATTTTAGAGTTAAATTATTGAGATCAGTGCCGTCACATAGGTTAGAACTGTTTGATCAGTGCTGCTGTGCAGGTGCCGATCTGGGAAACTCTCTAAACTAATGGTCTCAAACCGTCATTTTATTACCTCACTGAACGGCCAGTATGACGCGTTGTTCCGGGACTCGTTTCAAGGACAGTTGTTTATTTAAAAAAAAGGAATGAATTTTCTCAAAACAGCAACTACCTATTGGTAGAATAGCGCCGGTCAAACTAGACAGTAGGTTTTAAAACCACAATATACATAATTTAAAAGATTAATAACATATTTAATTAATCAAAATCAAATGATATTTCTAACGCGGGAACTTATCATCAGCACTTAGCGGGAGGAGTTTATCCTCAGCCTCGAACCCGGGACCTCCACTGTGGCAGGCGATCACGCTAACCACTAGACCATAAAGTTTGATGTAGTTTGTCCGGTCATGGTCTGACCAATTAGTTGTGGTGACTGATGACTAGTCAGCTGTGGTGACCTGGTGACAAGTCCAGTGACTGGTGACTAGTCAGGTGTGGTGTCCTGGTGATCAATGTGGTGTGGTAACTGATGACCAGTCCTCATTTAAAGACTGGTATTAACTTCGACCCGAAGGCTAACTAAATTCATAATCAGTTGAGTTAGTCCTACTAACTACCGCTTTATAAGTTCATAGATACGGGTATTTTTCTATACAGTTTGGGCAGATAACATCGACTCGAGTTGTAGCGGCGAGTGGCCAGGTAGAAAACAGAACGGAACTTCTGGCGTCATAACCAGTCCTAACTACCCGGGTAACTATGGCGACAATCTGTCTTGTAGATGGTTGATTCGAACACCACAAAACATGGTAAATATAAAACACAGGAAATTGTGAAATATATTCGCGGTTAGAAAAACTAGAAAAATAATCAAAAATGTTTTTGTCAGTAATATTTGGACAAGTGTAGAACGGAACTTGGATCCAGCACCAAATCGGGCGCTGAACTGATTAACTATTACATCACGTTATGCATTATCAATAGGGGTAACCCTTAATCATTACTACCAGTTAGAATGTAGTGAAAATATTTCAGAAATAATAAAACAATCAAATTAATTTTATTTCAGAGTTTGCAGAGTTCAAAGTTGAATTTGATTTGATCCTAAATTCTACGGGAAACCCTTAGATAACCACGTGACTGATTCTATTTTTAGGTGTCAAGAATATCGTTTGATCCTATTTTCGAAGTGGAACGCAATACGACAAGTGGTCATTGCCGTGACAAAGTATCCATATATAACAACTGTAAGAATCGAACAATTTAATCTTAAACTCGATGTGAAATGAATAAATGAAGAAATATCTGCGATTTCTTCAGTTTACAGATTTCAAATCCAGCTAAAAATCTATCATTGATTTGTGTGTTTATTTTTACGGCAGATGTATATTGTGGCAATACAGCGCCACCTACACGCTACTATTCCGGTGTTGTACTCATCCTGTTTACATCAGACAGGTCTTATAACTACAAAGGGTTTAAACTGTTCTGGCGGTTTGTGAAAGGTAGGTCATTAGTGAGAAGTTTCTCTTGGAATCAGTAAATCACATATAAAACAATTCAATTCAATATTTATTTGTAGTTGATTCATGTAGTAAAACACCTATAATACAGAATGGTACATCAGGCGTCATAACCAGCCCTAACCATCCGGGCAACTACTACCGCAGACTGGACTGTAGATGGTTAATCCAAACACCTGAAAATACGGTAAATATTTGGTCAAAACAGTTTTAACTTTAATCCGGGGTTAAGTTCTGAACTGATACGTAACTCCGGGTTCAAGTTTAAACTGATCTATATGAACGGGTCCTATATTTTACGATTGCTCACTTTTTGAATGATATTTAAATTCTAAATTCTTATATTGTTTTTAAGGTGGTTGAAATATCATTCGCCTCGAATTTTAGCATACAGCCCAAAAGTTACGGTCGGTGCTGGGACGTGTTGACGATACAAAGTGAAACCGGTAAAAATTCACAACGTGAATGATTTTTATGATTCATAAAGTTTTATCAGATTTATTTCATCATCAGGAAGTATTGAATATTGCGGTGTGGCTGCTACTGATAGATTTGTGTTTTCAAATCCAGATAGAAAATGTATCATTGATTTGTGTGTTTATTTTTACAGCAGAAAATGATGAATATTGCGGCAATACAGCGCCACCTACACGTAACTATACCGGTCGTGTTATCATCAAGTTTACATCAGACAACTCTATCAGCTACAAAGGGTTTAAACTGTTGTGGTGGTTTGCGAAAGGTAGCTGCTCATAATGAGAAGTTTATCATTGAATCAGTAAATCACATATAAAACAATTCAATTCAATATTTATTTGTAGTTGATTCATGTAGTAAAACACCTATAATACAGAATGGTACATCAGGCGTCATATCCAGCCCTAACCATCCGGGCAACTACTACCGCAGACTGGACTGTAGATGGTTAATCCAAACACCTGAAAACAGGGTAAATATTTGGTCTATAAGAAAAATGATGTCGGGTTTACTGAACTCGTAGGAGCTCAATGGCGGCTGAATTCAGTTTTAACTTTAACCCGAGGTTTAGTTCAATTGATAACTATAGGGTAAAGTTAAAACTGATATACAGGGCGTCTCAAAAATGTGTTACCGTAGCTTAAAAAATGGTTGGAGTTGAACCAATATAAGAAATAAGGATTAATGCATGCATTGTTTGTGTGTATTGTTAAATGATCTGCTGCCATATGACATGATTTGAGACATGACATAAATTAACAAAGACAAATTTCTCCTGAATAAAATTGTTGGTCCTCTTTACAAATTAAGCTGCTCCAGATTTGTTCAATATGGTAACTGTTTTCACACTTGAGATCGACGTTTTATCGTAGAATTTTGACTCATCAGATTCAGTATTTCTCAAAATCTGTTACTTTCCGAAGACTAAAGTTTTCGATTCCTGCTAGATATGTTTTGAATACCTCAGTTTTTACACAGAAGAATACCCACCCAACAAGTGAAATCCAGTGATTTAGTGATCAATATCTCAACAGGCAGAAGCTGGTCATTTAACAATAAACGTACACAATGGAACAATATGCAGTTTTTGGTTTGACTCTAGGGCCAATCGATCCTCTTGCAAACATCCAGGTCTACCAACCTTACCCCCTCCCCTCTCCAAGAAAATAGCTAAAATTACATGTAATAGTTAATGAATTGTGTATCACATTTTCTGAGACACTCTGTATATATCGGGTCCTACATTCTGTAAACAATACATACCCTTCACTGTTAAACTATAATTAAATGCTGAATTCATATATTTTTGCAGATGGTTGAAATATCATTCGACTCGAAATTTCGTGTAGGACTCAGACTGAACAGTGGTTGCTATGACGAGTTGACGATAAAAAGTGGAACCGGTAAAAATCTAAACACTCTTCACAACGTGAATGATTTTTATGATTCATAAAGTTTTATCAGATTTATTTTTTCATCAGGGAAATTTGGTTTTTAAATCCTGCTGGAAAATATTAATTTGTGTGTTTATATTTACAGCAGAAAATGGTGATGTATATTGCGGCTATACAGCGCCACCTACACGTTACTATTCCGGTCGTGTAATCATCCGGTTTACATCAGACAGGTCTTATGGCTACAAAGGTTTTAAACTGTTTTGGCGGTTTTTGAAAGGTAGCTCATAATGAGAAGTTTATCATGGAATCAGTAAATCATAGAGGGCATCCCCCTTCAGGTACAGCTCTTACGGCTCGGGGATGTCCTCCTCAAACAAGTAAAATTTCAATTCATATGCAGCAGTAATCAAACAAAATTATTATCATGGAATCAGTAAATAACATATGATAATAAATTTAATATTTGTAGTTGACTCGACATGTAGCAGGCAGTCTAGAGTACAGAGCGGTAGAACAGGCGTAATAACCAGTCCTAACTACCCGGGTAACTATGGCGACAATCTGCGCTGTAGATGGTTGATTCGAACACCACAAAACATGGTAAATATAAAACACAGGAAATGGTGAAATATATTCGCGGTTAGAAAAACTAGAAATATAATCAAAAATGTTTTTGTCAGTAATATTTGGACTAGTGTAGGACGTAGCTTGGAACCAACACCAAATCGGCTGCTGAACTGTTTAACTATAACATCACATAACGGGTAACCCCTAATGACAGTCAGAATGGTGTGAAAATATTTGATCATTGATAAATTCAATAATTCTTATTTCAAAAAGTTGAATCATGTTTGATCCTAAATTCTACCTGTAGCCCTTAAATAACCGTGTAACAAGTAATAGAGGGTTTGAACGCATTTGAATAATAATGAATCATGATTATTTCTATTCCCAGAAAGTAGAAATATCGTTTGATCCTATCTTCCAAGTGGATTCCAATACGAACAGTGATACTCGTAATTGCAGCCGCGACAAATTATCCATAAACTTCTTCAGTAAGAATCGAATCATTCTATTTCAGACTCGATGTCAAATGAATAAATTAAGGAATATATTTGATTTATTCAGTTAATTGTTTTCAGATCCAGCTAAAAATCTATCATTGATTTGTGTGTTTATTTTTACAGCAGAAAATGGTGATGTATATTGCGGCAATACAGCGCCACCTACACGTAACTATTCCGGTGAGGTAGACATCCAGTTTAGATCAGACAATTCTAGTAGCTATCATAAAGGGTTTGAACTCCATTGGAAATTTGTGAAAGGTAGCTGAGCATAATGAGAAGTTTCTCTTGGAATCAGTAAATCACATATAAAACAATTCAATTCAATATTTATTTGTAGTTGATTCATGTAGTAAAACACCTATAATACAGAATAGTAGATCAGGCGTCATATCCAGCCCTAACCACCCGAACAAGTACTACAACAGACTGGACTGTAGATGGTTAATCCAAACACCTGAAAACACGGTAAATATTTGGTCAAAACAGTTTCAACTTTAATCCGGGGTTAAGTTCTGAACTGATACGTAACTCCGGGTTAAAGTTTAAACTGATCTATATGAACGGGTCCTACACTTTACGATAACTAACTTTTAGAATGATATTTAAATTCTAAATTCTTATATTGTTTTTAAGGTGGTTGAAATATCATTCGCCTCGAATTTTCGCATAGAGGCCAGAACTAGCGGTCGTTGCCTAGACGCGTTGACGATACAAAGTGAAACCGGTAAAACTTCATAACATGAATGATTTTTATGATTCATAAAGTTTTATCAGATTTATTTCATCATCAGGGAGTATTGAATATTGCGGTGTGGCTGCTACTGATAGATTTGTGTTTTCAAATCCAGATAGAAAATGTATCATTGATTTGTGTGTTTATTTTTACATCAGAAAATGGTGATGTATATTGCGGCAATACAGCGCCACCTACACGTAACTATACCGGTCGTGTAATCATCCGGTTTACATCAGGCAGCTATCGTAGCTACAGTGGGTTTAAACTCCATTGGAAATTTGTGAAAGGTAGCTGAGCATAATGAGAAGTTTATCATGGATTCAGTTAATTACATATAAAACAATTCAATTCAATATTTATTTGTAGTTGATTCATGTAGTAAAACACCTATAATACAGAATGGTACATCAGGCGTCATATCCAGCCCTAACTACCCGAACAGCTACTACCGCAGACTGGACTGTAGATGGTTAATCCAAACACCTGAAAATACGGTAAATATTTGGTCTATGAGAAAAATGATGTCGGGTTTACTGAACTAGTTGGAGCTCAATGGCGGCTGAATTCAGTTTTAACTTTAACCCGAGGTTTAGTTTTGAACTGATAACTCTGGATTAAAGTTAAAACTGATCCATACAAACGGGTCCTGCACTCTGCAAACAATACGACGGTTCACTTTGAATTATAATCAACAACTATTAATCTTAATTCTTATATTTTTACAGATTGTTGAAATATCATTCGACTCGTATTTTCGTATAGAATACAGAACTAGCGGTGGTTGCTATGACGCGTTGACGATAAAAAGTGGAACCGGTAAAAATCTAAACACTCTTCACATCGTGAATGATTTTTATGATTCATAAAGTTTTATCAGATTTATTTCATCATCAGGGAGTATTGAATATTGCGGTGTGGCTGCTACTGATAGATTTGTGTTTTCAAATCCAGATAGAAAATGTATCATTAATTTGTGTGTTTATTTTTACAGCAGAAAATGGTGATGTATATTGCGGTAGTACAGCGCCACCTACACGTGTATATTCCGGTGAGGTAGACATCCAGTTTAGATCAGACAATTCTAGTAGCTACCATAAAGGGTTTAAACTCCATTGGAAATTTGTGAAAGGTAGCTGAGCATAATGAGAAGTTTATCATGGATTCAGTAAATTACATATAAAACAATTCAATTCAATATTTATTTGTAGTTGATTCATGTAGTAAAACACCTATAATACAGAATGGTACATCAGGCGTCATATCCAGCCCTAACTACCCGAACGGCTACTACCTCAGACTGGACTGTAGCTGGTTAATCCAAACACCTGAAAACAGGGTAAATATATAAATAATTGTTAGGAAAAAATGAATTCGTCAGATTTTGAGCACGAGGTTCATTGGGATTAGAATCAGTTTTAACTTTATTCCGGGGTTTAGTTCAACTGATAACTCCGGGTTAAAGTTAAAACTGAACTACAGGAACGGGTCCTACATTCTGCAGACAATACAATTTTTGAATTTTTGAAATTCACTTTTGAATTACATTTATATTTTTGCAGATTGTTGAAATATCGTTTGACTTGAAGTTTCATATACAGACAAGTAAAGGTCGTTGCCGGGACGCGTTGACGATAAAAAGTGAAACCGGTAAAAATCTTAACACTCTTCACAACGTGAATGATTCTTATGGTTCGTAAAGTTTTATCAAATTTATTTCCTCATCAGGGAGTAATCAGTGTTGCGGGTCGGCTGCTCCAGATAATCGATCCCACACTGGAAATATTACAATACAGTTTACATCAGACAACTCGGGAAGCGGTGCTGGGTTTAAACTTCTATGGCGGATTAAAGGTAGCTATACGATGAAAATAGTAAAATTTAAATATGTAAACTTAAGTCTGTAATTTGAACCTGTTTGATATAGATGAGTTTCATAATCTGTATTTCAGATACAGATACAGATACAGATACGGATACAGATAGAATCAGTTATTTGACAGTTGTTTTCGGGATCGGTTTTCTGATTCTAGTAATAATGGCTGCTATAGCTATCGCCGTGTTGATCAGACAGCGGAGGAACGTGAGAAACAGAAATACAGGTTTGTTATTTATCATTTTACTTTAAACGGGGTTGAGTGGAAGCGTGTTTGGGGTATTTACGTCAAATTAGAAATGATAACAATGAAACTGAGTCCTCCAGAATATAATCTGACTGTTGATTTCGGGAACAGGAAGTTCTTTGAATAAGAATAAATACATGTAATATTTCATCTAACATTCTATTATTGTTTATAGGTAACAACACGACCGATCCAGGGGCAATGTACTATCAGGTTCGTTAATATAGATACATTAACATTGGTTTTTAAATTTTATTTTATTTGTGAATATTTTGTAAATTGTTTAACCGATTTATTTTCAGCCTTCGTCTTCTGGAGTTGGTGGTAGGATCTACACAACACAGGACGGTATCTACGAAGACATAGATGACGGTGAAATCTACGATGATGTAGATATTGTAGATGTCGTTGTCGCAGGTGTCAGGAACGTTACAGATGATGACGTAGATGTACGGAACGCTACAGATGATGACGTAGATGTACGGAACGCTACAGATGATGACGTAGATGCATGGAACTCTACAGATGATGACGTAGATGTATGGAACTCTACAGATGATGACGTAGATGACAACCTTGTCGCGGGTGTCAGAAACCCTCCAGAAGATGACTACGTTGGCCCAGATGTCATGAACCCTCCAGAAGATACCTACATTGTCGCAGGTGTCAGGAACCCTCCAGAAGATACCTACATTGTCGCAGGTGTCCGGAACCCTCCAGAAGATGACTACGTTGGCCCAGATGTCATGAACCCTCCAGAAGATACCTACATTTTCACAGGTGTCCGGAACCCTCCAGAAGATACCTACATTGTTGCACTTAAGGTTTGTCAATATAAATAATACATTTCTATTGTTTTCAATTTTTTTAATTTGCGAATATATTATTAGGCCTAATTGTTTACCGATTTATTTTCAGCCAACAACTACTTCAGCTGACGACAGGATCTCTCCAGAAGATGACTACGTTGGCCCAGATGTTAGGTACTCTACAGAAGATACCTACGTTGTCGCAGGTGTCAGGAATCCCCCTGAAGATACCTACATTGTTCCAGATGCAAGAAACTCAACAGAAGATGACTACGTCGTTGTCGCAGGTGTCAGGAATCCTCCAGAAGATGACTACGTCGTTGTCGCAGGTGTCAGGAACACTCCTGAAGATACCTACATTGTTCCAGATGCAAGAAACTCTACAGAAGATGACTACGTCGTTGTCGCAGGTGTCAGTAATCCTCCAGAAGATGACTACGTCGTTGTCGCAGGTGTCAGGAACACTCCTGAAGATACCTACATTGTTCCAGATGCAAGAAACTCTTCAGAAGATGATTTCGTCGTTGACGCAGGTGTCAGAAACCCCCCAGAAGATACCTACGTTGTCCCAGATATCAGAAACACTCCAGAAGATACCTACATTGTTCCAGATGTCAGGAACCCTCCAGAAGATACCTACGTTGTTGCAGATGGCATAAGACCACAATTAGGTTAGTAGATGCGTAGGGCACGACACAAAAATAATGTAGTACCAAAAGAGAAAGTGAGGTCCCCCATAAACATCGCCGGTTACATGTATGTAAGCCGTGGGCTCAGAGAGACAGGTTGATGGTGTGGGTCGGACCCAACCTTTCAAAAGTTTTCAGTATAGGGAAAAGTAAGGTTGGGTTTCAGGGGCGGATACTAACCTAGGTTGTCATAAGCAACCTTTCCTGGATTCACGCGCTTATATTATGAACTCAACGCTCGAATTTATTTTTTATCTTTTCTTTATGTTATATAGATGATAATGGAACAATGGACTAAGCTCAGATGTCAGGAATGCTACAAGAAGATGACTACACTGTCACAGAAACTCTATAAGATGACGACTTTGTCACAGATATCAGAAACTCTTCAGATGATAACTACATTGTAGTAGAGGTCAGGAATCTACAGTGGCTGCTGTGTTGTATAAATGTAACTTTACGAAATGTAATGAATTTCAAGAACTCTGATATAAACGAAAATATAGTTTGAATTTTGGAATTCCTCGACTGCCAGAGCACCATATAGTGTGTATATATCTATTTTCACAGTATTTTCAAGTATTTGTATATTGTTATATTGTATAAGCAAAGACTAACAAATGAAAAGAATCATATTTACTTGACCTCAGAATTTGAATATAACAATAACAGTCGTTTTGTTTGATATATATTTGTGTCGTTTTGGAGCCAGTTGTTCAAACATTGTTTTAGAATTAACGGGTCGACAATAATAGTAACAATTCAATTTCAATTGTCACTTAATGAACTGTCCACCGCTAAACTTTGACCATGGACTCCAGAATCCATTGTTCAATCAATGTTTGGGCAATTGGTCACTGGGGCCAGTTTCACAGTCGTGACTTAAGTCCGTGGTTTTAAATCTTTAAGACCGATCTTAAGTTGTTTGATTTTCTACAGAACTAACTTTTGGTCTTTGTCTTAGACTTATATGACCAGTCTAAGACCAACTTAGTTCTATAGCCAATCTAACAACTTAAGACCAGTTTTAAGATTTAAGGGTACGTTTGGAACTGGCCTCTGGTGTTTGATGTACTGGGCACTGGCTAAGGATTTTTTTAAACCCCTTCTTACTGGATACTGGTCAAGTCAATCAATGACAATCCCCATCCCAAGCCCTGGTAAGTGAGTTATCTCTGAAATCTTAAGACTTCAACTTACGTCTTTCGTAGGAGGTCCACGTTAAGGAATAGCCGTCGGATTCATCCCAAATCGAGGAACACATTTCACATTTACAATTCTCTTGATCTTCGCTCGTTTCTGAATCTGTTTCATCTCTCGATATTCTCATCAATGTACGGCACACGTAGTTCTTCAAATCACATTCACTCAACTGAGACTGAAACAAGAACGGATACACAGATCACTCATCGACTAGTTCGCCATCTATCGGATCGATAGTTCAGACAGCTGTCGTGGTTGTTATTGCAACAAAAGAGGAAAATGAAATATTTACAAATAATTAGTTCGTATTCAAATAATTAATTAGTTATTACAAACTTGTCTTTTCTTGAAATGTAGCACTTGTAATCTGACAGAGTAGCGTCTTGTACGTAGTTAAAATATTCCTTTGATCTAAGATAAAATCCCACTATTTACAGATTAAAAGAATTTAAAAACCAGAATTTATTTATTCAATCAAAAATATATAAAAGATACGACGTTTCGATCTCACCCTAGAGATCATCGTCAGGTCCTGAAATTAAATTCTTTTAATCTGTAAATAGTGGGATTTTATCTTATTATCCGTTCACCACGTTTGAGTGTGGTTATAGTTCTATTCCTTTGATTTGCCACCTGTAGAGGGCGATATGATCCGAAAACGTCGAGTGCACCGTTTTTACTAATTAGAAAATTCGGAACCTACTAATTAACCAATTCTACTCATTAGAAAATGTGGTTTGATATCACAAGGGCTCGTATCAGAGGTGCTGTTACTGCAAGCATGATAATCTGTTAAATCCAGGCTGTACCCAGACACGAGCCCCTGTGGTTTATGGATTTTCGGTTACCATGGCAGAGTTCGAATAAACAAATTCAACAATGGTTCTTTTCACTTACATCTTCGTCGGCAATCGGATTCTCGTAGTCACCGGCAACAACGGTCGCGCAACAGACGAGCAAGTACGCCGCAGACGACGTCAACAATAACAACTTCAGCTACGTGACGTAGCTCATTAGTTCGTCGATTATTCGTGAATGTTTGAAATTTATAAAACTAAAAAATGGACTCATTACAGTAAAACACGTGAGATCTTTGACGGTTCTTGGCGACTGCAGCAAAATCGACTTATTCAAATGTAAAGAGTAAAACGGTTCTTTGAGTGAAAGTCGTAGGAATCTGTTTTTACAAATGACGATTTACATTTAGTATTAGAAATATAAATTGGGACTCAAAAATAGAAATGACTTCAGTCATGTGACGACTTTATCCAAATGATGATTTACACTTTAAAATGATATGAATTAGAAATACCGAATACCGAAGACGAAAGAGTTATCTGTTATTTGAAACAGTTTTATATAGATGAGTTTCAAAACAGAAAGAAAGAAAGAAAGAAAGAAAGAAAGAAAGAAAGAAGAGGTGTCAGTCGTCTTTATAAACCACTAGGGGCGAGTTTAGTTTAGACGAGGAATTTGGTATCTTAAAAATATATTCGAAATTCCTAGGTTTTTATGGACAAATCAGGTCTATTCTAATTCAATTACTGGGTTCGTACCCGGGACACCCCTGTACATCCTCTATTCAGCATCAGGACCAGTGTCAGTAATAACGTTATTAAGATATTAACATTTCACCGTACGGTGCTGCCGCTATGCTCATTGTTAGCGTGATTTTCATACACTAACGTTAGTCAACTCTGGCAAGCAAGGGTTACGGAGTATTACTGGAGAGCACGTCGATTGCCAGAGTTGACTTACGTTAGTGTATGAAAAACCCGCTAACGATGAGCATAGCGGCAGCACCGTACGGTCGAGACACCCGTGTACATCCTTTAATCAGCATCATAACCGCTAAGAAACAGTGTCAATAGACCGGGTTCGAACCCCTGTACATGTCCTATTCGGCATCAGGTCCTGATGCTGTATGGAGGATGTACAGGGGTGTCCCGGGCTCGAACCCAGTAATTACTGATACTAATTAAGAGTTTGCTGATGCTGAATAGACGATGTAAAGGCGAGGAGGGTAGTGAGGGAGGTTGAGAGGTTGAGAGGTTGTCTGGATGCTGAGACTAACGCAAGATGGTTTAACTGAAACAATGAATATAACTGTACCGCGCTATACAGGAGTAACACTACAATCGCTCACCCGGTAATCATGTCTAATGCTGTGGCTTTTTGACAATAAGCCGCGACCCCCCGCGACGCCTGCCTGTGACTGTCACCGGCTGCTGTTATTACGGTGTGTGATCGATCGTCCAATTATAAACAGCGATCAATGATGAAATATTAAATCTCTGTTTCCTGTTTTTCACGGTCTGGTTTTCTTCTCACGTGTTTTTATTTCCGGGCGCGGTCCGGTTCGTGATCGGGATCTAGGCCCAATTTCGTTGTTTTTGGACCGAATTTTTCAATTCTGCATCAGATACAGCAGTTTTGGACCAAGGACTGTAGTTTTGGGCACATTTTTACATTTCTGGGTCCAATTTGGCAGTTGTGACCCAGAAACGCAGTTGAACAGTTCTATTCCGGTTAATTTCAAATATTCTTACTTAATTAAAATGCGGGGGCTTTTGTGTCATCCTGATCAAAAGATTTCTAAACTAATGGATATCATCAGTAGATCGTGGCACAAAGACCCCCTCCCCCCTCTCCCCCCTCTCCGACAGGGGGCGGCTAATGACCATTAGCAGACAAACCGTGTATGAATAAGAGACATATTATAAATACATTCATTCAATCGATTTCATTTATAACTTTGATTGTTTCAGCTTGGATGAGATTGGACGTGTGGACGGACGTGTGGACGGACGCGTGGACGGACGTCGGTCAGTCGTGTGACATAGCGGTCAGACTAGCACGTGCAGCACGTGTCTCACAGCACGTGCACGTGCTGTACCACACGGAGACACACGCGCTGACTGAAACAGTGAAACCAGATTTGAGGTCTAGAATCACTTATAATATTTAGGAGAGAGAAGGGGAGAGAGAGAGGAGAGAGAGGAGGGAGAGGGGGAGAGAGGAGGAAGAGGTAGAGAGAGGAGGGAGAGAGGAGGTAGAGGGGAGAGAGAGAGGAGAGAGAGGAGGGAGAGGAGAGAGAGGAGGTAGAGAGAGAGGAGGGAGAGGGGGAGGGGAGAGAGGGGAGAGAGAGGAGGGAGAGGAGAGAGGAGGGAGAGGGGGAGAGAGGAGGGAGAGAGGGAGAGGGGGAGAGAGGAGGGAGAGAGAGGGGGAGAGGAGGGAGAGGGGGAGAGAAAGGAGGGAGGGGAAGAGAGAGAGGAGGGAGAGGGAGAGAGAGGAGGTAGAGAGAGGAGGGAGAGGGGGAGAGTGGAGGGAGAGGTAGAGAGAGGAGAGAGAGGAGGTAGAGAGAGAGGGGGAGAGAGGAGGGAGAGAGAGGGGGAGAGGGAGGGGTAGAGAGAGGAGGGAGAGGTAGAGAGAGGAGGTAGAGAGAGAGGAGGCCAATGTGAGAATCTCACTGCTGTCCGCGCGCTCTCAGTGAAAGTGTTCAATTCACTGCAGCTAATAATTAACGATGTTCACTTGACTGTGGATCGTATTCTAATGACCTGCGGGGTCGGTAGTTAGTTACGCCCCCTGGTGAGCGCTATATGTTTCACAGACGGTTCGGGTCGCAGACGAGATGTTGTGGGTTTCGGGCTTTAACGCACTGTCCATTCCCCACGCATTCTTGGGTTCGATTGGCCTCTTAGAAATACTAGATAAATAACAGGGTTAATCCCTATTTAGAAAACAGCCTCCTAGTGGTATGTAGGTGAACTACATAATCTCAAAAATCATCTAATATCTCGACCCATCAGTGGTCATGATATAGTGATAACGCGTAAACCGGAGGTTCAAAGTGCCCTCTGGTGATCTTTGGGTGAATCACATTAGTTTCTGTGAAATCTTGTAATGTCAGTTATGAGGGATTTCATGAAATTTGATATCTCACTAGTAATATCAGATTTGTAGATTTTCTAGAAATGTGATATCTCACTAATAATATCAGATTTGTAGATTTCATGAAATACTGAACTGTCTATAAGGGATTAGTGTAGTTATCTAATATGGCGCCAGGAAGGTCGATACTGTCACGTGATACTACTATATTAGTGAAAGGCGCCGCGATTCAGGGGAAGGTGAACAATTATATCAAAGTAATCGTTAGATCAGGGGAAGGTGGACAACAATAGCAATTATAGAGCAAACAGCTGTGGAGCTGCCCGCGCACTGGTCATCATTGATATTAATTAATAGCTATACCTCAGTCGGGTCTGATTAATTCCCCTTTGATGAACGCAGTCTAAACCTGTTATTGAATTAACTATAGTCAGTTCATTGCGGTCGAGTTGAGATTTCGATCGCGGTCGAGTTGAGATTTCGATCGCGGTCGAGTTGAGATTTCGATCGCGATTAAGAAAAGAAAGAACAGAAATACCTTGGTCCATAATCAATAATTATATAGACTCCATTTGCCCTTGAAAATGTGACAACGGTTTCTGAAGCCGTCTGCGCAGCTCCCGCCGGTAATTATCGATCCATAATTCAAACACAATGCGCGCACACAGCAGGGAGGTTCATCGAGATTAAGATCTAACCCTTACCCAGTGAGTTGTGTCTCATGTTGCCGGAATTTGGGGCAACTGTGGTGCTATATTGGGTATCGGGTTTAGGGCAGATACCTGGGTTTAGGGCAACTCAGGTGTTATATCAGATACCGGGGCTTAGGGCAGCTCCGGTGTTATATCAGATACCGGGGTTTAGGGCAGCTCCGGTGCTATATCAGATACCGTGGTTTAGGGCAGCTCCAGTGGGACAACTTGTCGCGGATAATAATGAAACGCTTATTAAACTAAATATCATCGATTAACGTCGGGTAAATACAGGATTATCTCACGTAGAAGGATTATCTCTCTCTCTTACGTCACACTGACCGTCGATTAAACTAAACCCATACAATCACTAATCCTGTCTTTAATTTACTACACGACTATTATTAACAATTCATTTTACTCTTCTCAACAATTCGAGGATTACAGACATTGTTTACAGGTAGATTAGTGAACGATACAGTTTGTTTGCGGCGCATTGTAACAATTTACAATGCGTGAGATTCGCGTCAAATCGATATTTTGTGACCGTATTGAAATTCCGCTCAAATATTGATCGTGAACCAATAAACGACGTCTGCGCCGGCGCACCTGCTCGCATCCGGAGGGACTGTATGACGCAATAAACGATTACCTTTCTCCCATCCATAATTTGCGTAAAATTTAGATAAAATAAATTTAGGTAACTTTTTGTTGTCAATTTCTCGTTACTTTCTTCAACGAAACAGCGGGTTCGAACCCGGTTATTACTGACACTATACGCTCCTGATGCTGAACAGAGAATAACATGTGCCCCGGGTTCGAACCCAGTAATTACCGATTCTGATTACTCCTGATGTTGTATAGATGATGAGAGGGATGTCCCGGGTTCGAACCATTTATATTTAACTGGACTGACCCTATCTACATTGTCAGATACAGTGAAAGTTGGGTAGAATTCTTCAAGGATGGACCTAATAATACATCACTCCCTGACTGGATTTTACTCGTCAATGCATCAGCCCTGGGGCTGTCTGGGCCTCACCCATCTCTCTGGGCTATTTTGATTGCGATGCCGCTGACAAACCCATGTTTGAATTCGGTTTAAAATCCGGTCCTCGATAAATATTTACAGCAAACAGATTAGTGCTGGTTTGAATCACGTGCCACGACAGTCAGTTCCATATGCGCGGCTTTTAATCAATTTAGTCTTTTGTTAAAACTCTCTCAACAAATTCTAGTAATTTGAATACAATGATCGGTTTCCTTGGATATGTGATATTCGTTTATTCTATTTTACCTACTTTAAAACCTCAGCGTCAAATCATGAACTTTTACGAGTCCAAAACTCAACACCGTATGGCCACCGAGTCTCGGTATGCCTGACTATTTCTGGACGGACTGGCATCGCGCAAACCCAATAGTATCCAACTATCCCGCTAGGGGGCAGCAGATGTCTCTGTACCGTCTGGCTTATCTCATTTTACGCAAGATTGATAAATGACTGAAGACAGCGCCGGATATCCGGGGGTTGAATCGCCCGGTGGCCTTCTGATGCTCGTGGGCAGAAATCGAGACGGGAAAATGAAACCCTTATCTCTCGTCGTTTCGCCGTCCGATCCGATCGTTAGAGTTAACCGTACCGGAAGGAGACAAAAGCCGATTGACGAAACGTTGAATGCAACAATGCGGTGGTCAGCCGGTGAAAAGACAACATCTTTCTCGCGGACTTTACAAAGCAAACAAGACGCAATCTAGACGACAATAGGATGGGACCTGTGGTTAATGGACATTGCCCTAGGGCAAGTCGGTAATGAATGAGGGTTTGGGCCGCAGGGGTTTGTGCTCGAGGGTTTATGGTCAGTGTGAACAGCTGAATGAAGCCCCGGGGCCCCCAGACCAAATCCACTCTGTATACAAGCCATCATACATAAAAACATATTCATCAGTTTGATCGTCTGCCTGGTAAACAACATCCATTAAAACCTGCGATAATTGGATTTACTTATTAACATTTTCATATTTGAGTCGATAATTTAAACCAGTGACTGATGGGAAATAATTCAACAATAACGACCGGTATTTCATTCAAAATAACGCATCCGTTATTGCTATGGTTTCATGAATCGAATTACCCACTATTAGGAGTTTCGAACTGGACCTGTTAAACAGAAAATCCATTCTGTTGACTTCAGGAGTTGGGTAAATCCAAAGATTTGACAAGACGTCAACGGGTGAAGATTATGGAAACCCTTCGAGCACTGGCCGTTAATTAATCATTCTCTGACGTAATAGTGGACGTCACGCTGTTTAGAACGAACGCAGCGATCAATTGACTTTGATTGTTAAGTGGTTTCTTGGTTACTAATCATCCATTAGGTCCCGTTTAATCGTTACGTAACGATAACGACGACTTACGACCGTTACATTATCAGAAAAACATTTATAGAAACATGTCTCATTGTTGTAGATAGTTTTATAAACTATGTTCCATTGTTGTTGTAAATCGGGTTCAACCCATCACAATGAATCAACAGACTGAAATCATCATGCTAACACTCCCCACCCCTTCCTCAAGAGCAGACGATCAGTTTTCGAATTGTAATGATGATAATACAATGTCCGAAAGCATAAGCTAATGGTGCAAGCTGAGGCGATTACAGAGTTCCAAAGTCGAGCGTTCAGTAGGATGGAACCAGTCCCGGGGGGAGGGGTAAATTGCTCCCTGTAATTCTGACCAATAGTTTGACAATAGGTAGAATGCGAATAGACCTAGAATTGATGATTTATTTTCGTGCTTTTTGATAAATAAAACTGAATCATCGTCGTTTTGTACGGTTCGGTAAATTTGAAAGCGACTATAATCACGAGACTCTATTGAGCGTTAATTTGAAAATTGCGCAGTTCGAAATACGACTTCCGTCTAGTAACGAACAGTTGGAGGAAACGGATTGTTGTTTGTTTGTCGAAGCGACGCTAAATCCGGGAATCAGTTTTTTGACGACTTTCGCAACGCGTTTGACCGGGGGACAATGAACACACGTTAGAAAACCACATATTTCTATAAACGGTTGCGTCTCCAGTCAAAATATGAGAATACACGCGAGCGAGCTTTTGACTTCTTAGGAAAAAATATCACCGTGAATTGTGTTATCTGTGGGCGTTTTTTTCTACCGAGCTCACTCCCGTTGTATCGCCCACGTGAGTAACCCGTGGTATTGTCACTCGTTAAACTATAGGTCATGGGAAATAACAGTTATTACGCGTTAGGAGTCAGAGTTGAGTCAGAGAGTCCTTTGTGAAGAGTCAGAGAGTCCTTTGTGAAGAGTCAGAGAGTCCTTTGTGAAGAGTCAGAGAGTCCTTTGTGAAGTTTGTTTGAGTATCTAATCAGAAATCCTTCATCTCTGATGATGCATCCAGCCCGATCTTACCATAGATACAAAAATACAGAATTCATATTCGAATGTGAAAAGGTGTCACTTAACCTTAGACCCATAAACTCAAGATCCGGTTTTAATTCGTAATTTGTGTAATATGGTCGATTTAAAATGGTTCTAATATATAGGTATTAGTTAAAATCAATGACCTATTTAAATTTGGTTCATTTATCAGAGTCGAGATATCTTAGATTTATCGGTCTTACCTAAAGCCGCCTTAACATAAGACCTAACGGTCTTAGGTTCAGGCAGGGGCTTTTAAGGTTTAGTGACACCCAGTGAATCAGAAATCCTTCCTCAAATTCCAACCTCCACAGAGACGAGCCACTCGAGGTGAGACAGAACCAAAAAGAACCAAGAAAATTCATGGTTTTTTTTTCAATTTTATATATTTTTAATAGAAATTCATGTTGTAAAATAGCTTTATATACAAAAATTTGTTTTTATTTACAAATCTTAAAAAAGGCACAAAAGTGAACTATATTTGTACGTTATATTTGTTTGTTCGTCGTAGAAAAAATAATCGTAGTAAAAAAACACATTCTTCAAGTTCAAGGTCATGTATGATAAATGCAAAATTATACCCCGAACATCAGAGGTGCAAATACGTCCCCTTGAGCAACACCCGATTTATAAACACAACCCCATGTTAGGAAGACCTATCGAAACGTCCGGGGCAGATCGGCTTTAAAGGTTATGATTAAATAACCGGAAGCTTAGTAACTTGACGTGAGTAGCGACAATAGTCGAGTGGGTTCGAATCCCTAATTTTTGACAGTTCATGGAAGCACATTACACACGCACCTGTCTACACACAGTGTGTGCTTTATACCTTATATGGAATTGTCACAGTATTTTTTAAATTATACAAACAAAATGTTTCATTTTAAACACAATATTTGATATAAATGCATTTAATTATATAATGTGTGATATCAGTAATTGCATAGTTGTAAGTGAGTAAGGCACATAGTTATCCGCGCACTGACGGTATGTTAATTTCTGTCATTGAGGTTACAATTATACCGGTAGGTGGCAGCAGCAGCAGCTACTTTCCAACCCTATTCTATTCAGAGTATAATACGATGAAAATAAATTAAAATAAGATTTTCAATAATTTAAGCGTAAAGATTATGTATAGGGAAGTTGAGTTGTTGAAAGGAGAGCGGCAATATCCTCTGCTGCTGGGATTCGAACCCAGGCGATCGGGTTCGAGTCCCAGCGAGAAAAAAATCATAAAATGTCATTAACGTTAAATGACAGGGACCGCAGTTACTTAAAGATTGGTTCAAGATAATCCGACGGATAAATACCATAGTAACAACGAACTTATCTTCAACTATCCAATTGTTAACCTCTGAGCAACTGCAGCGCCCCCTGAACTATTAGAAAATGATTCAAACATAATCAATATTCATGACGGGTTATGTATTCGTGACGTCATACAGCGGAACCTCGTTACAACTAACTTCAGGAGACCTGGAAATCTGTTATCGGTTATGTGAGAATTGTTCACGTTTGGGATGTAATTCTATTTTTGTAATAAGCGATAAATCGCCATTACTGCCGAGTTCATCATAACGAGGCTTCACCGTCACAGGAAATACGTTTCATTCAAGGCGCGGAATTGAGCAATTTCTACCGATTGTTTTTATCCGAGCACATCGAGTATAATAAATAAATAAATGCAGGGTCCACTACGCGCGCGCGCCATCTATCGGCCGAATATTCATATATCTCTTTCTCTCTGTGTATAAAGACTAGTTTCGGTTAGATTTCGGCGACGGAGTCACGTGATAGCTCTCTCAGTTCTAATCACCACCACTACGCGGCGTCGAGTAGACTAGTAACGAAAATGTCCGGCAGGGGGCGCATAAGTCGGTTCGAATCCGTGGCGCTGGAAATATAAATATCGAAATAATATTTTATAGATAAACTGCCTTTTCTTAGCCGGTAATAAAATGAATTTGTATTGAGATCGGTGTTAGTAAGCTAGCTCGGCCCCCCACGGCCGATAAGGTTTTAAACCCCCCTGAGAATGCGGGTGCATGCTAATATTCCCGTAGGGGGAGCCACTATCTGATGAATTAAGCATGCTCGTCATAGACGCGCTGTTTATGCCGAGCGAAGCCGGATATTGCGTATGTACCTGTGGAATTGTGGGTAGTCCTAGACCGGACATCTGCGCACCGGAAGAGGAAACGCTCGGTACTTGTGGAGCTATACTTCCGGTCGTAGGAATTCTCATGTGATTGGTCAGATTTGACGTCATAGTGTCCAGTGGCTGCGTACGCGCTTCAGTGCAGGACATTGACGTCAGAGGAGTTCCGGTATGCGTGGCCATACTAAGCTGGTCGTTCTGCGCGTTGTGTTGGCTGATTATGGAAGTGGTCGAAGGTTGTGTGGAGCCGTACGGTTGTGAATTCAGTCCGATATGAGCAGACGACATGGCGGAATTCCAGGCGGCGGCGGGAGTTTGAATGTTCGTTTTTGTATGATGCATCTCTCGTTGCGTGGAGAAACATTGTAAATGACTCATTAGTCGTAATCGTAACGGATCCTGGATATCGAGGCCTTCGACTGTGACCAGATAGCGAGCGATTTCAGCGGCCGCTTCTCTGAATCCTACACTTCTGTAATCCATCGCTAACGTGTGCGGGTCCGGGTAATAGTTACTGTTCAAACCTGTAATTATAGAACATTATATATACATTTAGTTACATTGATAACATAACCGAGTTCTAGTGGGTACCGAGCCCCAGGTCCAGGGGTCCCGGGCCCCAGGTCCAGGGGTACCGAGCCCCAGGTTCAGGGGTACCGAGCCCCAGGTTCAGGGGTACCGAGCCCCAGGTCCAGGGGTCCCGAGCCCCAGGTCCAGGGGTCCCGAGCCCCAGGTTTAGTAGTGTCCAGCTGATATTGAAGGGTATTTGGCCCGTTGCCTCATGGCAATAGTAAATAGTTTGACTGGTCTGAAACTGGTTCGTTTTGTAGAACAACTAAATGAATACACTTTTTTAAAAATAGTTACACTTTCTGAGTAAATACCTACAGGGCCAGAACCCGCGAGCCCGCCCGGCATAACGCCAATATCGCGCTAACCTCGCCTGCCTATAGTTTGTTTAACGACTGGCAGGTGAGTATATATAGGACAGGTGTCCGCTACTCTATAGAGAGACTACGTGATGATCGGGTCGACTCTCACGAACAAGCGGCGTGGGAACCGCTCTCCAGATAGCGACATGAATAATGGAAGCATAGATAACATCTAACCGCTCTTTCTATACATCAACATCAACAACATAGTCGTCGCTTTTATTTGTTTAATGGCTCGACCTGTTCCCGCCCGCCCGCCCGCCCTACTATATCTTCCATTATAATAAACTCAAGTTTTATTCCATTTCTGATGCGTAATTGAACTGGGCATAGCGATGATCATGTTTATGGTGCCCGAAACACTGGATTCCCCGTATCGACGACTACCGGGGCCCTGTCTGTTCAACAGCTCCACGATAAGATTTCGCAGTGTGGAGTCGAGTGGGACTCGAAAAACGATTCATATTTTTATGCGCAAATAAACATTGATTCGGTCGCGAGGCGCTAAACGACCACAGCAGACGGCGCGAGATCATATTTCACATAGACTGGTCTTAGGTTGTTAGATTGGTTATAGAACCAAAATGAATTTAGACTGGTCTTAAGTTGTTAGATTGGTTATAGAACTAAAATGAGCATAAACTGGTCTTAAGTTGCCTTAAATTGGCTAAAGAACTAAAATGAGTTTAGACTGGTCTTAAGTTGTTAGATTGGTTATAGAACCAAAATGAGTTTAGACTGGTCTTAAGTTGCCTTAAATTGGCTAAAAAACTAAATGAGTTTAGACTGGTCTTAAGTTGATAGATTGATTATAGAACCAAAATGAGTTTATAACTAGTCTTAAGTTGTTAGAAGCCGATGAAAGCCTGTCTCACATCTAAATTTCTCTCTAAACTGAGTGGTTTATTTAGCTGAGGAATATTCCCACGGTCGCTCCCGATCAGCCCTGTCCACTGGCGGCTCGACTAGTGAATTATAATGGTCACCGTTTTTCAAATAAAGATGTATCATTCTGATTGTAAAGGATTTTGTTTAGTACGATCTGCTCTCATGGACACTGTGTGTGATAAATTGGAATCATCTATTGTATGGACTCAGGTTAGTAGCATCACCGCCAGCACCGCGCTGGGAACGACCGTCACACTAATCGATTTCATCAGGTTATGATGCGGGCTTTTTCAATATCGCAAATTGCGGCACCTTTGAGTCGTGACTTCGATTTAGCCAGGCTGAGTACAATTTGGATCCAGTCCTAATTACGACCCCTATTTGAGACAATGGATCTTGGTTCTGGTCCAGGTTTAACAGATCTCAATTAGAATTTTGAAATTTGAGAATCTAGTGGTTTTTAAAGACAACTTGTTTACAGCCAGAACTGTGGAACTGTGGAATCTTCCACACCTGACCCACGCTTTCCTAATGGCATTGCTGTTATCAGTTTTTTTTTCATGAAGAAAAATTATGAAAATTACCTTTTTGATGTAACATTTTCAGGTGATCGACGGTCATCTGAAGTATTTCGGCTTTTTCCAGTTTCGCTGAACCCTAAAAATCCAGAAATAATACATTTTCAAGGTCAGGAACACGCGTCATCTTAATGATTACAAACTGCATATTTTCAGGTTGTAGTTGTTGGTGGAGTAACAGGTGCGCGAACAGGTGCGCGCTGGCAGACGACACCGATGTACACACGGAGCGCATGCGCACGCGCGCACGTGTTGGTACTGATTTTTATCGCTAGTTACAGCGCAGCACATCTGGAGTAACTCAACTCGCTGAGAGTGTGCGTGATTACTGTACCACGCGTGGGAAACTGTGTCTGTTGTGCGCAGTGTTTACTGGCACTGTTGACCTGACGAGAAACGAGCTTTCATCAGCGACCCGCCGGTGCCCGTTTCGTGCCATCGCACTAATTACTAATTAACAGCAGATATGTTAATTACTGAAATCATCATTTAGGATAAGTCGTCACATTGCTCAAGTCATTTTTGAGTCTCAATTTATATTTCTAATTCAATTTACTAAGTGTAAGTCATCATTCGGATAAGCAGTTACATTACTGAAGTCATCTCGATTTTTGAGTCTCAATTCGTATTTCTAAATTCATTTACAATCAAAAGTAACGTATTTTGATATTTGAGATGATAATCAGTCGACTCCTCAATATCCTAGAGGCGGGGAGGGGGTAGGGGTAGGGGGTTAGGGGTGGTCGGGGGGGGGGGGTGTGTAAAGCAGCAAACAATAACATGTACATACCTGTTTTTCGAAGGCAGTTGGTACAAGTCGACGCAGTTCGGACAGACTGTTGTTTATTCGATCTCGACGCCTTTTTTCAATAATCTGCGAAATTTAAAAAATAGAAAAATCAAATAAGAACATTTTCTAAAACCATCACATTCAAATATCTATATCCGGTTCATTTTAAACAAATGAGTTTATTGATGATGATTGTTTAGAATTACGAGAGGATCTATATTGGGGATCTGGGGATTATCAGTCTGCTTATGTTTACACGGATTAGCGGTCGTTAATCCTAAATCCCGAATGAGATTATTTGCGTGTCTATTACCTGTTCCTATTATTATTGATTGATGGTCGCTTTGAGTGACTGGCTGCACCGCGACAGATAACACTACCTCATTTGCATATTAAAGCAATATTTGCATACGCATTGTTGGGGCGCAGAGTCGCGCTCGCATGCCGCAGTTCGTGTTGTCAGGCTGATTGCGGTTTCGAATGTGAAGATTTAGGAAAGGGTTTTATTTATAATCTACGAGTTAATTTCCTGTTTAACAGTATTGTACTAATCACGGGGGGCTTTATCAGAAGACCATGGACACTATCAGACCATATCAGAGGAGCCCACTGAAGTACAGACCAACTGACCAGCGCAGCCCACTGAAGTACTGACCAGAGGAGCTCGCTGAATTTCTGACCAGTAATCTATAGTCTAACCCATTACCTGATTACTGTGCTACCGAAAGATATTTCTGTCAATTATATTGGTCCCATTTTGTGTCCGTGATTTTGAAAAAGGTATGATATGAAACCTCGCAACAGGAATTAGAAAATTAAAAATGTTCCCTAAAGCTAAAACCGGTAACACTTTATTCGACGTTTCGAATAGTCATACTCAGGAATACTAGTGTTATCACCTAGAAAACTGAAGGAAGATGTTTTTATCTAAGTATCTGTGTAGCACAAATAGGCCATTGCTAGAGTTTGTACTGCTATAGTTACATATAGTTATTATAGATTTGTATCCTAGAGTCAGAATGAATATGAGGCGAGGTTTGTTATTTCACAAGCTTGAAGCTTTTCCAGCTTTTCCCCACTGTTTTATTACAACATATTATGCTAAAATATATTATCACTGTTGCATCATTTTATATATTGTCATTATTTTACCAGAAAATGGATAATAACAATAATTATGATAATGATAATGATGATAATGATAATATGATAGTATGACTTACCCCTCGTCGTTTTTTACGGTCCGATACATTACAACTTTGAGATGGTGATCTAAAAAAAAATTTAAAAAAAATCTTAGAATACGTGACAGAAAACATTGACCTATTCATCGAGTTTTCATAAATAAAAGATAATTAGTTTTTACCAAAAAGTTTTTAATAACTGTACTAAAAGAAAGATAAGATAGTGAGATTTGAGAGATTAGCTTTTTAACGAAGTTACTAAACTACAAATTCATAACTCAATTTCAGAAGTGAATAGTGATCTTAGTTTAAATAGTTATCCCCATTGGAAAAAATGAAGTAAACAATATGAGGTATGAGTTTAACTTTTTATGATAAAAACTCGATCTTGATAAAATATAAGACAATTTACCCCCCCCCCCCAAAAAAAAAAAAAATTAACTTGTCAAAACATACCCCGATTTCATGCGTTCGTCAAAGACATCGTCTCCTTCTAGGCTACTTTCAGACAAACTGCGTTTCATTCTAACAACCATCAAAAACACGTCACAGTAGAATTAATCAATTCAAATAAATAACAATACCGGGCGTTAATTCTCTACTGGTGTGTGTCGTAGCAACAGCAACAATCGCAGCCGCGTGACGAGATAATCGTAATAATCCTAAATTTTCAAAAAGAAACACCGATCGATAAAATAACGGTCGTGTCTGTTGTCGTTTGTTGCTTAGTTATTATTCGAATAAATCCAAGTATAAATTCGTGTTTATTTCCGGATAAGACTGCAGCTACTGAGTGTGTGTAAGCCTGACGCCGGCGCGATGTCAACTAATCACACTTCCCACGCTCGGCAACATAAATTCACCTCCAAGCGCTCCGTATCTGTTACACATTGATTGGCAGCCGATTGGTGGTGTGTGTAGGCGCTGATTGGCTGTTGTGCGATGTGAGGTGGGCGTGTCAGGTGCGCGCGTGACGCTTGTGCCGCGCAGACGACTCGATTCTACACGACGTCTGCCGCGACATCCGAGCGCTAAACCGCCGATACCCGGCGTAACAAAGGATCGCGGCGGCGGCTCTTGTGGAAATTACGTTAAAGTGAAGGAACAAGAAATTGAATGTTTGTTCCTTCAAGTTTTACTTCCTTCCTCGAGTAAATCGACCAAGGAACCACTGACATGGCAGACGGCGATACCTCGACTGGTCACATCCCCGACCCCCGGGTGTAGTCACCGGACAACACGAATTTTTTAAAGATGATTATCATGAAATCAAAAAATTCTAGAACAAAATATTTATTTCCAGACCCGAGATCAGTACCTCAGTTATGTACTGTTGGTTAAATTTGAACCTCAAGAATTAAGATCGTTGACATGTATTTGAAGACAGATGTTTTGAATCGCGGCGATACTGTCACGTGTCAGATTGGCCTGATTTAGCCAGTTAGAACTGGTCGGGAACGGCTTCTCACAATATTTATAAACGTCCGTTTAAAAACAGTCGAAATGATTTTTCATACTCAATACGGCAGTAATTGACACTCCCGTGTGGTGATGTGGGGAGTGGGTTGTGGGGGTACGGGGAGTAATGTGGGACACTCCAGTGTGGTGATGAGGGGAGGTGGTTGCGGGGATACGGAGAGTGGAGTGGAACTTTGGGACCCAATTCCAGTCATGACTAGAAAAGACTAATGACCCTTATTGTGCTGTATCTACCACTCTTCCACCAGGGGGCGACCACGAGGACACGGACCTGTGTTACTCGCCGCTAGGGGGCGACCACGAGGACCCGGACCTATGTTACTCGTCGCTAGGGGGCGACCACGAGGACCCGGACCTGTGCTACTCGCCATCAGGGGCGACTACGAGGACCCGGACCTGTGTTACTCGCCGCCGCTAGAGGGCGACCACGAGGACCCGAACCTGTGTTACTCGCCACCAGGGGGCGACCACGAGGACCCGGACCTGTGTTACTCGCCACCAGGGGGCGACCACGAGGACCCGGACCTGTGTTACTCGCCACCAGGGGGCGACCACGAGGACCCGGACCTGTGTTACTCGCCACCAGGGGGCGACCACGAGGACCCGGACCTGTGTTACTCGCCACCAGGGGGCGACCACGAGGACCCGGACCTGTGTTACTCGCCACCAGGGGGCGACCACGAGGACCCGGACCTGTGTTACTCGCCACCAGGGGGCGACCACGAGGACCCGGACCTGTGTTACTCGCCACCAGGGGGCGACCACGAGGACCCGGACCTGTGTTACTCGCCACCAGGGGGCGACCACGAGGACCCGGACCTGTGCTGTTGTTATCTCGTTGTAGTTTTTTTTCTGATCACGGAAGTGAGAACCTGCTGTGGAATGTGAGTGTCGTCTGTTCGCCACATGTAACCACTAATCGTCTGCACCGCGCGTTTGTTTGTTTTCACTTGCAGCAGCAGCAGCAGCAGCGGCCGTGAGAACGCCGTACAGCCAGGCACTGGGAGGTGAGGGTGAAAGACAGGCACTGGGAGGTGAGAGTGAAAGACAGGCACTGGGAGGTGAGGGCGAAAGACAGGCACTGGGAGGTGAGAGTGAAAGACAGGCACTGGGAGGTGAGGGCGAAAGACATGCACTGGGAGGTGAGAGTGAAAGACAGGCACTGGGAGGTGAGGGTGAAAGACGGGCACTGGGAGGTGAGGGTGAAAGACAGGCACTGGGAGGTGAGGGTGAAAGACGGGCACTGGGAGGTGAGGGTGAAAGACAGGCACTGGGAGGTGAGGGTGAAAGACGGGCACTGGGAGGTGAGGGTGAAAGACGGGCACTGGGAGGTGAGGGTGAAAGACAGGCACTGGGAGGTGAGGGTGAAAGACGGGCACTGGGAGGTGAGGGTGAAAGACAGGCACTGGGAGGTGAGGGTGAAAGACGGGCACTGGGAGGTGAGGGTGAAAGACGGGCACTGGGAGGTGAGGGTGAAAGACAGGCACTGGGAGGTGAGGGTGAAGGACAGGCACTGGGAGGTGAGGGTGAAAGACAGGCACTGGGAGGTGAGGGTGAAAGACAGGCACTGGGAGGTGAGGGTGAAAGACGGGCACTGGGAGGTGAGGGTGAAAGACAGGCACTGGGAGGTGAGGGTGAAAGACAGGCACTGGGAGGTGAGGGTGAAAGACGGGCACTGGGAGGTGAGGGTGAAAGACAGGCACTGGGAGGTGAGGGTGAAAGACAGGCACTGGGAGGTGAGGGTGAAAGACAGGCACTGGGAGGTGAGGGTGAAAGACAGGCACTGGGAGGTGAGGGTGAAAGACGGGCACTGGGAGGTGAGGGTGAAAGACGGGCACTGGGAGGTGAGGGTGAAAGACAGGCACTGGGAGGTGAGGGTGAAAGACGGGCACTGGGAGGTGAGGGTGAAAGACAGGCACTGGGAGGTGAGGGTGAAGGACAGGCATTGGGAGGTGAGGGTGAAAGACAGGCACTGGGAGGTGAGGGTGAAAGACGGGCACTGGGAGGTGAGGGTGAAAGACGGGCACTGGGAGGTGAGGGTGAAAGACAGGCACTGGGAGGTGAGGGTGAAAGACGGGCACTGGGAGGTGAGGGTGAAAGACGGGCACTGGGAGGTGAGGGTGAAAGACAGGCACTGGGAGGTGAGGGTGAAAGACAGGCACTGGGAGGTGAGGGTGAAAGACAGGCACTGGGAGGTGAGGGTGAAGGACAGGCACTGGGAGGTGAGGGTGAAAGACAGGCACTGGGAGGTGAGGGTGAAAGACAGGCACTGGGAGGTGAGGGTGAAAGACGGGCACTGGGAGGTGAGGGTGAAAGACGGGCACTGGGAGGTGAGGGTGAAAGACGGGCACTGGGAGGTGAGGGTGAAAGACGGGCACTGGGAGGTGAGGGTGAAAGACGGGCACTGGGAGGTGAGGGTGAAAGACAGGCACTGGGAGGTGAGGGTGAAAGACGGGCACTGGGAGGTGAGGGTGAAAGACGGGCACTGGGAGGTGAGGGTGATAGACAGGCACTGGGAGGTGAGGGTGAAAGACGGGCACTGGGAGCGGGTTCAGCCAAACCCTAAATCTTTATTGTTGCTAAAATATTGGTTTAGAGTCATATTTTCCATCAACGACCTGCACAATCCTTGACCTACTCTTACTATAGATGCAGTCAGCATCCCGTATAGATAAGGGTTCTGATGCACAGCACTGCTGCTGCAGGCCACCATCACCAGACCGTTCACAGCGCTACTGCTGCAGGCCACCATCACCAGAACCATGTTCCACCAAATTCCTGATAGATTTGCGTCGTTTTACGTCATCTATTACGTCATAATGATGCTTCCTTCTCGCGGCTCGGCGTTGATTGATGGAACGCAGTGCACCGCGTGCGCGCTCGTCAGGACTCTGAACGGCTCTGTTGAAAGATACAATCCACCAAGCCGCACTGTGGGACCCAAGCAGAAGAGAAAGATGCCTAGGCTTCGATATATCCACCTGAATGACATTATCAAACTACATGCACAAATCAAATATATAAGTCAATTTGCCAAGCAAGAATTCATTGTTGACATTTAAAAAGTTACGGTTGCATGAAATACCGTTGCTAACCCTCTTGACCCCAAGACTGTCGCTAACCCTCTCTAAAACAAAAACTATACTACGGACTGGATAGGGTAGGGGCCGAATGGGTAAACCTTGTACCGACTGCGATGAAAGATGAATAGTTTAATGGTGACAATGAATAGTTGACGGATTGTGCGTGTTTTACGAGGAGGCTCTGTCCTCGCTTTCTCGGCTGCTGCCGGGCGCATAGCAGCACAAACGGCTCCCATTGTTCAACAATTACCATCACGACACGTATAGACACTCCGCTCCATTCGCAGTGGTAGATCAATCATCAAACATGACTAGAAATATGTTCGTTTATTTCAGTGGGAAGACCAGGACCTAGGACGATATATTTATCTTCTATACACAGTTTGTGCGTTCCATTTGCGGAACTAAAAAGAAATGATAATTTGGTGAATATTGCTCTGTAGCATTGCTGAACTCTGTTGAACTCCCAGCCGCATCGACCTTCAAATTCCCTTCCCAATAAATTTCAAGAAATAACTAAATGTTTTTAAGCTATTTGAGTAACGTAAAATCATAATTGAATTGGATTTTCTGCGGTATGAAATTCAAAAGAGATTCAAATAATTCAACAACGGTCGTGTCTGTTGCGCGTTTGAAAAATCCGTTGCATCAAAGAGCGCGGATCGTGGGGCACGATTTTCAAATTCGTTTCATCTGAACCTTTAAGTGAAATTAGCCTCGAAATCGTTTGGCGTGGAGTAACCTCTTGAGCAACTTAGTAAGAATGTTAAGTATCGCGCTATAGGGAATTGAGTTTTTGAATTTTTGATTTTTCAGCCTATCATAATCAAGAATCCGACGGTATCGTCTGCGTGTTATTGTGTCTAAAGTGTAAACAGTGCGTGCTGGGAGCGTGCGCAGTTCTATACAATAAAAGTGTCAATAACTTTCACTTTCCGCCGTATATAGGGTAGAACATACGTTTAATTGTCATAGTCAAAAACACTTCCGCCGTTCGGACCTAACGCTACCGTTTGACTTGTATATATAGGGACCACACCCCGCACGGTGGCCGTCAAATGCTCGACGGTTGCCGGGCAGAAAAGCTGCCCAGCGCCCCAACAATGCGCGTCGTTATTTGAATTGTTTGCCGGTGCTCAAGGCTGGATCCATTGTTCGCCGGTTTGTGTAGTTTATCCTCGCCCGATACGAAACCGATCTGAGATGAATGCCAGTCGCAGACGACAATTACCAGTTTCCGAGCACTCGGCGACGGCGTTCAATGCGCGTGCGCGACATCCGGCTAGCGTCGGTTGAAAGCGCAAACTGGCCACTCGAAACGTCGGTCGGAAATCTAGCGCGACTCCTAATCCATATCAATGGTGGAATGTTTACATTTTAATCGCTGTCAACAACTGTTGCGCACGCGCGACAAGCCACATACACAAAAAATTATACGTATTCTGAGTGGAACTATAACTCGTGTGGTTCTGGGGCTTCTAAGTTTCATTTATTGTCATAGGCAGCTCACCAGGCTCAACCAGTACACCCTCAACTCCATAACACTCAACCCCCCTCCTCCTCCAAGCGTACAGAACATCCACTCACTCCATATTTAACCTTTCTCCAAACCAGGGTTTGGCTAGGGGTAGATAGCACGGGATACCCTTCCAAACCAGGGTTTGGTTCATCTCTCAGCCCCTCAACACTGACAGCTATGGACCCAGCTGTCAACCCCTAAACACTGACAGCTATGGACCCAACTGTCAACCTCTAAACACTGACAGCTATGGACCCAACTGTCAACCTCTAAACACTGACAGCTATGGACCCAACTGTCAACCCCTAAACACTGACAGCTATGGACCCAACTGTCAACCTCTAAACACTGACAGCTATGGACCCAACTGTCAACCCCTAAACACTGACAGCTATGGACCCAACTGTCAACCTCTAAACACTGACAGCTATGGACCCAACTGTCAACCCCTAAACACTGACAGCTATGGACCCAACTGTCAACCTCTAAACACTGACAGCTATGGACCCAACTGTCAACCTCTAAACACTGACAGCTATGGACCCAACTGTCAACCTCTAAACACTGACAGCTATGGAGGAGGTTAAGGGATAAGTTAGAGATCTCGGGTTGAACCGTACCTGTCCTCGCAGCAGTAGCAGCAGCTGGTTATAAGGAGCCTATTGGTTTTACCGAGTTCTCACACAAAGACTAGAAACCTATAGAGTCAGTGATATAAAAATGAGACAATGAGACTAGGATTTTTTATATGTGTTCCTTTAGAAATTGTCTACTGTCAAAGGAAAATCTGAAAACAATAGCTACGCGCCATAGTCTGTTTAAAGTCCAGTAAGTTATCCAGAGAGGGAGAGATACATCTGCCGTGTGACACGTGACCTGTCAGTCGAATCGGGAGATTCACAAACCATATTGTACGATTCTATAGTAACGACGTAACTATGCGTAATGCGGTAGACAATGGCCAGGTAGAGTTGAACGTTGGTCGTCCACGCGACGGGAACAACAATCGACTCTGATCCGGGACGTGGGTCGCGCGACCACCGCGTATTTTTATCGGTATTGCATAAAATGGACACGTGCTGGTAAAAAAACCCGGTCTTATTCTATAGGTTGTATATAGGGTAACCTTTCACGCAGGTGCGAGTTGTAGAATCTGTAGGCGATAGGGAAATATAGTGGGGAGGGGAGAGGGAGGGGGAGAGGGGAGGGGGAGGAATGGAGAATGCACCAAAGATAGTTTTAAAAAGACTAAATTCAAATAAGTCCTGTTAAGGGCAATAAAAGCCCAGTTTGATGTCCTAAATTCCCTGTAAGAGAGTCACAGGACATTCGCAAATGCTTGCGCCCCTTCAGAAAATCCTAGATCAGCCATTGTAAAGCCGTCCACGGACTCAAAGGGCCGCCATTTTTACCTGTATAGAGATTAAAACCTACGTGCCGTCACAAAGCTGGTAAATTTGTATTTACTTCATGTTTGGTTAAAAAAGACTCAAATTCGAACGTCAGCCTTCAGATATAAGACTGTCACATCGGTTATAAGATGCCACGACAATATACGATATAGAGTTTGGCCATATTAGATATAAGACACACTACCTTGCGACACAAGATATACGACACATTGGCTCCGGGCCTGTAGAGATACCAGGCTCCGGGCCTGTAGAGATACCAGGCTCCTGGCCTGTTGAGATACCAGGCTCCTGGCCTGTAGAGATGCCAGGCCCCGGGCCTGTTGAGATACCAGGCTCCGGGCCTGTAGAGATACCAGGCTCCGGGCCTGTAGAGATACCAGGCTCCTGGCCTGTAGAGATACCAGGCTCCGGGCCTGTAGAGATACCAGGCCCCGGGCTGTAGAGATACCAGGCTCCGGGCCTGTAGAGATACCAGGCCCCGGGCCTGTAGAGATACCAGGCCCCGGGCCTGTAGAGATACCAGGCCCCGGGCCTGTAGAGATACCAGGCTCCGGGCCTGTTGAGATGCCAGGCCCCGGGCTGTAGAGGACTTTGTATGATATCTGGATGGATTTTATTAGGCAGAGCTGGTTCGTGTGACCAGTAGACACTGACCAGGCTCTCGCTGTATAGCCCGAGGATGTAACACAACTGGTCGCAACTGTTTCAAAATTTCATTAAGGTTATTACACAATTAACGATACGTAATAACGTTACGCATGCGTATAATTAGATATAGTGATAGCAGCAGCAGGCAGCAGCAGCAGCAGCAGCAGCAGCAGTAGCGGCGCCTGGACAGCAGACCGACCTGTCTCTACTAGTGGTCATCAATCATTATACTGCGCCGCCGTACACGTGGACTGGTTCACACCGGTTCACCAGCGCGGACTGGTCACCGGTTCACACCTTGCATTAGCGTGGACTGGTCACCAGTTCACACCGGTTCACCAGCGTGGACTGGTCACCGGTTGACACTTTACAGAAGCGGGGACTGGTCGCCGGTTCACACTTTACAGCAGCGGGGACTGGACACCTGGAATTGGCCCCAGGACAAGGGCCTAACCCTCAGTTTGTTTCATGTGTATTAAGATTCTACAGGTTTAGGAGCGGGCACCAGGAAAAAACATTTCATCCAAGATTCCAAGAGTCGTCCAAATGTCATGTGTTAAAGGGTGAGGTGCCCCATTGTGTCCAAAGGGCACGGTCAGGTGCCCTATTGTGTCCACAGGGCGCATCACCAGTTACCAGCTCAAACAGGTGAAACTAAAGATACGGGAATTAGATTTTAACGAGCAACCAATAGCGAGAGGGTATTATAAAAATCGATAATTCTGGAGTAGTTTGCAGACGATACGGTTGTCGCCTGTGGCATGTGTTGGCCGTACGCGAGGCCAATAATCCCAACAATAGTGCGTCGTTGTTACACGGGGTAACAATTATTTAAAAAAAACACCTTTTAAACCGTAATCAAGTTAAACAAAGTTTAGATAGACTAAATGTAGGAAGACTTTGTAGTGAAACTCAAAAATAGAGATGACTTCAGTATTATGACGACTTTTATCCAAATGATGACTTACACTTAGTGAATTGGATTAGAAATACAAATTGAGACTCAAAAATAGAGATGACTTCAGTAATGTGACGACTTATCCAAATGATGACAGTAAACTGAATTAGAAATAGAAATTGAGGCTGGAAGATTTGACTTCAGTTTATTTAGTCAGGTTTTATAAATTGTGTACAATGAATCGATATCGTGACGGATGAATGAACCTAGGACCACGTGACTCATGAACTACTAAAATCGGGTTTTGATATGAAATTATCTCTTTCTCAGAGCGCGATGTATTTATTGAACGTGAAACAATGTCTGTGCTATTGTAAGAGGCAGCGACCCTGGTCTGTTCTGAGAGCACGGTCGCGGCCGGTAACCGTGCGCATGGATTCTTCACAAATGCAAAATACCCCCTCCCCCTCTCTCCCCCTCCCCCCCCTCTCTCTCTCTCTCTCTCTCTCTCTTCTCTCTCTCTCTCTATCTTTCTCTCTCTCTCTCTCTCTCTCTCTCTCTCTCTCTCTCTCTCTCTCTCTCTCCTCTCTCTCTCTCTCTCTCTCTCTCTTCTCTCTCTCTCTCTCTCTCCTCTCTCCCTTTCTCTCTCTCTCTCTCTCTCTCTCTCTCTCCTCTCTCTCTCTCTCTCTCTCTCTCTCTCTCTCTCTCTCTCTCTCTCTCTCTCTCTCCCTCTCTCTCTCTCTCTCTCTCTCTCTCTCTCTTCCCTTCCTCATCAACAATCGTGGTAAAACAATTTTATTGTTACCCAATAAAAAACGCTTCGAATAATGGAAATTATACCCGGGTTTTGTGTGTTAAACCTCGAGTAGAATTACATACATGTTGCACCTGGTGGACAACATTAATCAGTCAGTAATCCTATTAAATAGGCAGATAATATGAGTCGGTAATACCTGAGGTTGACTCCCGCTGGCGGGTGTAAGGGGAGAGGGGTGGAGGGTGAGGGGGGAGTTCTGAGGGAAACTGTGATACTTTCTAAAAAAATCCAGGAATTAAAATAACTTATAATTGATAAACTATTATCGGATATTGATTGTCTTATATCTTATGAAGTTGTTAAGTTAAGACGACAGACACGTGACGCACACGGTGTGCTAACTGACTGCACACCGTATTGAGTCGTCTGTCACGCGTGTCCGCTCCACCGTCCTGTATTATCGAGCACCTGTCTGACCGGTGCGCGCACGCACCAGCCTGGCCGTCAACCACTTAATCTATCGGATTGACATCAAAACGGTTTTGATCGACCCCAAACGGCTTTAGGTTTGTGGTTTTGTGCTTGTGTATCATCTAGACACATGACTCCACAGACATTGGACCCCGCACATCTAAATCCAAGACTCATACACTTAAACACCTGGATTCAGAATCCCAGAGTTGTGAGTTAGAGTTAACTTTGAATTGAAACTTTGATGGGTTAACTTTGACCCTAAATACCCCTAGATCTCAGACCTTGCACCTACAGGCCCCTAGATCTCAGACCTTGCACCTACAGGCCCCTAGATCTCAGACCTTGCACCTACAGGCCCCTAGATCTCAGACCTTGCACCTACAGGCCCCTAGATCTCAGACCTTGCACACAGTATAAGTTTGTGCAATACAAGTGTCGACCTTCTGAACTCGAATTTGTAATAAAACCACAGTCTATTGAACTCGGGTATACAGAGTACCTGAGGGATGAGGAGAGGAGGAGGGTGACGAGGAGAATAAAGACAACGTAACAATCGTGAAAAAATGCGAGACGTCGACGTTGTTTCTATAGTTGCCCGCGGTATCAGGAATAACTCACTCTGTTGTCTCTCAAAATATAATACAAAACGCGGAAATATGTCGAGTTAAACAAGGCGATCTATTAAACCCCTCACAGATTCCTCGTCGAGAGAATAACTATTAAACCCGGGATTAACCGTCGATTCATCGAGTAAATAAAACCGACGAAAGACATTTTCAGCTACAATGGACGCCGTTAGTAAAGTTGCAGCGTCGTTTGCGGATCAGTAAGCCACGTGACCGGGCACGTGTTTTACTGGAACACGTGCCCGCGTGTCCTCAGTCACTTTAACATCGGGACAGAAAGAAGAATTATTCTACAATCGCAGTAGATCTTCACCAAACAGCCGAACAGTTCACCGACTAATTAAGCTCAAGACGCCTCCAACAACGAATTAACATCGCATAAATTTACATCCCGACACGGGTTGCTATGGACCTGACGCACGCGTCACAGAACGCTGATGATATTGTTGTCGCCTGCTGCAGGTGTGAGTCGACTCGAGAGAGATTCTAGATCGAGTACTAGTGACACTCTCCTAATACTTGATCAGTCGAATATTTAAATAAATAGATGTGTGTGTGTGTATAATTATAAATTGACAGTGATTTCCGTTGGTGTTTCTACGCGACAACACGAGAGAGACTATGTTATTGATTTATTTGAAACGAACGCGTGAATTTCTCTATCACTGTCGTCACGCAACGGCAACAATTAACATCGATCAATTTTTCAACAATACATCGATAATTAGTTCGAAACCAAGGAAACAATTACACAAATTAATTCTATCAGCAGGAATTGAAAGTATAATTCGCTAGAAAGAACAGGCTAGGGTTCTACGAGGGAGGATTTGGCTTCTATGAGAGTGGCTCCGGTAGGGTTCTAGGAGAGTGGCTCCGGTAGGGTTCTACGTGGGAGGATCTGGCCCCGGTTGGGTCCTAGGAGAGTCTGGCTCCGGTTGGCTTCTACGTGGGAGGATCTGGCCCCGGTTGGGTCCTAGGAGAGTCTGACTCCGGTTGGATTCTAGGAGAGTATGGCTCCGGTAGGGTTCTAGGAGAGTGGCTCCGGTAGGTTTCTAGGAGAGTATGGCTCCGGTACGGTTAAGAAGGAGGAACTGAACTCCTATTTGCTCCTGTTTCCGAGGAGTCCTGTCGTTACGTCTGTCATTTAATTGAGTGATGATAAAATCACTCGAATTTTTGTCACCGAGTCCGGTGATATTTTAATTAACTTTCATCGCGTTTCGTTTTTTTATTGATACTCGAGAAGCGGTCGCCACGAGGCTGAGAAACGTGACCGCCACGAGTCTGAGTACCGTGCCGAGTAGATTGAAGTGAGCTCTCAATTCACGTTCGTCTCGTAATAGCTGATTACTGAAGTGAGTCCTCGATTCGTAAGATTTCATCTTTGCCCTGAAATTAAATTTCATCGTGAGACCAAAAACGTGGGTGTGAACCAGGTTGGTAGAGTTGGAGGACGATCCTCCCCCTGTGAGGGGTGGGGTGGGGGCGGGTGGGGGTGTGTGGGGGTGGGTGGTGTGGAGGTGAAATGCGTCCAGACCCGTAAGAAAGAACGAAAAAATATTTGTAAAAAAGTAGTAAGAGAAAATTTCGAATCCCGAAAGCAGGATTCGATATGAGAGGGGACAAGTAATTTTAGACCTCTCAGAGAAAAATTGATGCGTTCGTGTAGAACCCATTATGACGTCACGAACTATTGACATACAAAAAATAATAAAATGTTTCTTCAACATCATCGTTTTCTAGCACGTCATCCAACAATCACGGATCTGTAGAGAGTAGATCAACGTTAGATCAACGTTTACATTTCGACAATCACGGCTCAGTAGAGAGTAGTAGATCAACGTTAAGTTGATCAACGTTAACTTTCGAAAATCACGGATCAGAAGAGAGTAGTAGATCAACGTTAGATCAACGTTAACATTTCGGTTTGAAAGAAAACCTAATTTCATAAGAAACCTTTCAAGACAATGGAAACAGAAGAATAAAGTGATGAGAACGACTGATAATAGCTGCGGGACAGGAAGGTCAGATGTCGCTCAATTACTGGCTCGTTATTACCCTAGTAGACTCTGGGAAACCAGTAGCGGTTTTTACCTGCAGCGCGTTCAGAATGAGCTCGGAATAAAATTACCACCATAAGGTGCTGTTCGAGTTCCCCCTGTCCCCCGGCGCCCTCTCTCCCAACGGCGGTTATAATGACGTGTGTTGTCGCGTACGTTCGGTCATGTGACGCGCACGCGCAAGACACCTGTTCGAGATTCTCGCATGACGCAACAATGAAAGCCGTTTTCCACGACGACCGATTCGGAAATTTTTTATTGTGATGTCGCGTTTGTTAGATTGGTGACCACAACAACGAGCCTTTTGAATAATTCACCAGCCGCTCCACCGCGGTGCAGGCCGCCAGCCAGCCAGCCAGTCAGGCCGGCCCGCGGGGCAAGTCTATACTGGGGCCGGTTGCATTGTCATGGCTTAGACTTAAGACCAGTCTAAGACCAACTTAGTTCCATAGCCAATCTGACAACTTAAGACCAGTCTTAAGATTTAAGACCACTCTTTTGGACTTAAGCCATGAGTGAACAATACTGGCCCCAGTAGATTATTTTCATCCTGTCTGTATTACGTCAATTCAGAATATCAGAAAAAAAATCCAACAATCGAAATATTGACGTATCGATCACGAGGTATCCGACCACGTGACGCCGTTGTATCTACCCGAAGTTTCTGCCTTTGTTGAATTGGTTTTAAAATGATTTTAAAATCGAAATGTAATAATGCTCAATGCTCGGAGACTAAGAGTTGTAACGTAAACTGTTGCTTCACGTGAAATATGAAAACTGCTATTATATCGATTGTTTGCTGCAGCTATGGGCGGAGAGTAGATATTATGCTCGTCTTGGCGGGGGCCCTGGGGCGTCCTGGACGGTCTGACTATAGATACACCTGCCCGCGAGATGGACTCAAGCCCATGGACTACGCTCGGATTGGTTTACGACCATCTGATCGGCTATTTCTAACCGCTCCAGGAGTTTCATACCGGACAAACATTATACATATTGCATTTGATAAATGCGATCTCGAAGAGCTATTGTTAAACCGTTTCAAATCGTTCGGGATAATTCTAAACGCTTCGGTGAGCGTTTTGTCGTTAAATTCGAATAGGTTTTAGTTTTAATTGTCGGTGAGATAGAGAGATGATGGGGGGGGGGAGATGGACCTCAGTGCTGGAATGGTCGATCACCCGTGTTACTACAATATGCCTGGAAATTTAAGATTAGAATTTTAATCAAATTTTAATGACATTTAAAATATAAATTTCGTTACGCGAATTTTATAAACGTTTGATTATTGCGTTTTATTATGGATTTTGCTGGAATTTTTCTATACAATTTGATGTACATTTTCTAGTACAGTTTGGGCCAAGTTGCTGTACATTCGGCGGGTCACGTGTACATGCTGTACATTTCGCAGTAGAATTTTATGTTTATTATGCAGCAATTTTGCTGAATATTTTGATGATCCACGGATAAAAAGAAACTCATATGAAATGCGCGAAAAATAATAAAGTCAATGTTATGATGAAATGTTGTAGTCAGACACATTAGACCGCGAGTCAACTCGACTTGAGAGCACATCAGGTGCCCTAACTCAGTCAGTTTTGGTGGTAAATTCCTGGTAGAAGTCTTATTAGGACCAGAAAGGACTGGCAGTGGACATAAAACATTGATTTTTAATCCATTCATCACTTTATTGAAGGATATCCAAAAAGTTCTCAAGTAAAGTTGGAATAGATATTAGTCAGCGCCTAAGTCTCCAGGTCGCAAATCCATTTTGAAAATACTTTTTCCATATCTTTAAGAATTAGATTTTTCTCTGAAATAACAAACTCTAACAATATTGTTTCTTCTGTTATTCACATTATGCCGTTGACCGCGTGTTGTACATAATTTCGAAAATAACGGTTATTTTCCCGTAACTGAGGACTGCGCGTAGTAATTACCAATAATGTCAAACTGCTTGACTCCGGTATCGATTATCTATTGTTTAGTGGCTGACCACTTAATTACCTCAAGCAGCCCAAATACTACCCACTTATACTCCGGCGCAGATACCCATCTAAATCCATTGTCTGGCGTAAATCAACCATATTTAAGTCCACCCAATTTAGGTTTATTAGTTATGTAACATATTTGCCGACGGTTAGGATTTCTAGGCGCTGAGGAACTATCGGACAGATTGGACCGGTTTGGGCATCTAGCAGACGGTCTCTATCTAACCAGGGCGTGAATAGGGGCGCCGACATCAAAGCGAGGTCCGAACTAAACTTTAGGCAATATACTGTTTTAAATGAATATAATCTCGAATTGTGTATAATTGCCAATGTGGTTCCCCTCAGCACTAGTTCTAACCCTCGAAAACCCGACGCGGATTAATTGCTGTAATTTTGTGTGTAGATAATGTTTTAAAGTGGAAATTATATCCTTTCTCATTATTGTTGTTAGAATCTTGAAGAAAAGATAAGACCCAAGTTTCCCCCGTTTGTCCGCGCCCGCGAGAGAGAGAGAGCCAATTTCATAGTCCGGGTGCAGTCAACGGTCAATATAGAATTGTCATTTTTACTCAGTAATTGTCCTTCAGTAAATAAAACTATCGTCTTTCAGTATCACAAAATTTATATATCATATGAATATTGTAACATCACTTTTAGCAATATGGGCTGCAGTTGCTGACAATTGCTGGTTAACAATATCTGACGGATAAATACCATAGTAACAACGTAATTTAAATTGTCACTATGTCAACTATCCACTAAAGTTAACTGTAACTAACTTTTTTCAGCAACTACTGCGCCCCCTGTTTGGATATTCTCTCGTAGTTTGTTTATTTTTAATTCTCCAGAACTCTACATAAAGCCATCATTATTTGAACAGCCCTACTTACAGAATCATCTTCAAAATGATCTGCTTTTTGTAATTAAACAGTTATTTATTTTACGCTAACAGATTAACGCCAATACCGGTTCATCAACTCCCATTACTAATCCTTGGATTCAGTTTTATTTTTAATCCCATATCGATGATAGATTACATAATGTGATAATCCACTGTCGTATTGAAACCACTTCAGCCGAGTAACGCGTCCCGAACATCGACAACAATCATAACGGTTTTAATCACTAAGCGACTCGCAGAGAAGAAATAATGCATAATTTATTACATAATTAAATTTGATTTTAAACGCAGTGAAACTGCTCAACCCCGTCCCCACAATCTGCATAATTATACCTGTATCGGGTAATAATCGTCTGCTACGCCGCACCCGATCGGTCATCGCTTCCACAATGGTCAACAATGCCGAATAGAGTTAATAACGGTAGGCATTGTTGAGTTGCTAGGGCTGTTTCAAATTTCGGCCGACGAAAACGCGTAATGATAATGTTTATTGTTATCAGTATTATTATTATTATTGTCAATGATTCAATGGTGATTTATTGTCGATGCCACCCGAATATTTGAAACCGACCGTAGGAGGGTAGCTAGGAACTTCTTTATTGGATATGGAAATTTAAATTACTAAGAAACAGCCTTTAGTGAAACACTTTGAAACCGACTAAAGAAGGGTAGTAACAAGGTCCGTGTAGTTGTTAAGATGATATACCAACCCTGCTGTAAACTAGGAATGAAAATAATCAGTTCAATGTTTTATTCGACGTTTCGATTTTATCGAAAATAGCCGTTATATTATATTCGGAAATTCTCATAGTCGAAACGTCGAGAAAAATATTGCGCTTAAAGAAAACATTTCGGACTTGTTTATTTTCCTTCTCATTTGATGATTTTATTATCATGATAATTAGAGAGATATCCCGTTTGCTTGAAAATCTCAATTGGAGTTCTCAAACTTGATCGTCTGCGACAGCAACAAGTGCCCGCGCGATCGATAATTAAACATGTTTAACAATCGAGTCCGTTATTTGTATTTATTTGAATTTCGTGTTTATTCGATTGACACGTGATCAGTTAGCCCCCCGGTATCGGCGGCGGTGTCACGTGCCGGCTCGAGCCTGGACCGTCGTCCAGTCGGCCGTTCATACCCCAAACTCTGAATGCCATCTGAAATTACATCCGGGCAATCTAGTACAAGTGGTTGTTCGGTGGTTTTCGGTATTGTTCGGTATTGTTCGGATCCCATTGCAAAGTAAACTGTGAAATAAATAGAATTAGAGACTTGTTGACAATGAACAAATGGAAGGAATATGATTACTATTTGTAGAGTTGTAAAAGTCCATATTGCAGTTTTCTATTATTTGCACTTTGGGGGTCGCGCACGTTACTGGTACCGCTTAAAGTGCACGTTACTGGTACCGCATATAGTTACTGGTAGAACTTCGGGAAAATTTTGCTGTCAGCTGGTGCTGCTGGTGCTGGTGCTGCTGGTGTTGGTGGTGCTGGTGTTGGTGCTGGTGGTGCTGGTGCTGCTGGTGTTGGTACTGGTGTTGGTGCCGCTGGTGCTGGTGCTGGTGGTGCTGGTGTTGGTGCTGGTGGTGCTGGTGCCGCTGGTGGTGCTGGTGTTGGTGCTGGTGGTGCTGGTGCCGCTGGTGTTGGTGCTGGTCCCGCTGGTGCACGATTATTTTGAACGTGTGAAATTTATCAATTTCAAATCAAAATCTCATCAAAATCCACGATGATAATCTCAGTTTTAGTTATAACGAATGATGGCCCTGGTTGACTTCACCTTGACTGGTGACAATGCGAACCTCTTCAGTGGCCGACGGCAAGACTCGGCTCAGCTGGGGGTACATTCAACCGCATTTCAAGGTCGTCACGAATTCAATAATGAAAAAAAGAAGAGAAAATCGTGACCGGGTGTGACTAAAAGAGGACGGCTCCTGTGCGCAGACAACGTGACAATAGACGATTACAAATCGTCTGTCCATTTATCATCTGATATTCGGTTCGTTCAGCAGCACTTGAGGAGAAATTCACCGTCCAATACGTTTTAACTTCAAAAGGCTCCCGTTAGAATTAGAAACAAGAGCGCGAGAGAGATCGTGAAATGGTTCCTGATCAAAGAGCAGACGATATGAGGCCGGTTAATGAGTTACCTTTACATAAACTCATCACAGTTAATGGAGCGTATGAATCAAGAGATATTAAAATTGATTGAAGGTGGTTCGCCCACCTTTATGTATTAACAGAAAATGGCGCTTATTATAAACGGATCCTAATTAAAAATCACTTTTTCAACTCTTGTCACGTGTTCTCAACGCCCCTCGTTTTGACTTTTAACTGATTGAGTTGATTTTCTATAAAAAAAAAACGATGTTTCTAATGATAAAGGACATTGTTACCTGGGCACAGAGTCCTTTCACTCTGTCCAAGGTCACAAACAGCAGCAGCAGACATCTGTGGATATTTGAATAATAAATCTGTAACACGGGGTGATAACTGCCTTAATTGTTTTCAATTTGAATCTGATGTAGAATCTATAACGCGAGGGGTAACGCCGGGTGATAACTGCCCCGATTGTTTTCAATTTGAATCGGGTCGTTGGAACAGAGGCGCCTTGGGCATAGGCGGCGGAATCTTTCGATTTTCACGAAAGATGATTTTAAAACCTTTTATCAGATTCTGAATCTGAGTGTGAAAATTCGGGTCGTTCAGTTTCTCCGATCAGGCGCAAGTTGAAGGATCGAGTACAACTTTGAAATCGAGGAGTCTAATTTGTCATCGATGCTGCCGCCTCGTGACCTTGAATCATATGGACGACGTTCGGTGATGACGGAACATCTGGACGGAGAAAATATTCACAATTAGATTAAAATCAAAAACAACTTTCAAAATATTGACTAAAAACACGTCTCATTATTTGATAGTAATTGGACTTGAAATGAAATTCGTACATAGAGATTAAATAGTTCAATAAGTTCAATAAAAAATAAAATATGACACGACATTTCGATCTCACACTAGAGATCATCGTCACATGACAACCACACTTGGTCATTTAGATTATTGATTGATTTTAAATTGATTTTAAAACCTTTAAATCTGTAAACATTTATCTGATGATGTAGCGGGATTCATTATTCCGTATTACTCTGTTAACAAAGGATGAATAATTCTAATCCTGTTCAAAAGCCCCCCACACTCCCCACCCCCTCCTTGCAACCCCTCCCAGTGTCTGAAGTCTAAAATCTATTCGACATCTCAGATCAAGTCGTTTATGGTTCCGTAAAGATCATCATTTGTTTAAAAGAAAAAAAAACAGGTTCCGCCCACGAGACGGATTTTTTAAGTAAAGGTAAATTATTTAACTCGGTGATGCGGTAAATCTGTTTGGACATGGGCCTCAATTCCATCGAGTCGTCTGCCCTTACTCGGGGCCCTAAGTCACCCCCGTAAACCGGACCCTTATAATCTATAATCTATAACAATAAACCAACACAACTTTCAATTAGTCCGATCCTTTTTTCAAAGCTCGTCATTTCGCAGCTCAAGTTTTCAATTTAGATCTACTTATCGTATCGCGTTTCGGTTAGAAGTTTGACTGTTGTGTCCGAATCGAGTGTAAATCAGCAGCAGACGACAGCGCGTCCGTCTGCACCGACCACAGTAAAGGTGTGGATCACAATACCTTGCATCCAACACGGTCATTCAATCCCATTTTCACATCGTTTTAAGTCGTATTAACTTTCATTTTGCACAATCTGTTCGCCTATTTTGACAATTGAATATTTTGCGATTGATCTCAACACACAGTCCTTCAACGCGTTCGAGAATTGCTCGTCACAGAATGGATTTTATAATATTCTTCTCGACGGGGTCGCTCCGGCGGGTGGGGCTGCTCCCCAGGGGGTTTGTCTTGATGATTATCATTCTCAATCGGATCTGTTCAAAAAATATATTCATAGTTTTTGGTGAAGCAATGACAGCGCCCCCTGCTTAGTTGGAAATCAAATCCATGTGCATGGAACTTATTATTATACTCCACTGAAACGTGTAACTAGAACTGTGGAACTAAATCCAGTGGCACTGGATCCAGAACTACGATACTAGGAGGTCCTGAACTGCGGAATTGGATCTGCTGGTGGAACTGTGTCCTATGATGAATCCATACTCGCTGATCAATAAAGCTATATCTATTTCACGCAAATCAAATTCAACCTCCTTTATTGACGTTGTCGAAAATGATTTGATAGAATTTTCAAGGATAATGTTGTATTTTTGCTGCCGGGAACGCGCTGTTTGATTTCCTCGATTCATTCTCCGTCGCTAAACAAAATATTATTTGTTTTTAAGGTCCTCGCATGCCACAGGCGGTGATTCTACACGCTCCGGGATACACTTACCCCGAGTAGTGACATTGAACCCTCACCGACACGGGGTCGCGCGTTATGAGTCTATGAATTAAAACGCGGCTGATGATGCTTTTCAAATTTCTAAAGTCTGTTACGAATTTTAGCGGCGAATATTTACGCGGGTCAAGGTGAATCAGTTTCATTAGCATTTTCATGATTATTCGAATAAGAATATGAATAAATTATGGTAACTTATGTTTAGAGGCGCTTTTTAAAATATAAATTCAAGCCGTATGAATCTCGTGGAGCATATAGCACGGCTGTAGACTAGTGGGGCGGGGAGGGGGGAGGGGGGGGGGGCTGAGGTAACACGGGGGTCGTTATCTAATTTCTATCCTTACAACGAGAAGAGAGAAAAGACATTTCATGTGTAAGGTTGAAATATTTCTCAAGAGTCTCAGGGACGTGTGAGTTTAAATTCAGAGAAATTCGCAAAAAATCTTATTTTGAATATAACGATATACGGGTAAGCGGGGTTTGAACCAACAAACCCTGGATTGACGAGACCAGTCCGGCGACTTAAATCACTCGGCCACTGCGCCTCTCCACGTGTGACACAATACGTCACTCTTAGTGACTAGTACAGAGAGCAAGGATCAACCTGCCTGCCTTCAACCCCAGGCAGAGTGTCACCCTTCATCCCACAGGGAGTCACCCGTCACCCCCAGGGGTCGACATTTCGAGGACGCTCGACCGGTGAGTGGTACTCCGCTCTGCTCGCGAGAACTTCAAAAAGAAAATAAAAAACTTCAAAAAATTTAAAATATCGTTTTAATGTCGCAATTAGAATTTGTCGAGTACCAGTTCAGCGCATTCACGCCGAGACTCGTAGAGTTCAAAATGCATTTCATAATTTTCAAAGGAAGCTTTTAAGAAAATAGCTTTTAATCGTGATTGAGAACGCGATGATGGCCTTTGAATCGGTGCTTCATTGCTTCACAGGTCCGCGATCAAAATAAAATATTAATTATCTAGTCACTGTAGGGCACGGTTACAATTAGAGCCTATTGCCAGTGATTGTTTTCACTGGCTGAAACAGTCACCTTGAACTTGACCATATGATGCCGATTTTTAAATTGATATTCGAGACTTTGTGGTGCTATTACCTGGCAATGCTTGCTAGAAACATTCAAATGCAGTTCTTTATTTCTAAAAGAACAATGATTTTCACAAGATGGACGTTTCATAATTAAATCGGCAATATGAATAACCTAAACCTTAGCAGCCCGATAACCCGAAGCCTAGCTCTGTGGAAGGTGTTGAATGGATTTTATAGGATGGGTTAGAAAACACAGAGGGGGAGGGGAGGGAGGGAGGGAGGGAGGATAGGTTCAAGCGTTTATTGAGTTTCCATTCAACTCCAAACGATCGCGCATTAATACAAAATGCATCTATATATCTATATAAACCTATACAATTATAATGTGATTTTTTCGAGTGGTTGTTTTTGTGTGTTTGGTTTCTTTCATCTCTCTGATCCGTTATCAGATTTAATCGATATTTTGTCACGCGCTCGCCGTCTGCTGCTGTCGTACGGTGTGTGAACACGTGACGACATACCAAACCGGAAATGGGAGTGACTCCTACGAACTTGAGTTGTCCATTGATAAGATATTGAAAATAAAATTTAAAAAAATTCCATTATTTTGATACCTATGAAATTGACGCTACATTCGCCATTACGACCCAAAGGTCACAACAAAATCGACGTTACATCACGAATGTTACTCCAGGGGTTTAGTTCCATAGTCCAGGCGTAAATCTAAAAGCGGTTTTAAAAATGTTAGCTTTAGAACTAAAATGGTTTAGACTGATCTTCAATTAGAAGACCTGACTATGGACCCGGCTTGTGCAGTTGGTCTTATTTCGTATCAATTTGAAAAAAAACTTATAACAACAAATAAATTAAAAAACGATCTATAACAACCTTTATTTTCTAATAAAAACCGACGGATAACCGCGCCATCTGGCGATGAACGAGCTAACTACAGGCAGGTGGTTGTGACCCGAGAAACTAAAGGTTAATATCCGGGGTATATGGGCAGGTGCTTGTGAAACTACTATACAACTGGTTGTGGTTCTTTCTCTAACGGAGCTATTGTTCATCAGACGTGACCTGACATTGCGCCGGTCTGCCTTTGTGTTGTCGCACAACTATAGGCGCGCTCCTTTTTTTTTCGAAATTACGAAAAATGCTCAGATAAAAGCGGGCAGCGTGAAAGAGGTAGCGGCGTGACAGCGACGGGATTGACTGCGCAGGCCACGTGGGTAGTAGTTAGAGTGACTGAGTGTATTAGATATTGATCTAATTGATAACACAAAACGTGTGTCACACAGACTAACTACAATCACAATCGAATATCATTATATTCTATATACAAAAAAAACATACGTTGTCCCCTGATCGACCCCTGATTAACACCCCTCCCCTTCCCTAGAACCATAGGGCCTTACAAGATTTCTTGAATGTGTAGTTTTGAGGTTTTTTGTAACTCAGTAATTATGCAGTCTGATTTCTGACAGTTTTAGATAGAATTGACATATTTCGAATGACCTTGGGTTTGTAATATCAAAAGCTTTAAGCTTTTTCTAGCCGTTTCCTGCTGTATATCATTACAATACTCAACACTAATATATTGTTACTGTTGTATCTACGTTTCACTATAACTATATATGTTACAACTTTTTTTGTAATTCTATCAGAGAATATATAATAATAATAATAATAATAATGATATTGATAATAATATTAATAATAATAATCGTATCAAATGATAATTTCCGTGATTTCCATCGCATTTTTAACCAAAGCCACGTGAATTCCTCGTAGACCCCGGTACTGAGACCCGGCACGGCGCGGAACGGGCTGGAGGTCGGACCTGAAGGAGACCCGGCACGGCGCGGAACGGGCTAGAGGTCGGACCTGAAGGAGACCCGGCACGGCGCGGAACGGGCTAGAGGTCGGACCTGAAGGAGACCCGGCACGGCGCGGAACGGGCTGGAGGTCGGACCAGTGCGTTTAGGGCACACTCACCGCGGGATACAAAACCGCAGGCGATGGAATAACACGATAAGCTATTATTTCTTTTAAGATGAATATCTTCATAATATTCTTTCATTGCGGAGACAATACGCAAAGGGTCCCCGCGCCGTTCAGTGTCATAACATATTGAATATATGTTTCATTCACAGGCAGCATTTATACTCATATCTGTCTGGTTTCACGGTTCAGCGCTTCGCCTTTTTTTAAATACCCCAGCCGCTAATTGGGGTCTCTGAAGATTCGTGCGACTAAACGCGTACAATAACATCAAGGGCTATGGGCGGTTTTTACGGCTTTCAACAAAACCGGAGCGATCCTTTTCGGCAACCGCACCCACACGTGTCAGTCACGTGGCAGGTTTGGTATTTCTATTGATCCAGAGGAATGCAGGGAAGTAATGTTTGATGATTATATTGTTGTAATTTATAAGATTTTTTTTTCTGTTGTGAAGATGAAATAACAAATATCTAGAAAAACGATGCGATCAACAATGGCCTCGTTCACCAGGTAAAATACCTTCAAATCCACACACGCACCTGCTGCAGCGGGAGACATGGAAACCACAGCATCCAGTTTACAACAGTGTTGACGGTTCAGATTTGAATTCTAAAACGTTGACGCTAAAATGAAATGATTTTAACTGTTTATATTTAATAGCGAAAGTAAGAATGAGTCCTGGGGCTTCAGGGACAGCCGCCATTTGAGAATAAAATAGTCCTATATGTGATTTAAAATTGGTCTGAATTTTTTTTATCGGACATTAAATAAGAATGGTGGTGTACTGGTTTTGCAGCCTGACCCTCTGGGGGCCCGGAACCTCAACAGCAACAATCTCAGCAGTGCACGTGAGTGGCGACGCATGCGCACGCGTCACACCCACCCCCTAATCAAAACAGTTTAGTCGTTTAATCTGGGGTTTGAACGCAGTTCGGGCGTTTGTCGAGACAAGTGCTACAGAATGGTTGAACATGATCGGACGTGGGTCGCAACCGCGCCGTGACAAGTTTAGACGTCGGCCCGACCATGTGCCGGAATGTCGACAGAGCAGACAGGCCGACGTACAGACCGACACACTCATATTGTCTAAACGTGTAAATTAACAAGTAGCAATGAATTCGGCTGCTGAGGAGGTGTCGTCGTTTTGACAACCGACCTTCCTCGTGTAACAGTATCCATTGTTGTCTTTTCAAATAAAGTGTAAACGAGGCCGACGTTTCTTTTTGACCTTTACAAAATAAAGTCACATGTCAGGCACTTAAGAAATGCCCTTAAAGACTGGTGTCGAGCCCCAAATATCGCCCCATCCGGACACAGGGACCTCACTACGTTCTACTCACTATTGGGATGGATCCCCGCCGCCACTGGGCCAGACTTTCACAAATTAACTTTTGTTTTTGTTGAGTGCATTGAAAATAAGAAAGTTTCAACATTTAGTCGACAATGGTAACTTCTTAACTTCATTGATCGGCACCGTGAAATAAACTCAGAATTATTATTTGGATGAAATGTTGAACTTAATCAGTGAGGGCTAACAAGGCCCATACGAGGGCTATATTATCCAAGGGCTATAGCCGATGGCAAGGGAAGATTTCTCGTCACAGTATCGTCAACCTGCGCGACCGTGTGATATTTCAAAAGTTCTCTCCAGAGAGAAAGCGTTAATTATTGAAGTGATGCGTTATGAACGTTTAATTCGGTAATTAGTGTGGATTTTACTGGGCGACAGAATTTAGAATCAGTACAGTCGCGACGGTCGAGGTCTGGCGCGGTCTGTACGCAGAGAGAGAGAGAGAGAGAGAGAGAGAGAGAGAGAGAGAGAGAGAGAGAGAGAGAGAGAGAGAGAGAGAGAGAGAGAGAGAGAGAGAGAGAGAGAGAGAGAGAGAGAGAGAGAGAGGAATGTCGGTGATGTGAGAACGCCTGCTCTAAACGGCTCCCACGCTGTATGCCAACTGGCAGGCAATTACCATGACAATAACCGTCCAATGATCCAACCTCGATGTATAGAACCATCTCTAAACGTTTTCAATACGATGCGCGCACATGAAAGGAATTCAAAGAAATGCGGGTTTTTCTTATGGTTACAATTTTGCGGGCGTGTTTATGAGGGGAATTATAATCAAAGGACGATCTATCGAAAATATGAAAACCACAATAGTTTCTAAACTCCTCGTCGGAAAAAAATGTGATCATTTTTTGCGATCGTATTTTTAGATTGAAACGACAAGCGATGTTTTAGAGGGATTACGACTCAGTGATTAATGCTCGATGGAGATTGTGGCAGTTAGATTTATTTCGGAACCAGGACCCAGTTAAAAGTCACAATTACTGTGGAACTGGATCCTGAGTTCACAGTTAACTCTAACTCACAACTGTGGAACTGAATCCCGAGAGTTCAGAGTTAACTCTAACTTACAACTGTGGAACTGTATCCTGAGTTCAGAGTTGACTCTAACTCACAACTGTGGAACTGGATCCTGAGTTCACAGTTAACTCTAACTCACAACTGTAGAACTGGGTTTGCAGAGTAACTCTGTGGAACTGGATCATAAGTTCCAATTCTAACTCACAAAAAATCTATGCCAACTGGGGGTTATGAATTTAAAGATTAACTTTGATTCCGGAAGTTCACTATAACCCAGGAACTCGGGTCCATACTGAAAGCAGGTCTAATGATCCCAAACTTGCGTAAAAATATGCGCTCCATTTCCACCTAGTATCTGGCTATAGTTCCCACGATCTATACAAACTCTGCTACCTCGCTTTAAACCACGGTAAAAAACCCGTCCCTCCCGCTACAAATTCGATAAATTTCATTCATTCGTGATGCATTTTATGCGCGTCGCGGTTTCGCCGTTTCGTGTTCAATGTATGAAAGAGTCTCGGTTTTATTTCAATAATGATCGCCGTTGATATTTTTGTACTTTGTTGCCTATGTGTTCTAATCGTGTTGCTAGGCGGATGTAGTCGCGTATTGTCCGTTCGCGCGTGTCTCCCTCCTTTCAAAATAATGACACCGAGGTTTTGCGAATAAAACTACCCTCTCTACCCTCTCTTCGGCCTCTCTACCCTCTCTTCGGCCTCTCTACCCTCTCTTCGGCCTCTCTACCCTCTCTTCGGCCTCTCTACCCTCTCTTCGGCCTCTCTACCCTCTCTTCGGCCTCTCTACCCTCTCTTCGGCCTCTCTACCCTCTCTTCGGCCTCTCTACCCTCTCCTAGTCGGTGCCCTCCTGCTAGTCTGACCTTCCTGCTAGTCGGTACCTTCCTGCTAGTTTGTACCTTCCTGCTAGCTCCTCATTCTCTCCTCTTTCCTGCTAGCTCCTCTTTCCTGCTAGCTCTTCCCTCCACTTTCCTGCTAGCTCCTCTTTCCTGCTAGCTCCTCTTTCCTGCTAGCTCTTCCCTCCTCTGTCCTGCTAGCTCCTCTCTCCTCTCCGGCTAGCTCCTCTCTCCTGCTAGCTCCTTAGTCTCTCCTCTTTCCTGCTAGCTCCTCAGTATCTCCTCTTTCCTGCTAGCTTCTCCTCTCTCCTCAGTCGCTCCTCTATTCGGAATGCGATGACAGGTTACAAAAAATTCTCGCTGCTCTTGAAAATTCCAATCAAGCTAAAATAACACGACATCAGCTGAGGAGAGCATGTTTTAATGGAGAACATTAATCTAACAAATTTGGCCAATTTCTGGGCCAGGTGGGGCCGGTCAATTAGGCGAGGCCATTGTCCGTGTGGTCGCGTCTTGCGCGTGTGACTGACCAAACACAGGCCTCTCTCGTCTGCGGTAACATAAAACCGCGGGAAAGTGTCATAATAGATCATCACAGGGCTGAATACTCTCGAGTTATTATCAGCGGTGCAGGAACGGGGGTCGTGGGGCGGTGCAGGAACGGGGGTCGTGGGGCGAGTGTCACCGCACTGCTGGCTGCTTGACGCCCTCAAATACTGGTCCTGTTTGCCATTTTACACTTAAGAATTTGTGACTTTATTAAAATAAACACTAGACGATAAAATGTTGTGCTCTGATTTTCCGATCAAATACAGCAACAGTTTGTGGAATAATTGATTCTGGTGCAGACGATTTCTCGAGTACGCGTGGAGAGTACTTACGTGGTCAATAGGTGCCAGAACGGAACAATTCATCTCCCGTAGCGACCGAGCTAACGGTCGTCTATTGTTGCTCACTCGCAAAATAACGCAATGTTAAAACGAGGAATGTTTTGAGTAGCGGTTCGAGTGAGGTTTGACCGGTCCGGGTGACCTTATTATAAAAACATGCGCGTGAACAGATCCTAAGAAACGGGAGAGTCTTGTGGGTGCAATCGGGCGGATGAGATGGATGGGGCTCTGCGGTGTCATCAGTGGCCGCCGAAACCTGAAAACAAGGCGACAAACAATGGACACCCGACCACGGCGCACGTGGACCAAAAAATACCCGACCAATCTGAGCAAACACGACAAAAAATGCAATGATGGCAAAATGATAGAGTTATTAATAAAGATATTAAGTGTCCCCGTGGTTTAACAGGCGGGTAACAATAGGTCCACTTGACCGTTCGGACAATGGCCGCTGCGGACACAAATTACCGCTCGTTGACAGGCTCCAGATAGCGCGAATAGTTTCATCACCCGAGCAACAAAAAAATCAACTCACAACAGTTTCGATTGTTACTAAATTTAAACTAACTCTTCTCGCACCTGTTTCACAACACGGACTGAAAAAGAGTTTATTTAACAAATTCAGTAATAATTGATGAATTGATGAAAGTTGATTGTGGGTAATATTTGTTTCCCAGGTGTATCGTCTGTCGCACTATTGAAATTACCTGAGAGAATTTATACATCATATAAAATGTATGAAAGCCTGACGTTCGCGCGCCGCGGTGAACTGTTATTTAATGTATGCAGATTTCACCAAAACGTTCGAAACGCAATCAGCAAAAATGCTAGATTGTCATCAGAAGCTATATAACCTTCTAGACTTGGACCCTCAATATAAACCTAGCTTGTCCGTAACCCTAACCCTAGCAGGACTCGAACCCGACACCTCGGGCATACCAGCAGAGCACGCTAACCACTGGACCATAGACCAGTAGTGATTTTCATGGTTTGTCGGTTTGTCTGGTCAGTGTGGCGACTGGTGCAAGTCAGGCGTGGTGACTGGTGACCGGTCAGGTGTGGTGACTGGTGACCGGTCAGGTGTGGTGACTGGTGACCGGTCAGGTGTGGTGACTGGTGACCGGTCAGGTGTGGTGACCGGTCTAAGACGGTGGTTTCTACCCCGTAGTTACACAAATATCTCAAAGTGCAAAGTGCTTTTGTAATGTTTTGTAAAAGTTATGTAGAAAATGATAATTCTTGCTTCTGTGAAATCGAGTGCTAATAGAGTTCGGGGATATTTCGGGGCGATCGCTACACATCGATACGTAGAGATCACAGTTTGGGTTCGAATCTTTCCGGTACGACAAGTCATGATTGTCGTCTGTCGCTGGAACACTTTATCGTGGGAATCGCTTCCGTTTGAAAATTACACGATTTTGATATCTTTTGTTCTTTGGAAGACGCGCTATTTAAATTCAGGCCTCCTCGCTTCGAGTGCGTGCTGCTGCTGCTGCTGCTGCTGCTGCTGCTGCTGCTGCTGCTGCTGCTGCTGCTGCTGCTGCTGCTGCTGCTGCTGCTGCTGCTGCTGCTGCTGCTGCTGCTGCTGCTGCTGCTGCTGCTGCTGCTGCTGCTGGAAATATTTCAGTAAAAACATCTCCAATTATAATTGAAGTGAAAAAAAATTCCTCTGATTTTTTCCTCCGAAGGCTTTTTCCCGATTGCGACATTTTGTGTAATTTAACTCATCTGTTGGTGCTGCTGCTGCTGCTGCTGCTACTGCTGCTGCTGCTGCTGGTGGTGTAGAGTGTCCCAAGGGTGTTCAAATAATTGCTTTAAAATCAACGTTTTGAATAAATTTCTACACGCTACGATGTCATCGATGGAGCGCCCCCGAGGTCAGGTCAATGTGTGTCTGTGGCTGTTTATACTCCTGTGTGAACCGCTAACAATCGCGTGAGTACGTTAAACTCTGTACCGCACAATATTCACCGGATTGTTGCAACAATTAGAATTCATTAAAACTGCTGCAACAATACGCGCAATAATGGTTTTAATAAATCAATCGTTTTCATAACAACATGTAAATTTTCTACTAAATTGACTTATATATGGTACAATTTCTATCCTTAAAAAGTGTAATAACTATTTTTGCCGGGATTGAAGATATTTGCTTTGGTTTTATTGATACTTCTGTTGGCCCAGTTTCACATAAGGGATTAAGGCCTAAATCGATTTAAGATAGATTGAATTAACGGATATACTAAACCGATTTAAGAGTGAAACCTTTTTTTGATTCTGGGCTCTGGTACTTGCTTTTACCTTAGATTCAGTGGTTTTCAGTTCATGGACATGTCGTATTTACCTTGTAACTGAATAGGACCAGGTCCTCTGAACATGTCGAAATAACCGGCGAAGATACAACACCGAGTAAACGTCTGATGTCCCCCTCGGCAGATGAAACTAAGACTGAGATATCAAATCTACACTTTCACTGCTGTCTATAAAACCGCCACTGGCAAGCATGTCACGGATAAAATCGGAAGATTTAATCATTTCTCGGGGGCAGTTGATCGTTTTTTTGGTTCTCCCTTCACTAGTTTTATGATTAAAAACATCTTGTAACAATGTCCATCTCACGTGGTTGTCATCGTAACGTCTGTTGCGGTCAACGTGTTACATTGTTAGTTAGTGGTGTTATAATAGTGGCTTTAGACACCAGATTGTAGAATCCCACAGCCCACAGCCCACTGCCCACAGCTAGGGTATCCCACAACCTGACTGCCCATAACTAGGGTATCCCACGGACTCACTGCCCACAGCTAGGGTAGGTGTCCCACAGACATTTTTGGACTTACGTCGTAACTATGGAGCCAGCCTCTGGTGACAATAAAAAATGTCCTACATAAAAATCTAGGCAAAGGAATTTGTCTTTTCTTGTAAACATGATGATAATTAATGGAACAGATTTTAACGATATTTTCTACATTTTTCATCAAAAGTTCTCAACATCGTCTATTTCAAAGGATACACACGCGATACACGTGACCCTAGTGGCATTGACACGCGATACGCGTGCGCAGTATCTGATGACTTTAACCACGCGACCGTTAAAAGTCTCCTTAACGATGAACCGCGCTTAGAGATAGTATTTATATGAAATTTGAACTTATGAATTATCTGGTACTCGAATCCTTTCAGGCGAGGCTTTTATCAAATTCGACTCGACCGCACACAAAAAATATGCTAATTATTTTGCGTCAGGGAATTCAAAACTAAAATCAGCCGCGTCCGGACTGCGACCAACAGCAGACGGACCACTAACACTCTGTCATTATAGAGTATCCGCTTTTTAAATTCTACCCTAAACAATGAATGCGGTAGCGATACTTATAAAGCCATTAGAATCGCTTCGAGGAGGTTATCAGCGTTAAAATGCGCACCAGACGGTTCTGTGCGGCTCGGAATATTTCAAATAATTAACGCGCGGAACGGTTTTGATTGTTGGACGATGTAGTCATGGTCCCGAGGAGGTCATTATCGTTTGTGGTCAATAATTTATCCTCATTAACTATTCAAGTTTATACATACATATATTTGAATCGCGTCGGGCAAAAAAATTGATGGTTTTGAGCGCGGTTTTTGTATACATGAAAATCATACGTATCGATCGCCCGGAGATGAGGCGAGCGAGCGCGGACAATGGCGCCTCTTGTCACGGGTGTCAGTTCGTAATTCTGGTCAGCGCGATACCGAATCGATTCTGAGATGATTGGTCTTTGGGTTGTTTTTTGTAACGTGGCCACCTGTCCACATATAAACACATACTTACCGTAATATATGCGCCTATCTTAACAATCGATATTTCTGTCGCCCGTTAAAGCCAGCCTACTGTGTATATGTATGCTATAATGGCTGAACTTATGTCGGTTGAAAACTGTTTATAAAACAGAATAAAAGATGTTTAATGCGCGGGTGGTTTGTGCTGGAGGGTGAGGTGCCGGTTATTGCCGATTCTGTCAACACGGCTTCACAAAAGAAGGATTTATCTCTAAACTATAAAACCGTGGCGCAGATATGTACGCGGTTATCAATGAGATCCAAATGGCGAGTAATTCCCGTCACCACGTCGAGATTAAGCGAACACGCGTTAAGCCAGTAATAAAATATAATCCGGGTTTAATGTTTTATTAAGTCAATCCGATAAAATTGAATACTCGGTTCATTTTTTTTTCGATAGACCACGATTAGTTAGGCGAGTTTAGGCGAGTTTAGGCGAGGTGGCTGGAATCATGGTTTAGTGAATAGATATCCACTGTGTTTTTCATGACATCGGCTTTCAATAATTGGAACTTGAGTTTGTTTTTTTTCAATCGGATATTGGTCCAATTATAACACCACAACAACAGCCAATCCGCTATAAATTGTATCGATTACAGATAAACGCGTCTAACTGCGATGACATTTAGAAACTAGATTGCTTTCAGATCAATTGATTCATTTCAAATGTATTAAAATTGAAAAAAGTTAAATATTTTAAAATCCTTACCTAAGAGTTTATAGAGATCCCAATCGAATAGGCTCGCGAACGAGGTATATTCGGTTGGTAATTGAGGTAAGTCTGGCCCGTGTTGTTACCACCGATGTGGGTGATCCAGGCCGTATGTGGCCCCGGGGCCAGATCCACGCCTCACGTCAGACAGACTAAGTCTAGTCTGGTCTGGATTCTAGTTTTAAAACATTTCAATGCTATTAATACAAACTTTTCAGAAAAAACAATGGATCCAGTTACACTGTCGTGACTTCACTCCAAATGTGGTCTTAAATCTTATAACTGTGGTCTTAGCTGTATTAGATTGGCTTGAGAACGCAGACGGCCTTAGTAGACTAGTCTTAAGTCTAAGCCATGGTTATAGATCTGACCTCTGGGAACGGTTGCTTAAAAGTTGGTAAGATTTGACTGGTAGCTGACTGGTATTTGAACCAGTAGCTGACATGTGACCAGTTTAACAGTCATGGCTTAAAGATCAGTCTTAGCGACGAACTTCATTCTTTAGAAAACTAACAACTTGAGATGTCTCAGGAGTGAAAATCTCACGACTGCTCTCCTGGGGCCGGTTCCTCAGTTCAGACTTAAGTCCAAAAATGGTCTTGAATTTTAAGACTGGTCTTAAGTTGTTAGATTGGTTATAGAACTAAGTTGGTCTTAAATTGGTCTCAAGCCTAAGCTATGACTATGGAACTGGGCCCTGAGGTCAGTTGCAAAGTCGCGGTTTAGACCAGTCTAAGACCAACTTGGTTCTATCGCGTCAAACTAACAAAACTTAAAAACCAGTCTTAAGATTTGAGACCACATCGAGATATAAGCAGGGAGGTGGGGTTCACTCCCACCTCCCTGATATAAGTCACGACTGTTCCTGGGGCCAGTTCTTTACGTTAGTCAACCTGACAACTTAAGACCAGTCCTAAAAGATTGATGACCACTTATTTCTTGCCTACAGAACTGTCTCCTGAAAGGTTATAACCGTTTAGAGATATCGATTTTGCTCGGCGCTAGTTCAGCGATCGGTATCAACGAAAACGTTTTTATATCCCAGTGATACGTGTGCCGGAAGTCGTGTCTCGTGTACGCCCCTTCCGGTATAGGTGGATTTTTGAATTTTAGTTTTTTAATCAGATCGCACTGCGATTTCCGTCGCCTGCTCAGTTTGCCTTTACAGCTCACCTTCAGCGCGGTTGACGAATAGTCGTAATTAGGTACGAAATAGTCGTATTTAGGCAGATAGACTGAATCGCAAATCGGGACGATTTGATGACGATATTTCGTCTGGTAAGTTGCCAGTACTCGATCGATCATCATCGGCCCTGTCGAATCTAGAACTTCCGGAATATGAGCCGTTTTGGGTAGACGCTCGATGATATCCTTCAGAATCCGATGACCGGGTACTGACATCATCAACGCGTTCAGCGGAATGCGACCGGTGTCGAATAGTATTACCGTGTGCATGTCGTTATCTTGAGGTATCAGGAATTTATGAATTTCGGCCAATTCGTCGAAAGGACGCAAAGCGATCATGTCCATATCGGCGTAGATACCTCCGAACTCATGTAGGATAAAATACCTCATAGCATCAGCACGGAAAATACCCGCTCTATATTTACGATACATTTGTAAATATTTCGGAAATCGTTTTCTGATTAAATCGTCTGCTAGCTTATCGGTCCAGAACCAGTATTCCCAATCCGGATGATGATTTACCCACGATTCGATGCTGACGTTAAACGCGTCCGGTACGTGTCCGCCGACCCACGTCTGGTGGATCCGTCGCGGAACTTTACCGCAAGATTCGTTACCGATATTTCCCAGACGATTCCGGTAGAAATATTCGAGCAGTTCCGCCGCGTCACTTCCGTACACGGCCGGAAGCGGAAACGCGTCGCGGCGACCTCGAACTCGAATTGACGATGAAATGATTTTCGAAATGTTGAACTCGCGATTCAGAATAAACAGATGCATGATGAATGTGGACGCAATAGAAACTGTCAAACACATCAGCGTCAATCTCAGGCTGTACGATACCTTAAATATAAAAACAAAAACGAGATCTTATAACAAGAAAGTAGTTTTTTTATGTTCAGAATTCAGAAACACGACTCGACACTGAGTTTGAGGCCCGAAGGTTGGGTAAAAGTAATTTAGTTTGTCAGTTGTGCTGATAGATAGGTCTAAGCTATAGGGCCTTCATCTTTGATCAATAATTGCGTCGTATTTAGTTTTATTAGGCGGAACATTGCGTTGAGGTGTTTCGATGGTCTGTTCTCATGATTCTACCAGGGAAGTGCAATCTGAGGTGCCATGAGCCAGGGGCTGTTTGCATAGTCATGGCTTAGACTTATGACCATTCTATAAGACCAACTCAGTTCTATAGCCAATCTAACAACTTAAGACCAGTCTTAAGATTTAAGACCACTTTTGGACTTAAGTCACGACTGTGCAACTGGCCCCAGATGATAAAACAGAGACTTTCCTCGTCGGTTTATTTTTATCTGTATCAGTTCAATGATTATATTTTGAGCCGCGTGGTGCGCTGGTCACAATCTGCAACTCGCTCGAGTTTGACCCGGGCCGTATCCGATAAATCGATCCCAGTGCAAATGAGTTTATAAAATGAAGAAACCATCGAATAAAGAATGAATTCAGCAGACTACACCGGGTTCAATCTGTTGAACCACGGACTGACGTCTATTTCAACTTCGAGTAACTGAACTTTTTTGTGATCACTTAGCAGGGCAGTAATAGTGCTGTAAAATAGATTAAAATAAATGTTTAACAGCCCAGGCTGTTCTCGTCATATTTCTCTAGACTATCAGGTACTACTAAAATCAAAGTGTCTGATGACAATGAGATCGATGGAGATCACTGTGGTGTGGTCGGTCAGGTCAGATAAAATCCGCTCTTTCTTGTCTTCCGCTGCACGACTCTGTGAAACCTAACTCTACTAGGCGCCACCACCCGAGGTCCTCTCAAGCAAAGTTGAAATAAACATTATAGAAATGAAAGCCTTAAACTCAAAAGTAATATTGAAATTGCTATACTCACCATTTTAAACCCAGTAGCACTCAGCTGGTGATGAATTCAGCTCTTCGAAACAGGCACGTGCGGCGGCCGGCACAGTTCAGGCTTTGTATACAATAATTGATTTATGTCATGGTTACATTTTTTGCTGCACAGCAGTCACTGGCCCTGCGACCGACCGACCGACCCGCGGGTTGGTGTGGGTCGGCTCCATTCCGACCGCCGGTGGGGTGATGTGGGTCGGCTCCATTCCGACCGACCCGCGGGTTGATGTGGGTCGGCTCCATTCCGACCGACCCGCGGGTTGATGTGGGTCGGCTCCATTCCGACCGACCGGTGGGGTGAAGTGGGTCGGCTCCATTCACAAAAACAACATACGTACACTCATTAATACCAACTGTGTATTGATCGTAGATGTTGTGGTATTTTTGAATAAACAAACAGCTGGTCCCGAGTCGGATCCCGATATCACCAGGTGGCTGGCTGGTGGCACGGTAAATACATATCTATTGATTAATATCACTTTTAAAATATGACCCCCAGTTTAGTTTAGAAGTTTAGGGTCCAATATTTAGTTCTTAATACATTTCTATGGAGATTTATTAAGCCTGGCAAATGTTATGTTTTTATTTGTAGGAATTGTGCTTTAGTCTAAAAAAGAAGAAATTATTTTTATAGTTCCGTAATGGCATCTTCCTGGCGCAGCGTCACCAACATCCTATCGAAGCTGCCCTCATCATCCTTAAGCCGGGCATAGGTCGGCCTTGCGACGGCTTGCGTCTCACTGCGACGCGACTCACTGCGACCGCCAGCGACGATCGCGTCGCAACGACTCACCGACCTACGCTACCTTGCGACTGCCAGCGACGGGTTGCGACTGCCAGCGACGCCAGTCGCGATGAGTCGCACATGTTCTACTTTCTGCGACGAGACGCGACCGTCGCAACCGAGCTACGTGCTGTTGCGACTGGGAGCAACTAGTCGCACACAGTCGCTGACAATCGCGTCGCAACCGACTTACGCCCCCGCTTGTGACGCAACGCGTCGCTAGGTCGACCTACGCCCGGCTTTATGTCGAACCATGCTCCACACAGCAGTTAGTAATGTATGACGACAAACCGGCAGGATTTCAATATCAATCTCTGAGAAGTCTATGTGAGCTGCCATTCAAGTTTCGGTACTAGGCCTATATATGATGATATGATGATTTGACTTTAAATCCGTTTGAGCAGAGACAATACCGAATTTGAAGATCAGTCTCAGTTTTCGGTTGCATAGTCATGGCTTAGACTTACGACCAGTCTAAAACCAACTTAGTTCTATAGACAATCTAACAACTTAAGACCAGTCTCAAGATTTAAGACCACTTTAAAATTGGACTTAAGTGACGACTGTGCAACTGGCCCCAGCAGACTATAAGCTATGACCAGTAGGCGTACACGCACTGAGATACCAACCTAGGCTTCACGGGTTCAAAAACTTTAAAGTCTTCAGATCATATTTCAGCAATAATTTAATTTATCCATTTGAGCATGATATCCGGGATTTATTTGAAATGAGGGTCGGGTGAACTCGGGATGAGCTCGGGATGAGCTCGGGGCTGTTCGGGGCTGCTCGGGGCTGCTCGGGGTTGGATGTCTGTTTGATCGAGTATTCGGTTTCACCTGAGCCGCGCGATGCCTTTCAATTAAAGTCTTTAAAAACGGATTAAAAAGTTAAAAACAGGTCACCTGCCGATATAATTAACTTCCCACAGGTATAAACGAGTTTGAAAATTTGAAATTCAAACAATACGATCCGTTAGAACAATACGATCCGTTAGCTATTTGCAATCTGTCCATAGATTGCTACCTGAAGCACACACAATATAAACTGCCGCCCTCAAATTTTCTGTTTAATGTTTACTGATTGAAAAATAACGCTTTGAACTCGGTTTTTGTAAAAATCATTCACGCAGCCTCTACTCCAGTTGGGGGAGGGGTAGGGGCGTATGGACTATAAGGGATGATCGATCGTCTGGAGGGTTCATATACACAGGAGCTTCAGCTACACAACTTTGAGGGGGGGGCTCACGTGCAGGTTCCATATAGCACAACAAACTATAGGCTGTGAATTCTGAGTGGAATCAGTATCAAAGTTCCAGGCTGTGGATTGTGAGCCCGAGGGGACTGGGTCCAGATTGAAGGATTAAATGGTCCACCATACAGATGAATACATATATTATAGGGCACACAAAAATATATCACCACAAAAACAGATAAAATAAACAAACAAAGAAATTAATCGGCGCCGGATGAAGATAAATCGTCATCACTGAATTAATGGAATTAACAGATCACGTGTCACGTGTCGTGTTAATCAAGTGTGCGCGGTTTCCTCAACTAATTGGATCCCTGAAGTACACCGGACGGCTAGGTGAGCAGGCAGTGGCACGTGGTGTGCGTCCACCTGATACACCGCGGCGTCGCGCACACCACCGGGCGCACACGTATCCACTCAGAGTTCTTAGATTTCTAGTAATATCGAGGGAGTTGCTTTCAGCTCATAGCATTCACCGCCGCTGCGTTAAATGAAATCACATTAAAATCTCGCTACTTATCGCTAGGTCGCGATAGCACGTGTACCCGGCGACCCGAGCGCCACCTGGGACCGGTACTAGACTCTAAATAATGACGGTTGATGATTAAACAACAGATTAAAGTTTTTTGATAATTTGCTCATATCGCTGATTCGCGCCGCGGGTTACATCCTCTTAGTCGCTCCCGACGTTTCGTCGATTTGTTTTCGGTTTCATGGCAGTCGTCTGGCCGGAGTTTCTCGCGCACGTGCGAATCAGCCGCCACGTGACTGCGGCATCTGTGCCGACATTTTTGTCGAAACAATACAATTCCATCCTCGACAGAATCCAACTAAAACACCCTCATGTTACCCTTGAAATACCACTACGTATGCCCATCCTCAGTGCAAGTTGCTGCCACAACCTTTTATTGTGATGGATTTGTAAAATCTCTGGCATCCGAGGATCGTCAAAGCGAAAGATCTTTCCAAATGGTTGTTCTGAGAAATTGGGACGAGAAGATCCACAATATCCGAGTATGATCGGAATAACGACAGAGAGAGAGAGGGAGAGAGAGGAGAGAGGGAGACAGAGGCGTTTGTTGCTGAATTAATTGCGGGATTTCTCTCGTTGTTAAGTTAGTAGTTGTCTGCTGTTGGTTTCCATCAATGACGCACTGTGGCTGTAGTTAACGTTTCCACTCAATTCATTGAGCAACTTTCAAAAACAGTTTCTGAAAATGTCTTATGGCAGGATTGATTCTAAAAGTTTTCAATCACGATTTTCAATGATGATAAAATTACTGCATTCACAGTTAAATGACGAATTGTCAGGTTCTTGGAGGTGGTCATAAAACAGTAATTGTCTCACAGACGGCGCGGTTGATTTGCTTAATCCCCTTAATCCGTCCTAATCCACGCACTAATCCTCCATCTTAACTATTTTCAATGATTCCCTCAAAAACGTCTTTAGAAATAAGACCGCATTAGTCAAGTGGCCACAACCGCATTGGTCAAGTGGCCATTATTGCATTGGTCAAGTGGCCGAGTGGTCAGTTGGTGAAAATGGAAGTAGAAAGATCTAATGGTTGGAAAAGTGATGACCAAATGGTCAACAAGACATTTCTTCCAAACTTTTGCACCTAGAAATGAGACAGAACAAGTGAAGCCACGAGTTGTGATGCCTCCAGACTTCAAACAATGGTCAAGTAGTCAGTCAGCATTAAATGACGCACAGTCAGTCGCGTGTTGTAGTGTCAGTCAGATCTTTACCGTCACGTGCTGCCCCTATATTAACCATAAGCGGCTTAAGTGTGAACTAGCATACTACTCGCATGCCACAGTAGTGGTATAGATTTCAACCGTCACGTGCTGTCCCATTATTAACTATAAGCGGCTAAAATATGAACTAACATAATGCTCGCATGCCGCAGTAGAAGTATAAATCTTGATCGTCATGTGCTGCTACTAAAAAATGAGCGGCTAATGCGTAAACTAGCATGATAACAAATTAGGAGTCCAAAATGTTTCCTTGAGCTAGTGTAGTTTATTCGACTTTTCGACTGGTTATATACAGGTTTTCCTCACTACAACCAGAATCAGTGTTGTTATAAACTGAAGGTATCCCTACTTATAAAAACCCACTCGAAGAATAGATTCAAAGAGGACGAAATCTTTTCGTGAACTAAATATCTTTTTCTCGTTTGATGAACGGTCGAAACGATGACAAGGAAACATTTTTTTTTATTATACAGTCAGAATCGTAAACACCGCTGACGCGAGGACTGAAAACAAGATGCGAGTGAGACCGCACCCCCTCCCCTACCACCTCCCTCCCGCCCCTCCTCGTGAGAGACCTTGTGAAGGATAACCGTTAAGTGTAATCAGTGGCCTGCGGTTAGGAACGGACGGATTACCACAGCAATTGTACAATAGGCTACGATAGCAGAACAACGGGATCACTCCGATACAACGGGATCACTCCGATACAACGGGATCATTCCGATGTTTTTATCAATTGTCGACAGTGAAGGTGTTTTAAACCCGGTATGCCGGTATTTTTAGAAGCTGCTCGACCCGCAGGCGCGGCTGCTTGTAGCGGAACCAATCAGAGCTCGAAACCATCGTCTGGTGCAGATATAACAGAATCATCAAAAATAGAATTTTATTTCCACCACCAGATTATTGTATATTGTATATTACAATCAGACGCGGCCAAATATTTATTTGAGAACTCGATATCTTGTATTTCAAATATTAAGTGTAAGTTATCATTTGGATAAGTCGTCACATTACTGAAGTCATCTCTATTTGTTCAGTGTCAATCTGTATTTCTAATTCAATTCACTAAGTGTAAGTCATCATTTGGATAAGTCGTCACATTACTGAAGTCATCTCTATTTGTTCAGTGTCAATCTGTATTTCTAATTCAATTTACTAAGTGTAAGTCATCATTTGGATAAGTCGTCACATTACTGAAGTCATCTCTATTTGTTCAGTGTCAATCTGTATTTCTAATTCAATTCACTAAGTGTAAGTCATCATTTGGATAAGTCGTCACATTACTGAAGTCATCTCTATTTGTTCAGTGTCAATCTGTATTTCTAATTCAATTTACTAAGTGTAAGTCATCATTTGGATAAAAGTCGTCACATTACTGAAGTCATCTCTATTTTTGAGTCTCAATTTATATTTCCAATTTAATTTACTAAGTGTAAGTCATCATTTGGATAAGTCGTCACATTACTGAAGTCATCTGTATTTTTGAGTCCCAATTTCTATTTCTAATTCTATTTACTAAGTGTAAGTCATCATTTGGATAAAAGTCGTCACATTACTGAAGTCATCTCTATTTTTGAGTCTCAATTTATATTTCTAATTCAATTTACTAAGTGTAAGTCATCATTTGTATAAGTCGTCACATTACTGAAGTCATCTCTATTTTTGAGTCTCAATTTATATTTCTAATTTAATTTACTAAGTGTAAGTTATCATTTGGATAAGTCGTCACATTACTGAAGTCATCTGTATTTTTGAGTCTCAATTTGTATTTCTAATTCAATTTACTAAGTGTAAGTCATCATTTGTATAAGTCGTCACATTACTGAAGTCATCTCTATTTTTGAGTCTCAATTTATATTTCTCATCCAATTTACTAAGTGTAAGTCATCATTTGGATAAAAGTCGTCACATTACTGAAGTCATCTCTATTTTTGAGTCTCAATTTATATTTCCAATTTAATTTACTAAGTGTAAGTCATCATTTGGATAAGTCGTCACATTACTGAAGTCATCTGTATTTTTGAGTCTCAATTTGTATTTCTAATTCAATTTACTAAGTGTAAGTCATCATTTGGATAAAAGTCGTCACATTACTGAAGTCATCTCTATTTTTGAGTCTCAATTTATATTTCTCATCCAATTTACTAAGTGTAAGTCATCATTTGGATAAGTCGTCACATTACTGAAGTCATCTCTATTTTTGAGTCTCAATTTATATTTCTAATTTAATTTATTAAGTGTAAGTCATCATTTGGATAAGTCGTTACATTACTGAAGTCATCTCTATTTTTGAGTCTCAATTTGTATTTCTAATTTAATTTACTAAGTGTAAGTCATCATTTGGATAAAAGTCGTCACATTACTGAAGTCATCTCTATTTGTTCAGTGTCAATCTGTATTTCTAATTCAATTCCGGTCACGTGGACACGCACAGACACAACTCAAACACAAGACATGTTTGATAAGTTGAACTAACGGTTGAGTGACTACAGTAAATCTAAATCACTCATTATGAATTAACTGCCTGGACATGCCGCCCACGAGCCCTGTCGTCATTGCCTGGACATGCCGCCCACGAGCCCTGTCGTCATATGTAATAACTAAATTCTAAAGGGGATTAAAGTACTTCTAAAAATAAGAAAGGGTTATAAACCATTATAACTTATATAGAATTCCGGTGAAGCTTGAAACAATTTCGAATCAAGTTTTAATGGTTCCGAGGTCGCGTGGAGACGGGCTCAAACAAGTTTTGTCGCAGGTTAAAAGAGTAGAGATTATTGTCACTGCTAACATAAACTGTTCGTAGATCGACGGAGCAGGCTCGCGGAGTGGAACTTCAACAGCAGCTAATATGAAGGTAGGGCGGGCCACATGTTTATAATTCAAACATTTCCAAATCTTATTTTTCTAAATGATTTTTCTTAGCTAGAATTAGTTGCTTTCAACGAAACCATTTTCGATTATTTCTATTTTCATCCGTGATATTTCTTAACGCGCCCGAAATATCATTCCAATACAGGGGGCGCTGCAGTTGCTCAAACGGGTTTTTAGGGCATAGTGACAGTAAACAGTTCATTGTTACTATGGTATTCATCCATCGGTTACTTATAACTAGCTTTTCAGCGACTGCAGCACCCCTGGACTCTATTTCCGTAACTACGAACGGCTGATTTTACCGGAAGTAGTTTATCCGCTATTCAGATCATGATATGTAGTAGCTAAACAATGAAAGCCGGTAAATCTGGCTCAGTTTAATCCAGGTATTATCTACAATACATTTCTACGTAAAGTATTGAAACGTTATTCGAGTTCCACGTATATTTGAATCATGACGTTCAATTCTAATTTCTCATTAACTTAATGCGAATCTGATTGATTCAAAGTTATCTACATTAAACTGAACCCGAATAAAGCCATTTAAGTATTTCAATTAGCAATTTGAAATTCGACCGTATTTTTAGGTTTGCCGACTCGTAGTGTTGGCTTTGCTAGGATGCCTCGTCCTGGCTGTGAACGCCAGGAAGGAGAATAACAATAAAATGGCGCCGAAACGTCCGAAAAGCGAAGAACCAAAACATACTGAAATGGAAGAACCAAAACATGCAGATAGTGAAGAACCAAAAAATACTGAAATGGAAAAACCAAAACATCCTGATACTGAAAAACCAAAGCGCCCGCTCAAAAATGGTTTGAGACTACGTTTTCTAATCCGTCAGGTAGCGAAGAAACTGCGTTTACTACTCAGCAACGGTCTGCCGGAAAAGGAAGTGAAACAAAACGAAGGTTCGAATAAATTTTCTATCAAAATAAAAATATGTTGAATTCGAAGTCCAGAGGGCGCTGCAGTTGTTCAAAAGCTAGTTTTGATAGATAGTTGTTGTAGCACATTATTACTATAGTATTTATCAACCGGATTTCTTTAACGAAGACTGATGCTGCTGATTACAACGGGCAGTTGCAGCGTAGATATCTGTTATAGTAGATTTATTTTTTCGATGCAAGTAATTATTGTAGCTACCGGTAGATGTCGTTAATGTACGTACCCACCCAATTTTACCTCATGTTCTACCATTATACCTGTTATTTTCATCTAGGTACCTGTGTACATCCCTCGCTCACCTCAAATACGTCACCTACCTACAGTGGCGATACTGTCGCCCCCTACCTACAGTGGCGCTGCTGTCGTCACCTACCTACAGTGGCGATACTGTCGCCCCCTACCTACAGTGGCTCTGCTGCCACCCCGTACCTACAGTGGCGCTGCTGTCGCCAAACGAACTGTTGAGATACACAAAGATAGGAGTTTAATGAAGGCATTAATTTTGATTTTATTTTTAGATAAAAAGAAAACCGAACAACCAAAAAACAAAATATTCCAAATGGCGCGAATTCTGGCTTTGGTTAAAAAAGTGCGCGCGCAGAAAGCTCGAGAAAACGCAGGTAACTTCAAAACACAATATCGCATGCCTATGCATATATGTGTGTGACCATGCGGGTGTGCGTGTATGCGCATTTTTGCGTGCGGGTGTGCGTGGTGGTGATTGTTGGATTTTAATTCTTTGTTTTTTTTTTCCATTTTCATTTAATTCATGTAGAAATTGAGAAACTCAAGGAGAAGATAGCGAAACGACCAGAGAGAGAAGAGCACAAATTCCCACCGGCTTCATTCTTCTTGAAAAAGGGCCGAGAAGAAGAGAAAGAAGAAGAGAAAGAAGAAGAGAAAGAAAAGGATGAAGAATACAATCATCCACCAGCTTCATTCTTCTTGAAGTCGAAACCCGACGGAAAAGATGAAGAGGATGAAGCAGGTGCGTGTTAATTAATATGCAAATTATATGTAAATTAATGCGAGTTTTGATATTGATTTTACGGTTTGTTTTGTTTATATAAAGAACAAGATCGACTCAGACAAGCGAGATTAGACATGTTCTTCAACAGTCAACAACCTAAAACAGGAGAGAAGAAGGAGAAGTACGAGCATCCCCCAGCATCGTTCTTTTTGGGGCAGAATTCAGGACGGGCAGGTGCGTGTTCATTAATATGCAAATTATATGTTAATTTATGCGAGTTATTGATTTTACGGTTTGTTTTGTTTATATAGAACAACAGCGACTCCAAAAAGCGAAAGTAAAAATGCTCTTGAACAGACAACCTGAGCACCCCCCAGCATCCTTCTTTTTGAAACAGAATGAAAAGGATGAAGCAGGTGCGTGTTCATTAATATGCAAATTATATGTAAATTAATGCAAGTTTTGATATTGATTTTACGGTTTGTTTTGTTTATATAAGAACAAGATCGACTCAGACAAGCGAGATTAGACATGTTCTTCAACAGTCAACAACCTAAAACAGGAGAGAAGAAGGAGAAGTACGAGCATCCCCCAGCATCCTTTTTTTTGGGGCAGAATTCAGGACGGGCAGGTGCGTGTTCATTAATATGCAAATTATATGTTAATTTATGCGAGTTATTGATTTTACGGTTTGTTTTGTTTATATAGAACAACAGCGACTCCAAAAAGCGAAAGTAAAAATGCTCTTGAACAGACAACCTGAGCACCCCCCAGCATCCTTCTTTTTGAAACAGAATGAAAAGGATGAAGCAGGTGCGTGTTCATTAATATGCAAATTATATGTAAATTAATGCAAGTTTTGATATTGATTTTACGGTTTGTTTTGTTTATATAAAGAACAAGATCGACTCAGACAAGCGAGATTAGACATGTTCTTCAACAGTCAACAACCTAAAACAGGAGAGAAGAAGAAGAAGTACGAGCATCCCCCAGCATCCTTCTTTTTGGGGCAGAATTCAGGACGGGCAGGTGCGTGTTCATTAATATGCAAATTATATGTTAATCTATGCGAGTTATTGATTTTACGGTTTGTTTTGTTTATATAGAACAACAGCGACTCCAAAAAGCGAAAGTAAAAATGCTCTTGAACAGACAACCTGAAACAGGAGAGAAGGAGCACCCGCCGGCATCGTTCTTTTTGAAGCAGAATTCAGGACAGACAGGTGAGAAGGAGAAGAAGGAGAACAAAGAAGAGGAGAAAGAGAAGGAATTAGAGAAACTGGCGCATTTGAGACAAACAAAAATTACCTCATTTTTCAAACCGAAACTAGAAAACAAAAAACAAGAAACAGAAGAGAAACAAGAAGAACATAAAGAAGAAGAAAAGGAGAAAGAAGAAGAGAAAGAGGATGAAAAAGAAAAGGAAGAGGAAGAGAAAGAAGAAGAGAAAGAAAAGGAGAAAGAAGAGAAAGAAGAAGAAAAAGAAAAGGAAGAAGAAGAGAAAGAAAAGGAGAAAGAAGAAGAGAAAGAAAAGGAAGAAGAAGAGAAAGAAGAAGAGAAAGAAAAGGAAGAAGAAGAGAAAGAAAAGGAGAAAGAAGAAGAGAAAGAAAAGGAAGAAGAAGAGAAAGAAAAAGAGAAAGAAGAAGAGAAAGAAAAGGAAGAAGAAGAGAAAGAGGAAGAGAAAGGAAAGGAAGAAAACGTATACCATAGGTTCTAACTCACAGTAAACTCTAACTCACTGAGTTAAATCTAACTCACTGAGTTAACTCTAACTCACAGTTAAGAGTTAACTCTAGAATTATTCATAATTGTTAAACTAAATTTTGAGTAGATGATTGAAATATTTAAATATAGTTTATTCATATTCATTGAAGAGTTTTTGTAATAAATCAATGAATGATAGAAATTTAAATGTCATTGTCTGATTATATCGTGTTTATAGTAGCGTGTGGACTTGGAGCACTACCCCCTCACCCCCTCACCCTCTCACCCCTTCACCCCTCCCCTCCCCCAAACTACCCATCCTGTGTAGACCCCTGTATAGATAGCCGGATGATGCAGAATCAGTCTGCACTCAGTAGAAAAAGAGATTTCTCAGGGTAGTTGTGAGGAGAGGATTGCTCCGGATAGGTGTGAGGCGAGGATTGCTCCAGGTTGCCGTGTGAAGAGGATTGCTCCGGAAAGGCGTGAGGATGGGAAACTCCGGGTGGTCATGGGGAGAGGATTGCTCCATGTTGCCGTGTGAAGAGGATTGCTCCAGGGAGTTCGAACCCGGGTCCTCTAACTTAGACGAAATAATGAAATATATAGTCTAAATAAACTTAACCTTTACAATCCATACTTCCTGTTATATTATTCTTGAAAAAGGTGGGATGGAGGAGTAATCCCTGGATGGAGGAGTAATCCCTGGATGGAGGAGTAATCCCTGGATGGAGGAGTAATCCCTGGATGGAGGAGTAATCCCTGGATGGAGGAGTAATCCCTGGATGGAGGAGTAATCCCTGGATGGAGGAGTAATCCCTGGATGGAGGAGTAATCCCTGGATGGAGGAGTAATCCCGGGATGGAGGAGTAATCCCTGGATGGAGGAGTAATCCCTGGATGGAGGAATAAACGCTAAATCGGCGATGGATTTTAGTGTTTTTGTCTTGTTGTGGGGCTATAAAATCTGTTAAAACTAAAATTTGAGAGAAGCATGTCCAGAGACTTTTTTTAAGGGCCAGCCCTATTTCAAAAAAGGGAACTTTCTCACTGCGAAGAGTGGAACTTTCCTGAGAAACGACACATTTTGAATATGGAGTGATCGGATACCTGAATGAATCATTTCAGAATATGGATTACCAAATAACAATAAATCTTGACTCAATTTGTTAACGCTGACTATTTAAAGGGTAAAAGATTTACGGGAGTTCGTTTGCCCGCCTTAAACCCCTCCTCCCCGCCTACACCACCTCTGCAGATATCCACGCCAGTGACCTGTAACGAAGGCAACCAATCTGCTCTAAAACTAGACCAGTACTATTCATAGACGATGTTTAGTAAACTTTGTAACGATCTATTATCGTGTTGTTGAATGCGTGTCTGACTGTATTCAGGTGGTCAGTACAGAGATTATACCAAGCTTGAAAAATGTTTTGTTCGTGTCTCTTGTCGAGACTCATAAACTTTGAGACGGGTGCCCGGACAGGTTAACTCTTGCACGGACGGAACTTAAAAGCTTTATAATTAATCACATTCGCGGTTTGTTGATTTTCCATTATATTCGGACCTTTCCTCGAGAACAACAACGTTTCTCTATTAGTACGTTATACCTTAATACGTTACGAAAATGTTGAAATTTACATTTGAAACATATTTAACGAATCAAAATCCAAAATTATAAGTTGTGACGTTTAACCACCGTCTCAATAGACAACCGTCTGCGGAGACAGATAGTGTGGCCCCCGGGGCGCCAACCCCCCCCCCCTTCACTTCACCCCTTCTCTGCCGAGTTACCGCCGACTATTCTCCTAAATAAAACAGATACAACGATGAGATTCATTTCTGATTTCAACTTGAACCTGAAAGTGTTCAAAATTCACCCCAAGGAATCCAATTTTTCGAAATTTTCTGGGAATGGACCCGCAGAAGCCCGTCCCCCACGTCACTGTCATTACGGACCACAAACACGCATTATTATCAACAACATCTATCATATTAAAAAGGTCATTCCAATTCGACTGAAAATATAGAGCAAGTCTAAAAAAGTAGGTTTTAAGATTTGGTTTTAGACGATTAAGAGGGTCCTAGCTCCAGCCAGATTCGGTTCATTTACAGGGCCCCAGCCAACCAGATTCGGTTCATTTACAGGGCCCTAGCCAACTAGATTCGGTTCATTTACAGGGCCCTAGCTCCAGCCAGTTTCGGTTCATTTACAGGGCCCTAGTCAACCAGATTCGGTTCATTTACAGGGCCCTAGCCAACCAGATTCGGTTCATTTACAGGGCCCTAGCCAACCAGATTCGGTTCATTTACAGGGCCCTAGCTCCAGCCAGATTCGGTTCATTTACAGGGCCCTAGCTCCAGCCAGATTCGGTTCATTTACAGGGCCCTAGCCAATCAGATTTGGTACAAGTTAAGATTAAGCTTATAGATTATCAAAAGATTAGGTCTCCATTATTTCATATTTTTGACGGAAAATTTTCTGACCTCAATGACTTTGAATAACCACACGACCGCGCGATGTCTTTCACTTACAAATTTAGACCCGTTTTTATATGAAATGTATTCATAAGTTTTCTTAATAAGGTGTTTTTATTGGAAAGCCGGCCAGGCGTACGACCCATTGTGTCGCCAATAGCGACAGACAAACATACTTTACCAGTATATAAACCCGACCGGGACCGACTTCTAATCATTTACTGTTGGTAAATACCTGATTAGAGTCAACTCACTCATTCATACAAAATGAAGGTAAGTTATTTTTATTTAATGCTGATAAATTGGAATCGTAATAATTGAGACTCTATGCACACATAGTAATAAGTTGTGAATTCATTTTTCATTGTTTCAATGAGTTTATTCTAATCCGAGTGAAATCTTTAAACTCACATTGGAGATCTAGGGTTTTACTGGAAAAGCAATGATATTTTCAAATATAATTCTATCATATGTTTCATAAATCATTTCCATAAATTATTTTCATAAATCATTTCCATAAATCATTTTCATAAATCATTTCCATAAATTATTTTCATAAATCAGTTGAATAAATCATTTTCATAAATCATTTCCATAAATTATTTTCATAAATCATTTGAATAAATCATTTTCATAAATCATTTCCATAAATCATTTTCATAAATCATTTCCATAAATTATTTTCATAAATCATTCGAATAAATCATTTTCATAAATTATTTCCATAAATTAGTTCCATAGATTATTTCAATAAACAATTTTCATGAATTATTTTCATAAATTCATGTTCTTTAATTATGTTCATTAATTATGTTAACAAATTATGTTAATGAATTATGTTTATAGATCTTGCTCATACATTATGTTCATTAATTATGTTAATACAGTATGTTAATGTATGAATTGCTTAAGTCCGGTATTATTCATAACGAAATTTTTTTTCTTAACAGGTTTATTTAGTAGTACTGTTAGCCATAATTGGCTGCGTTCTGTTAGCTTCGGTCGAAGCCGGCAAGAGAAAACGCGCAAGGATGGAAGAATCTGGTCGCGCTGAAGAAGAGTTGGCTGAAGATCACGAACTCAACGTGGAAGAACTCCAATATTTCGTGAAGTTCGGTAAAATGATCGAAAATAAATTAAAGGCGGCCGAAAAGCAGGAAGAAAAGACGAAAGAAATAGAAGAAAAATTAGGCGAAGAAGTTAAGAAAGAAGAAGAAGGCCCCGAAGGTGCGAAACGCAAGGAGTTGATGAAGAAAGTTTTCGCGTTGGTTGTGAAAATTTTGAAGCTCGAATCGTTGAAAGAAAAGGAACACGATTTGGAAGCCGAAATCAAGGAGCTCAAAGAAGTGGATAAAGAAAATGCGAAGAAAGAAAAAATTACAAAACACGAAGATAAGAAAATGGATGAGGAAGGAAAAGAAGACAAAAGCGTTGAAGGAGGTAAGCGATACATCTGGCAATCAGCCAAATTTATCTAGCTCCGAAACAAATACATCTGGCAATCAGCCAAATTATCTAACTCTAGCTAAATTATCTCCATTTTTCTGATCAAGTCATCTCGAATAATTTAGTTTCTGGTATAAAGAAAAACCAGTGAAAAAAAGAGGTCTTTATTTTGATTTTGTCATCGTTTCACAAACAGTATGAATATTTTCAATTCTGTATTTTAGAGTGTGTTCCATTGTTTGGAACGTGTGAAAAGAAAGACCACTGCTGTTCAGAAAGCTGTATCGATAATACGTGTGCCTAAACTCCGTGTGCGTTCTGCTCGTGTGCCCTAAACCCCGACTCATCATTAAACTCATTTTCAGTGAGATCTGAACTCAAGTCGTCGGACCGGGTTCTAAAATTAATCAGGCCGTCAATTCCAAATCAAATTCCAATTTTAATTCGAAAATTCAAAACTCTTATAAATTTTATCAATAAATAATCAATTCTAATTTCGTTCAGGCAGATTATATGTGTTTGTGTTCATGTATCTAGAGGTCAGACAGAGGTTAATAGTAGAGGTCGCTGACGACAAAAAACAGAGGTAGCAGCAAACAATATGGAGGTGACGTCATGAGGGATGGCTGAGAAGGATAAGGGCCTATTACTCAGCAACCAGGTGTCGCTAGTGTACTGGTGACATATACCCACACGGTGAATACTAGAAATCCAGTGAGATGAGTCACAGGTGCGAGTCCCGTTAGCACTGGTGATAGGACCAAATAAACATTTAGCCTTAGTCCTAGTCCTGTCAAAAATTTGTTCAGTTATAGGACCAAACCTGAGAGGGGTCCCTCGCGCTCTAGGGTCCCAAAAAATAAGAATTGTTGAATGAGGCAAGATTTTTCAATGTTCAATATTTTATTTTATATTTTGTTCTACATTTTACAAATACACAAGAAACGCATCATTGTACGGACTACGACTCGCTGTACGGACTAAGGCTCGCTGTACGGACGACGGCTCGCTGTACGGACGACGGCTCGCTGTACGGACTACGGCTCGCTGTACGGACTACGGCTCGCTGTACGGACGACGGCTCGCTGTACGGACTACGGCTCACTGTACGGACGACGGCTCGCTGTACGGACTACGGCATTCTACCTAAGCCCAGACGACGCTACATGAGACCTTTATCTAATTCTATGAGTTTCGTGTCTGTATATTTACTATTTATCAGTTTATAAAATTGATTATCGTACATCAGTTTTTTAAGACAAGGTGTTCATCACATATATAACAACAATTGACGCTACTTAAGGGGGTGCTTAGCAACACCGGAGCATTCCAGCGTAATGTCAGTCGCCTAAATCAACTTTTACTTCCCGGAAGTACTCGTCGATCGAATGATCTACGTCGATCACTTTTTCGATCGCGCACGGGATCACGCAGACGATTCCTAGTAACAGTTTCCGTTCCATCGGTAAAACTTTCCCGACCCAGTTGCTATGTTTAGTATTACTGATATCGGCGCGGTCGCGTAGCAACGCTCTAACGTCCGCCAGAGCCTGTTTGATTGATTGCTTCAAATCTCGTTGATTCTCGCTCTCGCAACCGGCGTGAATTTGCGAGAACGGATGTACGATATTGGCGGTCAAGTCGTCGCACGATTTCAGCACGTTTTTTACTGTATTCAAGTATTGATCGAGGACACGTATGTCAACAGTGGCGCGCGTTTCCTTAGCGACGCGTTTTATACTATTGACGTCGAGGACGGATTTGTAAACAATGGTTCCCGGCGGTTGGTAGGTTTTCGCTAGTTGAATAAATTCGCCTAATTTCGCGTCGAATTGATGTTTATCGTCTCGTAGTTTGTACAGAGATTTCGTGTTGTCCTTTTGGAATTTACGAATCGCTCTCAGCATCTTTACATCTTGTTCTGCAAAAATAAACGGAATATCGTATCAATAATCGATGCACCCATGCGCCATCTATCGCTTACCGCAGATAATTTACTAGATCTTTCTTTTTACAATTTCGTCGAAACGATACATGATTTTAATAGAATATTTCTACTGAAATAATCTTTAGATCATCGTGCACCCATGCGCCATCTATCGCTTACCGCATGTAATTGACTAGATCTTTCTTTTAACAATTTCGTAGAAACGATACATTATTTTAATAGAATATTTCTACTGAAATTTTCTTTAGATCATCGTGCACCCATGCGCCATCTATCGCTTACCGTAGTTAGCCAGATTTTTAACGATTACTCCGTGTTTTTGTAATTCGCTTTTACATTGCTTGTATTCATCTTCGAACAGTCGAATACGCAGGTCCAGTGACGTCACTTTTATCGCCTGTTTAATCGATTTCGTCTCCAGTTGGGTTTTCAGACGTGCCGCTAGGGGGCCTTTATTATAGGCGTCCCACAGTTCGTCCAGATCACGTGACGTATTACAGGAAACCGTTAGAATAATACCTGAACAAAAATAAAATTTGCATATTCAAATTACCAGGATAAAAAATCGATAAATGTATTGACACTCCCTATAAATAGCTGCTTTCCAAACATCATTACGACGTCATTGAATCATCAATGGAGGCGGCCATATTTAATTGGAAAGGTCAACAAAATATAACGTCGGGTTTCTTCATTTACCTGGTATGTATTTTTCGAGTACAACGCCCTCTAGTAGCCCGTGTCGAACTAGGTCAGCTTTCAGATCGAGCAAGGGAACGTTTTGAAAGTTTTCTAACAGTTTTTCGGTGAGAGATATAAACATGAATCGTTCACTGCCGTACTCCTGTCGATCGATAGGTTGAACATCCTGTATATCTATATACACTCCTATCTGACCTATACATTAATTATAAGAATTAGTGGCATCAATATAAAATATTGGAATAGACACTTTGAACGAATGGCGAGAAGTTGAAATAAACTTCATTGATCTCAAGTCGACCACACAATAAATAGAAATCTAATAAATAAAACACGGAATTAGGTAAAATACCAAGCTTGAATAAAGAATTAAAAGTCTGAAATGTTTCTTTGAGCTCTACGACATTTCGACTAGATCCTAAATAGACGTCTACAGAAATAACTGAATCTAATCTAATCTAACCAATCTATTCCTGCCTGAAGATGTTCCTTTCAGGATAAAGTCGAAACGTTGAATAAACTACACTAGCTCAAGGAATGCAGTATTCCTGAAGATGACTATTAGGATAAAGTCGAAACGTTGAATAAACTACACTAGCTCAAGGAATACAGTATTCTTAAAGATGACTATTAAGATAAAGTCGAAACGTTGAATAAACTACACTAGCTCAAGGAATACAGTATTCCTGAAGATGACTATTAGGATATAGTCGAAACGTTGAATAAACTACACTAGCTCAAGGAATACAGTATTCCTGAAGATGACTATTAGGATAAAGTCGAAATGTTGAATAAACTACACTAGCTCAAGGAATACAGTATTCCTGAAGATGACTATTAGGATATAGTCGAAACGTTGAATAAACTACACTAGCTCAAGGAATACAGTATTCCTGAAGATGACTATTAGGATCAAGTTGAAACGTTGAATAAACTACACTAGCTCAAGGAATACAGTATTCCTGAAGATGACTATTAGGATAAAGTCGAAACGTTGAATAAACTACACTAGCTCAAGGAATACAGTATTCCTGAAGATGACTATTAGGATATAGTCGAAACGTTGAATAAACTACACTAGCTCAAGGAATACAGTATTCCTGAAGATGACTATTAGGATATAGTCGAAACGTTGAATAAACTACACTAGCTCAAGGAATACAGTATTCCTGAAGATGACTATTAGGATAAAGTCGAAACGTTGAATAAACTACACTAGCTCAAGGAATACAGTATTCCTGAAGATGACTATTAGGATCAAGTTGAAACGTTGAATAAACTACACTAGCTCAAGGAATACAGTATTCCTGAAGATGACTATTAGGATAAAGTCGAAACGTTGAATAAACTACACTAGCTCAAGGAATACAGTATTCCTGAAGATGACTATTAGGATATAGTCGAAACGTTGAATAAACTACACTAGCTCAAGGAATACAGTATTCCTGAAGATGACTATTAGGATATAGTCGAAACGTTGAATAAACTACACTAGCTCAAGGAATACAGTATTCCTGAAGATGACTATTAGGATAAAGTCGAAACGTTGAATAAACTACACTAGCTCCAGAAAATATATTGGACTCTTTATATTTTCATTTACATTAGACGCGTAGTCGATATAGCCGAATATAATTAGATAATTTACCTTTTTCCCTATTGAAAGGAGGTCGACTCAGATCTGTAGTCGCTTTGCTGTCACCCATTTTATATTCGGGAATCCTGAAAAAAATAATATATAGAAAGCTTTAATATATCAACCTGGAACCATCAAATCACTAACAATTCAGCAACCGACAACCGATTACCGAAATTGATTTGAGTTTTATTTGTTCATTTTCAAATAAAGTTGACGTCATAGCGTGAGATACCACAACTGCGGAACTGGACTACAATTGCGGAACTCACTGGACCTGCGGAACTGGACCTGCGGAACTGGGTACATTGTTTAGGGCACCTTCACTTTGTTACAAAAACTTACTGCATAAACTCAATATCCAAACAGGATAACTTCCTTCGAGTCATAGTCATAGTCATGGCGGTTTCTAACTAAATCTGAACAATTTCACTCTACGCGTTTTCCCCTCAAAATCCTAGAAGTGTCGGAACCTAGTTCCAGTGTCACGCGAGCTAGTGTCTGAGAGTGTCCGAGTAGTCTAAAGTCAGCGAGTGTTTGCGGGGTTCTGAGATTCATTGCCTAATACAGAAATTCTCAATATCGAATCGCGTTTAAAGGTCATTAAATACTCGCTCTTTTCTTTTATCAGATTTTCCCAGAACGTGTCTAAAAGTAAATCTGTTTTATATAACTACAATAGACAATAGACACGTCACTGTTAATTGCGTGAGTGGCTCATCACATGGGGTTAATAAGGGCACTCTAGTACCCGTCTGTACACACGGGTCCACGTACTGTTACTACCAGTACCCGTTCATGCTCGGGCAGATATCACCTCCAGGACTCGCGTTCGGGTTCGCTCTTTTCACCGAAATATCTATAATCCGATTATTTAGAGCATGGATCATAGACAAATAATGAAAAACTTTACAAATCTCACTTTACAAAATAAACATCTTTCAAAATAACAGAATCCGTTCTTAGATATTTGATTGAAAATAATGTAAAAGAGACTGAAATGGTTCCTTGAGCTAGTGTAGTTTATTCAACGTTTCAACAATATCCGAATAGTCATAATACTGTATTCCTTGAGCTAGTAGTTTAGCCTGAAGATGACTATACCCTAATAGTCAACTTTAGATTTTGATATCGAGTTTGATTAAAGCCTAGATTTAATAAGGACAGAGTTTTTTTTTCTAAAGTTATTATGCTTGTGCGAAAATTTTGATACTGATAAAAATATAAGACTAGGCTAAAGAGTTAAATAGCATCAGTAACTGGTCCAGGGGCACGTGGATCCGCCCCTGCTGTACCGTGTTACCCGGCAAGATATCATCAAAATACGACTTCAATCGTTTACTTACTTGGAATGAATTAAGATTTCTCAAAGAACTCTGTTTTGGATCAGCATGGATCAAATAGGTTCCTGAATCTCGTTGTAAGAGATCTTGCTATGTTTCAACCCTCTCTCGTGCGCAGAGGTCTACGGTCAATATAGTATACTGCTAATAATTCGAGCTGTTATCGTCGCTTTATTGATAACTCGTCAAATCGTGACATATTTTAGCGAATAAACAAGGTTTTTCGCGCTACTCGCTGTCAGGATATCGTCCACATACACTGGACAGGTGGACAGTGTGGACAGACGACAGCTAATCAGTAAATATAACGACGATTTTACATTCTTTTATCGGTGACTTCTAATAAAGGACATGCGAGTGGTCGGCACGTTTGTTTACAATACGATGTGTGTAAATATATTTATCAACCGCCGGTGGATTTTAGAGTCTTTATTTACGGCCAGTAACGACAGACGATACTGCTGTACATACTGATTAAACAGAAATCATTGAGATTTATAATAAACAAGCAAGCAGATTAACTTGGAATTGACTCTGCCCAGAACTATCACTACCTGTCCAATACTGAATGTCCAGTTTTACCTGTCCAATTCTACCTGTGCAGGATAGAACGATATCCTGTACACTCAAACGTGGTGAACGGATAATAAGATAAAAAACCACTATCTACGCATTATAAGAATTTAAAAACAAGAATTTATTCATTCAATTTAAAATATATAGAATACACGACGTTTCGATCTCACCCTAGAGATCATCGTCAGGTGTCAAGTTTTAACGGCAATTAACGGTTTATCTAAAAGAGGGACGTGTTGGCAATGGCAACGGTACTGAACGCTGGACCTGACGTCGTTATGCGTAACCCTAACCCTAACATCGGCTGTAACCCTAACCCTAACATCGGCTGTAACCCTAACCCTAGCTTATGGATACCCTAACCCTAGCAAGACTCGAACCTGAGACCTCCAGTATGCCAGCCGAGCACACTAACCACTAGACCATAGACCAATGGTGACTTCTAGACATTGTCAGTTTGTCTAATCGATTCGTTGACTGGTCACCAATCAAGTGTAGCGAATGGTGACCAGTCAGATGTAGTGACTGGTCACCAGTCAGGTGTGGTGATTGTTCGATAGGCTTCTATCAGCTATCACTCTCTCTGTTACTAGAGGGAGGGGAGGGTTACGTGTACAGCTGTAACGCCACTGCTGTTACCGGAACGTGTCCATAACGACCCAATAAAATACAATTCCGCGCAAATGTAGAATTATCGCCGCGCGGCCGCAAACAAACGCGGAATGCTTTTAGCTTTTAACGGACTGAAGAATGATTATATTCGATATCGGAGAGATTCTATTCCGATAACAATGAATTTATTGCAGGGTTTTGTTGTTTGAAAGGATTTTCAGGTAAAAACCGGTAAAAACTGCCCCGCGGTGTTGGAACCAGTCCAACAACGCTGGAACCAGTCCCACAGCGCACACCAGGTACACACTGACCCAGTTAACATGTATTTAAATACATACACACCCAATCAATAAATATCATATTCTTGCTAATATTTAGGAAGTTTTTTGTCTTGATAAATTGACTCGGTTTATGGGGTACAGGTAATCAAAGAACTTTCTGTGAGGAGACCACAGTTCAGTTCAGTTCAGTTCAGTTCAAATACTTTCACATAGATTTCAGAATTACAAAAAAAATCGGCTGATTCTGATTAACTTCTGAGTAACCCCTTAAAACCCGCATTCAATTCAAATATTAGAAATAAACAATAAAAGCAAATTAAGTTAAATAAAGCTAATAAACTTATAAATAGTTATATCTGCTTAATAAAGTTTCATTGAGCTATAAATGGTTATTGTTCGAATCTTTTGCAAAATATAGGTAAATCTAACATTTTCATTCCATTTCATGCAAACAGACGTATTACGTATATCCGCGGTACTTACTTTTAGATGAGCTTTATAAAAACGACTAATTAATCCAAACCACACGACTTTTGAAGATAAAGTTTGTAGAAGACCACCACGAACTACACGCGCGTCCCCAGGAGAGGGTACAGTACCAGAGTATTAAAACTCCCCAGTACTGAGCGCTAACTTGTGATAGTCAGCTGAGCTGCCGCGCCGGTCCCGGAATAGAAAAAATTATAGTTAGTATTTTAGTCCCTATGGTGTGCAATTTTCGTTATTTCCACAGAGAACGTGTTTTGCTGAAACGGCCACCGCTGCGGGTGCCGAGTCTTTCTTAATGATAATAATATTGCCGGTAGTTGACACAATACCCGTCGCATGGAATGCACCACAACTAGGCGTAAATCGAACAGACTATATCGATGATGAAAATGTAAAAAGCGAATTGATAAATGATATTGAGTTCTATAAATTATAAACAGTTGTTGCTTGTGGCAACGCGAACGTAACGCACAACAGACGCACCGGTTTAAAAACACCGGCGATTACCACCAGAAATCCATAATCATCCTACAATAGCGAAGATTGTTAAAATTTTATTGTATGGACAATATTAATTGACAGTTTGAGCGTCGGGGAATCGTAAAAGAGCTTAATCACACGAATACAGGATTTTAGGAATTTGGTAAAACAAATACATTGCACCATAACTATAAAAGTGATGTCCATTGACCAGTTGACCACATAGCTTACAGCACATTCAATATAGTCCGCATGTTTATCTGAATCCAAGCGTCCATTTTTATCGGAATTCAGTACTATAAAAATGATGGCCAACCTTCCACTTAAGCCATGAGAAAAATTCGCTGAATTCCAAAATATATTCATATGACCACGAGTTGGATATAGGAAGGCCTCGAGTGAAGCTCATTTTGGTTCTATAGCCAATCTTACAACTTAAGACCAGTCTAAACTCATTTTAGTTCTATAACCAATCTAACAACTTAAAACCAGTCTAAACTCATTTTAGTTCTATAACCAATCTAACAACTTAAGACCAGTCTAAGCTCATTTTGGTTCTATAACCAATCTAACAACTTAAAACCAGTCTAAACTCATTTTAGTTCTATAACCAATCTAACAACTTAAGACCAGTCTAAGCTCATTTTGGTTCTATAACCAATCTAACAACTTAAAACCAGTCTAAACTCATTTTGGTTCTATAACCAATCTAACAACTTAAAACCAGTCTAAACTCATTTTAGTTCTATAACCAATCTAACAACTTAAGACCAGTCTAAACTCATTTTGGTTCTATAACCAATCTAACAACTTAAAACCAGTCTAAACTCATTTTAGTTATATAACCAATCTAACAACTTGGAAAAGAATAAAGTAAGATATACCTGTCAGTAATCTGTCCCTTGCTGTCAGTAATCTGTCCCTTGCTGTCAGAGATCTGTCCGTTGCTGTCAGAGATCTGTCTCCTGCTGTCAGAGATCTGTCTGTTGCTATCAGTGATCTGTCCCGTCATTCGAACGCACGCGTATATTTCTTTTTTTGCCGGTACAGCTTCAAACAGTGATAGATCTAATGTCGCTGCGGCAGTCGCTGCGTTTATGACAATGATAAACTATATAATCGAATCGCAATATTGCGAGATGTATGAAATCAGTCAACAGCCACGTGACAGCCACACGTCCTGAACTTAATTGGTTATTTCAGAATAATCGGCTGCTGCTGCTGCTGTTACAGGCACTGCTGGCTAATTAAGATTAACGGTTGATTGATTATGAAAGGCAGACGGATTTTGGTTCACTGAATAAATCATTTGACGACTGTTAAAGCGGTAGCTGTATGTGGTTTTTATGGATAATCTAACTAAACTACTGGACTGTCGCCTCAGTAACGGGGAGACCGACGAGTCACTGCATCCATCACATCTTGACAGTTATATGAATTGAATGATATTGGCCGTCAATTTGGCCGTCAAATTGGCCGTCGTGACCGTTTGAATTAAGATTACCACTAACCCGTTTGTGGGTTTAGAAGCTGAAAGGGTGTAACACTCACCGATTTATCGATTGACGAAAGTCCCAAATTCCGCGGGTGTTCGGGGCGGCAGTTCCAGCGCGGGTGTTTGGGGCGGCAGTTCCAGCGCGGGTGTTTGGGGCGGGAGTTCCAGCGCGGGCTCAAACTCTCTCACTCGACAACAGACGAATATAATTTCTCAGTTGGAGACGACTTGAATTCCGCACATATGTGTCGGAATTTGATATTGCGAAAGTCATTTAGGTGAAACTACCGGTAAATACTCAGAGAGACTATACTTCAAATAGCTGAACACATGAACACCTCACAAACAGGTTGATATTATTTATGGTAAAAGGCAATAAAAACGTCGGCAATAAAATTCCCTCTGAAGCGATTTCGACATTTAAAAACAGACTCTAACGATCTGAGGAATTAATCAGGTTGTAATAGTGTTAATTTTCCCACAAGGCATGTGGTAAAAATAGGGTCGCGACATACCCGTCGGTGAATGAGAATACCAGCCCCCTTCCCCTTCCTCTCCCTCTCCCTCCCCTCCACCTGCGGTCACGTGTCGATAAAAATACATGTAGATAAATTTGAGTTAAAAGGAAATGAAGAAAATGCGATAGATGTAATTCAAAATAGAATTTGTATTTAAAAGAAAACCTGAGTGAGGAGAACTAGGTTTGTGAGGAAGTCGAATTGATTTTTTCTTGTTGACTACGGTTTCGCTGTTTATTCAATTCAGTCATCCATTCGATCACCAGGGGGTGCTGAAATCGATCTGCGGAACGGAAAGGAGAGGAACTATTACTGAATCTTGAAATTTTAGTTCGAAGATTTTTCGTGTAAATTTTTGGTCCAGATTTTGATTAGAATTGAACTGACAATCAAAAGGGTTTAAACACTTCCGAGTACCTTGCGTAGAATCGAAGAATTCTTGTAGAAAGCGCCCCCTATCGGGTTCAGCTGTCTCGTAATTATGCGCTTGTAAAACCATATCAAAACGATCGATATCATGAACGACCTTGGCCTCTGGCGTCGTCTGTTCTTCGTATTCCTGAAATCGATAAAATAAGTTTCCGTTGATTTTGAAATTCAAAAACCGTTAGAGCGTAGTATCTATAGTTACAGAACAACGTACCTGCCATAACGACAGAAATTCGTTTCCCAAATCGTTGCCGGCCAGCTTGGCTATATCCTCCATAGCTTGCTTGAATCAAGAATTAAAATGCAAAAATAACAAATTACCTTTTAGAAATATTGATTTTATCTCAAATCGGATCATTCATTGCTTTGTGTAACAATATACGGGAATATTTGTTGAAAACTTCCTTGATATTAAAACCTAACAAACCTACCCCTCCCCCACCCCAAATGGTTTCGCCTTATACAGATTATTAATGCCCTATTAATGCCCCCCTTCAGTTTGGTTCCGTGGGATGTACCTTTTCTCGACGATGTTTTTCCTGTTTGCTGACACCGTCGTGAGGTGTGATGTCTCCCACGATACTTTCAGCCATATCGTGAACTAGAGCCAGTTTCATACATCTGCAACACAACTCACATCTGAGTTTACTCCGATCAAAATTATATATCAGAAATAACTGAATTATAATTTGGGGATTTCATGAAATTAATGCTTAATTCAATTAATAAAGGGCCTAATTAAATTGTCTTTAGTTTCATCATCAAATAGTTTTTACGAGTTGGTATCGATAAGCCCACTTGATTATTAGGAGGGGTTCTCATACGAACGACGAGATTTAAACTCCACGTGCCACACTCAGATGCCAGGGGCGGCGTCAGAGTCACGTGTGTACCTGTCCCGATTTAGGGTCGAATCGTTGCCGAGAAAGAAAGTCATAATCGCCATACGATACATGTGAGACGCGACCGTCTCCGGTTCGGGGACGTTTTTCCTGATCCAACCCGTTCGTTTCAGGCCCTGAAATAAATACAATAAAATCGATGGTTACGATACGCCGGTCGTTTAGCCCGCCCGCAAAAAAACGCGACCGGCTAGTGCTGCCATCTCGTCCCCTAGAACGTGTTTATCACATTACAATAGTTTTTGGGTGATTTCAACGAGTAAATCACAATAAATTCACTACTAAAAACTCTATAAATGCGTTACTTAATTTAAACCGTGAATTCTCAGTTTAGTTTACCTTCAGTTTTCCAATTAGTGAGAGGAAATCCAAAACTTTCGGGACACCACCGGACGCCATGATGAATATCTATTTCGTGCGCTAATTAGTACGATTTCAAGATGGCGGCGCCCATGAAAATTATTAAAAATTTAGGAATTTTTCGAAATATCTCCCTCCGGGGAACGAGCCGGGTTTATTTCAATAGTCGTCTGCTATCGAATTCATCCAGCGGGGAAAATGAGCCTCGTAAAGTGGGTGGATTCGCTGAGGCTGTCGAGAAATTCGAGCAATTTACAGACACTGGACGCCACTCACTCCTCGACCGGCAGGATCCCGATTTCGAGACTCTGTTAAAAAATTCACAATTATTCAAACTAGGCGATGTAGAAGGACGGATCGTGATTGGTCAGATTAAAGAGATCGTCAACGACGATTTGTACATCGATTTCGGCGGAAAATTTCATTGCGTTTGTAAACGGCCGAAACAACGATCCAGGTAACACTAAACGCCGGACCCTCGTCGTCGTCCTCAATCATACTTATGTCTATTTCAACTTGACTTGAGAGCATTCCGGGTGGCCTAACTCACTCAGTTTTGGTAGTAACTACCTGATAAAGGTCTTATTAGGACCAGAATGCATTGGCAGTCGACCTAAATCATCATTTTTAATCCATTTGAAACTGTATTGAAGGATATCCAAAAAGTCTTCACTGAAAGGGGTTAAATGAAGAGAAGTGACTCCATGATTTGAAAGTTTAACAATATGTCTCCATGCCTACCAACTGAAGTTTGGTATGTAGGCATGGAAACATATTGTTAAACTTTCAAATCATGGAGTCTCTTTTCTCTCATGAACCCCTTTCAATGAAGACTTTTTGGATATCCTTCAATACAGATTAAAGTGGATTAAAAAACGATGATTTAGGTCGACTGCCCGTCCTTTCTGGTCCCATTAAGACCTTAATCAGGTATGTACTACGAAAACTGAGCGAGCTAGGCCACCTGGAATGCTCTCAAGTCAGGTTGAAATAGACATTACTCTACCAGCCATTATTATTATTGATTTAATTTCAGCGAGTTTCACAGAGGTGCTCAAGTCCGATTGAAACTTCACGATTTAGAATTGACGAAGAAATTCCTCGGTTCTGAGAAACACATCACATTGTTAGAAGCAGATGCTACGTTACTCGGTCTTTATAAAAAACCTTCAACAACAACAACCACCGGGAGTTGAGACAATCATACAACTGTTTGTAATTTGTGAATCGTCAATATTAAATTTGTTTTCATCATAAGATTTATGTTTTGAAATTGTCATTTTACAAGTCGTTAAGTCAAGAGGGTAAATTCATTCAAAAATTGATTCCATGTTCAAGTTAACCACCCAGCCGACTGCATGTTCATGTTAACCACCCAGCCGACTGCATGTTCAAGTTAACCTCCCAGCCGACTGCATGTTCATGTTAACCACCCAGCCGACTGCATGTTCAAGTTAACCACCCAGCCGACTGCATGTTCAAGTTAACCACCCAGCCTATGAACCTTGTGAGCCAAATAGGAGTAGCTCAAATCTCCTTTCTCTGATAAAGCTGGAAATTAGTGTTTAATCGGGATTTGGATTAACAAATTAACTGAAGTTGACCCTATTAGAGGTTCCTCTTATAATAATCCAGATTTGGATTTACAGATTACTGTAGTTGACCCTTTCGGAAGTTCCCTTTAATCCAGATTTGGATTAACCGATTACCGAGATGATCCTTTCAGATATAAATGAAACACTAACAAATTTATACAGTTACAAATTAAATACAAGTACATTTATTATCAATATTTGAATTAGACACGAGAGGACTCCACGTCGTGGAGCGCCATCTATATACACAATGATGAAACAGACGGGATTTATTTAAACACTACAGTATGTAACATGGCTCCTAAACACTGTACAATGTTATTAGTCATTAACGAATCGACGTGCTCCTCCAGGTGGCGCTTCGGATCCTGAAATACAGAAAATATGACGTTATTTCAGTGCGGCTATTTATTTACAAACTCCCTGATTTTATAACACAAAATTCCCTGAAAGAATCTGAGAGATTTCTGTGTTAAAGATTTTTCATCATGTACCGGGTACTGATAAAGAGACACTCGGTATATAGAATTCCCCAAGTTTTTGGTCAAATTTGTCAAATTCCCTCCCTGAGTTTTCCAGATCAATGGAAGGAGAGGGGAGAGAGAGGAAAGGGGGCCAACAAGAGGGAGGGGTTGTCAGACAGGGGAGAGGGGGCCAGAAAGAGGGAGGAAGTTGTCAGACAGGAATTAAGGTAGTCACTTCTTTTTGAAATAATGCCGAAAAGCAGTGGAACCAAGTGATTGATGTTATGTAGTGCACAAACAGTGCCCCCTATATCCACACGTAGCTATTACTTACTAGTTTTCCGACGTTTTTAATCGCGAGTTGCTCGGCGGTCATCGTCTCTTCCTCTTCTAGAGCTTTGTTGTAATTTTTTGCTAATTCCAGCATATCTTTAACGACTTTCTCGTTCGTGTTACAATGAGAATTATAATCCTGTAACATCAGACCGTCCATCCAGGTTTTCTTGTGCAGATTCAACAACATCTGAAATTTAGTTAATTTCAAATTGTAGGGAAGTGTCTGGTGGTCTAATGGGCTGTAATAGGCCGATGCATAATCACAGGGTTGCAATCACATATTGAGTTGAGAAAAAATTTACAGAGACAATGTTCAGAGTTTAAGGGGGATTTGAGGGGAAGCTTAGAATTTTAAGGTATTTAACCCCTTAAATTTGGATTTCCTGAATTTTAGGGTATTTTAGAACCCATAGGAACCCTGTTAACAATTCGGTCCACTTCACTCTTAATGCTATATTTTAAATTTTATATCCTGGTACATTATGACTGCTTTAACCAAACAGGGCAGCAACTTTTATTTGACGTGCTTTTCTGCAAACTATTTCCTGTTTTCCATGACTCAATTGCTTAAGACTCGGAGAAGCTTTTCAAAATCTAAGTAACATCAGAATGCTTGAATGAGCCCCTATAGTCTATCTGGCGGTTGGAGAATGCTGGAATGAGCCCCCATAATCTATCTGAATGCTGGAATGAGCCCCCATAGCAGATGATTAACAAGAATGCTGGAATGAGCCCCCATAGTCTATCTGATGATTAACAAGAATGCTGGAATGAGCCACCATAGTCTATCTGGCGATGAGAAAATGCTGGAATGAGCCACCGTAGTCTATCTGATGACAAGAGAGAATGCTCGAATGAGCCAATGTAGTCTATTTGAAGAAAAGGGAGAATGCTCAAATGAGCCACCATAGTAAGTCTCTTACCTTCTGCTCGAGTTCATTTTTCCTGTAGTTTATAGCTATGGAATAATAATGTCTGTTGAGACCGTGAATTAAAGCTTGTATCGATGGTTTATTCAGATGACCCAGATTCGATGTCGTCTGCCTCGGTTCCTGACCTAGAACCATCATATTCGGGTTGATCAATCTGAACGCGTCAATGACAACTTTTCCTTTAACGCTCTGTATCGGGTCGACTACCACGGCGACGGCGCGCTCGGAGAGTGCTTCGAAACTCTGCTGCGTGTTTATATCGACGCCCGACAACCAACAGCCGAAACCGGGATGAGAATGATACCACCCGACAACCATCTCCGGCCTGTAAATACAAACACATCACTACAGTAGTTTAATCACACGGTTCTTACAGATCTGAGAATGGATTCCCAGATATTTTTCGAGACCCTCAACTAAAAATTCCCTTTCGATTGAATTATAAAATATCCTCAGTGAGGTTCCTTGTGTCACTCGTCACCAGCAGGAACAACAAGACACCAAAAATTCAAATTCTCTGATTATTTCCTGACCCTGTGGGGCCTATTGTCATTAACTGTCATTAGCAAGAACAACAAGAACAACCAAAAATTCAAATTCCCTGATTAAATTATAAGATATCCTCAGTGAGGGCTGTTTCTTTTCAAGAGGTTCCTTGTGTCACTCGTCACCATCAAGAACAACAAGACACCAAAACATTCAAATTCCCTGATTTTCCTGATCTGTTAGAAACCTGTATCTATCGTGAAAGGTGATATTTAACTTACCGTCCGGTTTGTTTCAACATGTCTAACATTTTAGCTTGAAAAACAGGATCAACTGCCTCAACACTGACACCCTGAAAAACACAATATCACCATCAGTAAACACCCTCTCACCTGCCCCCTGGTGCCGAACGGCAGTACTTACAGTTCCTGATTGTGGCATAGCGAACACATCTATCACTCTAACTGTATAATCATCGACAAACTCTCCTAACATCAAACCCATAACTTCCATAGGTACTCCAGCTCTGCCGTGCTTTAACATCTAAACAGAGAAAATATAATAAAAACATCTCAGCAGCAGCAGCAGCAGCACCACCAGCAGCAGCAGCAGCAGCAGCGGCGGCACCACCAGCAGCAGCACCACCACCAGCAGCAGCAGCAGCGGCAGCACCACCAGCAGCAGTAGTAGCAGCAGCAGCAGTAGCACCACCACCACCACCAGCAGCAGCAGCACCACCACCACCAGCAGCAGCCGCAGCAGCAGCAGCAGCAGCACCACCACCACCACCAGCAGCAGCAGCAGCAGCAGCAGCACTAGCAGCGGGAGCCGCATCAGCAACAGCAACAGCACCACCACCACCACCACCACCACCACCAGCGGCAGTAGCAGCAGCACCAGCAGCAGCGGCAGCACCACCACCACCACCAGCAGCGGCAGCAGCACCACCACCACCAGCAGCAGCAGCAGCACTAGCAGCGGGAGCCGCATCAGCAACAGCACCACCACCACCACCACCACCAGCACCACCACCGGCAGCAGCACCAGCACCAGCAGCAGCAGCAGCATCGTTAGGGTCTGTGATTACTACTTACCTTCAGTAATGCTAATGAAGAGATATAAACTTGTTCAGCAGTGTCAACTACAGGTCCATCTCCAGCTGGGGCGCCCTACAATTATACATCAGTTCCTCCATAAACAACAACAGCAGCCGCCCACAGGACAAAATCAGAACCAAACAAGGCTAGATGGGCTGTGGTAAATAGACCCTCTCTGTCTAGGGGCCGGGGGCCTATGTATTTGAAGTTTGGAGGTAAAACTACCTAAACATAGATAATCCAGTATCCTAATTAAAAAAAAATAGAATTTCTTATAAAGTTATTATATATATTTATAGAACTTTTTATATTGGAAAATCCCAAAAATTTCAAATACATACAGGTGAGCCCAGCCCGTGCGTGAGTGACTGACTGACACCGTCACGACACGACGTCACAGGGTTAGAAGAGGTGATTGAATCGTCACTTACCTGACCCATTCCTGGTAAACCACCACTTCCAAGTCTTAACAAACGCTCCATTTCTGAAAGTAAAATACCACAAATCAAAACCACAATCGCCAAGAAATGACATGAAATCACAATCGCCAAGAAATGACATGAAGAATAAAATTGTATTGAATTTGTATTGAGTACTGTTTATCTGTTTTTTATTCAAATTTTGAAGTAAATTTGGAATTCAAAATATTAACACATTAAACAATCTACCATTTTAAACGCGTGAAACAGTTTTTACTCACTGATTTATCTGCGAAAAGCGTTGATTTAGTAAAAATACGACGATGACCAAGCAAAAGCCGCTGAATGCAGATCGGGAATGCTGGACCGGACTTCGATACAATCGAATTCAATTTTGCACTTTATTGATAAAAACTAGAAACGGTATTTGATTGAGAAAAAGAAGTTATATTCTAGACCTGATTAAATGATAGTCTTAATCCCAATCTTCATAAGGTACAGTCAACGATCAGCTACTAAATAGTAGCACTAGCAGCTGAAAGTGCAGGTGCACTCTAGAAGTTTTACTGTTCATCGGAAAGATTATCCCAATTTGTTCGCATTTAACCTCGCAAAAACGGGATAACAACCTAATCTTGAATCAAGCCGGGGTAATGTGTGAACTCGGTCAGTCAGGACCCTGGCTATTACACAAACTGATCTAACAGCAAACGCCTGCCTGGCTTGTGTGGGAATTACAGTCAGACTGATGAGGTTTTCACAAAAAAGAACAACAATATTTCGAGTCACCACCAAACTTTTATTTTACACAACAGCGTACTGGTCCGCTCGAATGAAAATATATAACATTTCTTAAAACATCATTAATAATATTAATCAATTAAATCACTCCCCTCCACACAGCCCCTCCCCTCCCCCTATCTCCACTCCCCCTCCACACAGCCCCTCACCCCTATCTCCACTCCCCCTCCACACAGCCCCTCACCGCTATCTCCACTCCCCCTCCACACAGCCCCTCCCCCTCCCCTATCTCCACACAGCCCCTCACCCCTATCTCCCCTCCCCTCATCTCCCCCTCCCCTCCCACAGGCAAAACAGAACAACCAATTCTCCATACAAACTAATAAAAATCATTATTAATCAACAAAATCTTAGAGAATCTCATAAAAAAACACGACGCCCCGGCAACTACTCCTGGAATTATTAACACGAGGATTTATAATTATTACTGGTTTAGTTAATCTATCGTCTACGAGCAGGAAGTGTGGTCCGAAATAATTAGTCATCAGCGCCACTCACTGTCCCCAGCTACGACAACCGTCACGGTTGTCGTAGCTAGTCTATGTAGACTAGTCTATTCTACAGATCTATGTATTCTACAGTCTGCGTAGACTATTCTACAGTCTCTAATCTCCACTCTACGTAGACTATACTCTACAGTCTACGTAGACTATCTATTCTTCCTTTCGGCGAACAGATTTTTCAGCATCTCGTAAGCGGCGTTTATAATACCCCACGAGACGAGCGACCGTGAATAATTGACGTGAACCCCGTAGAACATTCGACGCCAGCTGCAGTGTCGCTCGTGGAATATAATCGCGAAAACTCGACGCGTCGTTAGGAACTCCGACCCGACGACCGATTGCATACGCGTTTTAATCACGTTTATCGGGAAGAATACTGTACTGATAATGGCTCCTAGAACGGCACCGCTTACGAAATCAGCGATCAGGTGACCTCCGAATGTACGCGGCGCCGGCAACGCTTGTTTCAACGGTCCGCGCAGCGTGAAGAACATTACGTTACTACCGGCGTTACGCACACAGATCGGAACCATCCCGCGATAATACTCTCCGTATCCGTGGTAACGTAGAACGCGTAACGCGTGGAACGTATTGTGAAAACGTTTTTGATGTTTTCGATCTTGAAGTAAAGTTTGAACGCGTTCGAACGGAGTTAAAACGGCCTCGGTACAACCGGCCATCGCGCTCGCTAATCCCTGATTGGCTAATATCGGTAAATCAGGCGCGTGATTCGTCAGAAATTTACCGTATTGATTATACATTCCGAACATGATCGCTAACGACGACGTTTTTTGCAACAATGGAGGAAGAAATCCTCGGTAAAGATTACGCGTTCCCTCGTGTTGTAACTGAGCAACCGCCGATTTAAAACGGATTCCGTGAAGTTGTTGGCGGAACATCGCTTTATTTATCGGGAACGTTATCGTAATGTTGATCACCGCGGCGCCCCAACCGCATATAAACTCCTCTAACACGTCACCAGGGGGCGCTGCGGTGAAATCGTGTGGGGTAGTCTGTTGTAGGTCGTCTCGATCGAGTGCAGCGTCGAGCGGAGACACCGGCGCCATTGTTGTAACAATACCTGAAATAATTACAAAAATTAAAACATCAAGTGGCTACCTGGGACCACCGTGGAAATGCGAAAAATTATTTCTTCAAACTGGCTCCAGTAACGAGGGAAACAGCACTAGATCTACGCATGCGTGAAAGAATAGGGTTAGGGTTAGGTGATGCTTTATGTAAATGAACTTTCATTAACCAGGGGCCAGTTGCACAGTCGAGACTAAGTCCAAAAGTGGGCTTAAGTCTTAAGATTGGTCTTAAGTTGTTAGATTGGCTATATAACTAAGTTGGTCTTAGACTTGTCTTAAGTCTAAGCCTTGACTATGCAACCAGGCCCTGTAGCTGTGTTCTGTGGCTCAGTGGGTAAAACACTGATCTAACATGAGATATTTTTCTTTTGGTTTCGAATCCGAATATTGCAAGTCAGAATTCTACTCTATATTGTGCATCACTTACAGCTAACCTGTGGAGATCATCGTACAGTCATGTACTGGTAGCAACAAATCTATCGGGAGCTGCTCCCTTCCCTGACACACACCTCCAACTGTCTAATCCGGCTGCTCATTTCCCTGACACACACCTCCAACTGTCTAATCTGGCAACCAATGCCGGGCCTGGCAGCAAATTTTCACCAATGACAAGTTTTCATTGCATTTCTATTCTAGATTAGATGATGTTTAGGTTATGAACAGAGCCTCAAATCGGTATGATCCCCGGTGTTATCCCAGAGAGAAGTGAAGTAACAGGGAGGCAGAAGAGAAATAGAGTAGAGCACTAGACAGACAGGACTCAAGAGATTGGATCGAGGTGGACGGGCCTGGAAGGAGTTGTCACAGATTTTATTGCATTGAAATGGAACTTGGAACGGAAGGAGTGGCCAATTGCACCTGGTCATAATATCTACATACCTCAATTTACATCAACTAACTGCATTCTTACCGAATTACATCTTACATCAATCAATCAATCTCAATCTTCTTATCGGAGTCACCCACTTTCTATAGACTGCGCGGAACGCCCACCGGACATTCGTGCGCTTTATTTCAGTTATCGAGAATGCGCGGGTTAGTGCGCGAGAAGTTTGTGCCCCGAAAAGCACCGGACTCCAAAACAAAAATCGCCGTAAAAATTTCCAGATTTTTAGAATCATTTTTATTTGAACAGAGCTATAGATGAGAGAAAAAACAACTTTCCTGCAGCATCAACAAAATGAAGCTGAATTTGACACAAAATCAGAGAAAGAAACGAAACTAAAACATCTTTTATTTAAATAATTTAAGTCCTTTAAAATATTGTTGTACATCTGTTTTAAGATACGGTTTTGTCACTAAACAAGTGGCAATATTTTCTGGCTGTTCAATCCACAGTTTATGATCTATTTTTCCTTCTGTTAAATTTTTGGCAACATTTTTCAACTTTTCTTCATCCGGCACCTGCGAAGGGAAAAGATATTTCAAGAAACTTTTATTGTACTTGAACCAGTGAATTAAATAAAGCAAATAGAAAAAATTTTATTCTAATGATAAAATGTAGGTTTGATTGTCTTCATTCAAAACAAAAAGCCAACCTCCAGAACCGATATTTGCTTTATTGCTTTAAAAAACCGATCATAATGTTTTATATTGCAAATCTGCGGGCGGATGAGCGCTTATGAGATTTGAATAAAACTGAATTTATACGCGTTGCCGACTGTGGCAGGTGAGTGTGTATGATTACCTGTAAGATCACTTTATGCATTCTATCCAGATCGTTGAGATATTCCTGAGTTTTCGGGTCGTCGTGAAACAGATGGATAACAGCCGAACATGCGTGACAAGCCTGCGCAATGACAGCACCGGTAGGCCACTTTAAAACCGATATTAAATCGCTTCTTACTATGACGTACTGGACGATCGTGGGCGCGGCCATCTTGGTTTCACCGAATATGACCTTTTTAACCCAACCTTAGATTTAGACGATACAAACTAAATAGACATATACAAGAAAATTACTTACTTACTTTTATTATACTATCAATACAAATGTTTTAAAGATATATTTTCAAACAATAAATATGGATTTGAATTGATTATCTATTCTCGAGTATGTGCAAATACGTAAGGGATATTCAACGCCGTATCGGAAAGTTTCTTGCGCGTACGAAGGGTCACCTCGTCGAGATCAAGCGCCATAATTGAAACGACGATGATTGAAACGACGATGATTTAAATCTTCATTTATATCAGAAATATACTCTTCAAAACCTGGTAGTAAGTATAATTATTAAGTCCTATTTGTATTTTGTGAATCAAAAATGAGGTTATTGTGAATACACGTATGTACTATACTGTGTCGGCAAAGTACATCAGTGATGGGTCTGCGCAATAATACCTCGCGTGCCATAGACGGAATTAAATATTTTTGGTCTCGAACCCCAATATATACTAGTCATTAACAACGGTGTTGTGAAATCGACAGCAACTGAGCCAGTGCTTCATACGTTTCCCTTAGAGAATAGTTAAGCTCATTAGGGCTTTACTTACACGATTGGCAACGCCATACTTAGCCAGCGCCCAGGTCCGGGGGGCTGACCATGACTTGGGCCGGTGAGCAGTTGGACCACTCTGCATCGCTCAGTACTCAGAGTAGCGGTAGAAATAACGGCGATATTCATTTATCTTGCAATAACCGCGAGTTCGGAATCAGCTCAGCGCGTTTTCCATTCGGCAGATACGACACTGTTACTGATTGCAGGTATATGTGCAATAACGCGCGCTCGGGGCCAATGTCCACTTCACATTAAGTGATTGTAATTACCTCTTCAGGTGAAATCCGCGGCATAGTACGTTAAAGTACAGCACTGTGAACAGCAGTACAGTACTAGTACAGTACTAGTATCGACCGCGGCAATTTACAGCAGAACCAATTAGGAGTCCACATGTCCAGCATAGTGAGTCTATAAGAGACGACACGCCGGAGACAGAAGACTAGGCGCGCAGTGGAGTGTCTGAGATATTGAATTTGGGTCCGTGTCGGACAGGTAACACTGTGAACTACTGATCTAATTGTATCATCTTTCTCTAATTCAACAGAAACATAGAAATTCTTTGTTTTTGTATCCTAGTTACAGCGGGATTGTGATTATTGTACGCAGTTCAGTGGTTTCTACGTTTGGACCCGCGCGGGAATGTTTGTTAGCCATCTGTCATCATCATGCCGGATCCTGACGCAAATAGCAATACGAAGTAAGTACGACCTTTTTCCCGCACCGCTACATTGACGAGTTCTGATATGGAGTCATCCAGTTCCAACTGTTGTTATATCAGATTAATTCAACCTTAGAATGAGTTATCTCCCGGATATTTAGCGGATGCGGCTGTGTCGCGCCGCATGCAGCACGTGCCGTTGATAGTCGCTCAGCTTCAAGTGCCGCCCTTGAGACTTTCTACAAGTTGCCGTGTGCAACGAAAATGCATTCGAGAATTTCATATTCTTCCAGGAAAGCATCCCTGACCCCCGCCCCAGTAATCGCGGGTCGCTAGATTAGGTGGCTCTTTTTTATCCTAAAATAGGGAATTGACCCTGTTATTTATAGTTGGTAGATTTCGTTTGATTTTTTGATTTGGTGTCCCCTTACAAACGCACCACGCCAGCCGGGAGCGAAACAGGGGGTTTGATTTTAAAATCGGATATCGAAGTAAATCCAGTGAGTTTGGGTGCGATCAGCGGTCAAAATTACAGACTCTTTTTTTGTCCTTTTTAAACCCGAGACCCGACGGAACACTGAGTCCTCGGTAACTCGGCTTGTTATCGTACCGCTATTGTCCGCAGCTCGACTCAACTACTGTGGACATTGTCTACCTCCATTCAGAAACTATCGTTCTATTTTTTGAACTGGTTTTTCAATCGCGCCAGAAGAGAACAGAGTATATTCTATATTAACATGTAGGCTTCAATGTGTGACGACAACAGCATTCGTTTTACTGCTGTTAAACATAGCCTTACACACACATGACTAGTGCTATAGGGGTAGCACTTAGATACTAGATACAGACAACATCTATTTCTAATTGGAATTATATAGATCTACAGTGAAAACCAGCATCGCTATGACTACCAGGTAGGTAACTCTGTACCACTGTCACATTGGAGTAAAATCCGGCTCCAAGCTGTAACGCTCGACAACGTCGAAATGATGAGCCGGCAGGTACAAGCAATTACAATCGACTCCACCCTATCTACCGATACCCGGTCGATCGCGATGATGATGATCGCATTTTTATAATTCTGTCTCTAGAATATGTTTAATATAAGGATGTTTGAATATCTATTTCCACTAAGAGGTATTAGTGCCTGGACCCAGGTTGTACTCTTTCAATGTCACTCCTTAAAAACCGGCCAGGGTTCTGGTGGCGTCGCAATTTGTTTAGCGATTGACTGTAGGTTGCAGGCTGTAGCTGGCAGGCTGTAGCTGGCTGTGGGCTGCAGGCTGTATAATGTTGTCTGTATAGGCTGCAGGCTGTAGCCGGATGGCTGTAGGCTGCAGACTGTAGCCGGCTGGCTGTAGGCTGCAGACTGTAGCTGGCTGGCTATAGGCTGCAGGCTGTAGCTGGCTGGCTGTAGGCTGCAGGCTGCAGCTGGCTGGCTGTACTACTGTAAACTGCTACTAATCTGTCCTAATTTATGACGTGTATCAGCTGATAATTTATCATTGAATGATGATTCAGATTTTATGTAAATACATTGTTAGTATTACACCGATATTGCGACACGTTTTGGGAACTCGATGCTCGCGTTCAAAGAACAGCACCCAACCTGCGAGACACTGGAGAGTTCGCCGCTATTTACAAGGCGCTGGGATACTAATTGATATTCGCTTGATGTTCTGACCTTTAAGACCTTGACATCTTACGGCAAAATTCTATATCTCAAAGTTTAAAAAATTTATTCGCTCCCATATTTCACAAAAACAGTGAATAGTTAATCATACAATACATTTTATGGGTTGGTCGAAATGATGGCCGAAACAAGAAAAAAAGAAATAATGATATTATTGATATTATTGGTATTATTGATATTATTGATATTATTGATGTTATTGATGTAGATACGATACAGTCAGTCGTGTACATCACCTTATCAAATAGAAAATACCAATCCTTGACAAATAACACTCGCATTCAAAATAACAACAATTTAGATTTAAGGCTAAAAAAATTGATACTTTGTTTCTTATTTCTGCTGAGTTTAAATATTGACCCGGCCGGCCGCCTATCTACCCTATAGATTACTTTTCTTAAAAATCGTGATCAATTTTACAATAACAGACCCGGCCGCTATAGAAATGAACTGTTTACAAATTTTATCATATTTTACAAAAATGACCCGGCCGCTGCGGAGAAACAAGGTATCATTTTTGTTTAGCCTAAAGTTTCTGTTTTTTTGTGGTTAGATTGCGGGTAAATAGTGTTCCTACAATACACGATATCGATTTGTTTCTGGCGCAACACGAAGAGCGCGAACGTGAACGCAGAGATTTCGCTGTACCCGAGGAGAATGAAAATATCATTATCGATGACGACATTCCGTCTGTAACGATCGCTTCACGGCGCAGCAGACGGTTTAGTGTGTCCGAAAAAGGTAAAATGATCAGTAAAATTTTAAGATCAAGTTCAGATGAAGTTGATTTTCCACCAAAATGTCTTGGACTCATCTAGGGATTGAATTAGCCCTAAGCACCTGCTCTCTGAGCCATAACCCTAACCCTAGCTCGGCCGTAACCCTAACCCTAGCAGGACTCGAACCCGACACCTCAGGCATGCGAGCCGCGCGTGCTAACCACTAGACCATAGACCAGCAGTGACGGTTGGAGTTTGTAAGTTTGTCTGGTCAGTGTGGTGAGTGGTGACCAGTCAGGTGTGGTAGTGGTGACCAGTCAGGTGATGTGTATATTCACTAACCAGCTATTATTCTGCGCTCTGATTATAACAGTTTCTAATCAATCGAATTAGTTTTAAAACATCGAGTCCGAGTTGTCCGCGGAAGAACAACCGAAACCACGTGTTATTCTAATTTCGTTGTTGAATACAATATTTAAAAGTTTCGATTTTGTATTGATTTTGATCGCTGTTTATTTACAGGAAGCACTTTCGGTTTGACGAGACAACAAAAAATACTCATTATCAACATGGCGTTCGCTAATTTATGCAATTCTGTTTGTTTTTCACTTTTGGCGCCATTTTTCCCTTCAGAGGTAAGAAATTGAGACTAAAAGATAGAAATGACTTCAATAATGTGACGACTGATCCAAATTGAAGTAGAAATACAAATTCAGACTCAACTTCTAAGCAAGTTTGACTGTAATGATTTTTCGTAAAGTTCCGTATCTGTAACGAAAAAGAATTATATACTATGTTCCTCAAAAGTTGGTTTAAGATAACCGGCAGATAAATACCAGGGGTCAGTTGCTCAAAAGTTGGTTAAAGATAACCAGTGGATTGATACCATAGTAACTGATGAACTTTTAATTGTCACTATGTCAACTATCCACTGGTTAACTCTAACCAACTTTTCAGCAACTGGCCCTGTGACAATTCAATTGTCAACTATCAACTGGTTAACTCTAACTTTTGAGCAACTGCAGCGCCCCCTGTAAGTTAGATAATAATAAAAAAAACAACAATCAACATCTTCATTCTTAAGATAAGAATTACTCGATTATTATGTATTGAATTGTAGGCAGCCCGTAAAGGTGCAAACGGTCTTACTGTGGGGTTTATATTCGGTATATACGAACTGGTAATCTTCATCACGTCACCGATATTCGGCAGTTACGTAAGCGAAATTTGAAATATAATATTTTTATCATCGAATCTAATTTCATCATTTTCAACTGAAATTTTTGAACGTCATGTTTTTTGTAGGTCGGGAAAATAGGATGCAACTTCATGTTCTGCGCAGGCGCGTTCGTGTGCGGAGTTTGCAGTATTCTATTTGGGTAAGACACGGAGTAAAAGATGGCGCTTAATTAGGAAATTCAAAACTAAAATTAGGGCCTATTATCGATGATGAATAATCCCCTCCCCGCTCGGACTCCCGGAGAATAAGTCCCAGTCCGAGACGGAAAATGAAAACCGATGTTTTCGGACTGCCGGAGAATTGGTCCCAGTCAGAGACGGGAAATGAAAACCGATGTTTGGAAGTTTGAAGTTGTTTTTATTTCTCGAATCATGCGAGCGAAGTTAACTGTAGTGATTTGATTTGAATGTCTAGATTTATTTTCTAGATTTCTGGATGAAAGCCCGGAGGGTGTGGTTTATATTGCACTGTGTTTTCTATGTCGGATATTAGAAGCGGTCGGTGGATCGATGTTCACTACGGCCAGTTTTATAATTACGTCATACTGTTTCCCAGGACGTGTGGCCACTATGTTCGTAAGTATCGAATTCACAATCTCAGGACGAACTGAGATCTTAGTTCTAGTTCTACAGTTGTGAGTTCAGAATTAACTCTGGATCCAGTTCCACAGTTGTGAGTTCAGAGTTAACTCTGGATCCAGTTCCACAGAACTGTGGCTTCGGAGTTAACTCTGGTGGTTCCAGTTCCACAGTTGTGAGTTCGGAGTTAACTCTGGATCCAGTTCTACAGTTGTGAGTTCAGAGTTAACTCTGGATCCAGTTCCACAGAACTGTGGCTTCGGAGTTAACTCTGGTGGTTCCAGTTCCACAGTTGTGAGTTCGGAGTTAACTCTGGATCCAGTTCTACAGTTGTGAGTTCAGAGTTAACTCTGGATCCAGTTCCACAGAACTGTGGCTTCGGAGTTAACTCTGGTGGTTCCAGTTCCACAGTTGTGAGTTCGGAGTTAACTCTGGATCCAGTTCTACAGTTGTGAGTTCAGAATTAACTCTGGATCCAGTTCTACAGTTGTGAGTTCAGAATTAACTCTGGATCCAGTTCTACAGTTGTGAGTTCAGAATTAACTCTGGATCCAGTTCTACAGTTGTGAGTTCAAAATTAACTCTTGTGGTTCCAGTTCCACAGTTGTGAGTTCAGAATTAATCAGGGGTTAAAATCTAGGAGTAAAATTAAATTGTACGCTTGAGTTAAAACAAAGAACATGATATAATCTTGACTCTGAGCTGGATTTTTGTGCTGGTAAATTTTCCTATTTGGTTTTGTTTACAGGGTGTCCTCGAAACATTTAGCGGAATCGGAATGATGGCCGGACCTGCGTTAGGCGGTTTACTTTATCAGGTATTCACTGTTTATATCAATTTGTTAAAATAACTGAAATAATTCACCTTCCATCATAGGTGCACGTGATAGTAGAGTCCCAGTAGAGTCCCGGTAGAGTCCCTGTAGAGTCCCTGTACTGTGCCAGTAGTGTCCCGGTACTGTCCCAGTAGAGTCCCTGTAGAGTGCCTGTAGAATCCCGGTAGAGTCCCGGTAGAGTCCATGTAGTGTCCCACCCGGGACTGTCCCGTTAGAGTCCCGGTAGAGTCCCGGTTGAGTCCCTGTAGAGTCCCTAGAGTCCCGGTAGAGAGTCCCTGTATAGTCCCTGTAGAGTCCCGGTAGAGTCCCGGTAGAGTCCCTGTAGAGTCCCAGTAGAGTCCCTGTAGAGTCCCGGTAGAGTGCCTGTAGAGTCCCTGTAGAGTCCTGGTAGAGTCCCAGTTGAGTCCCGGTAGAGTCGCGGTAAAGTCCCTGTTATGTTGTAATGCTGTATTATTTCTCTATTTCAGGTCGGTGGTTTTAAGTTGCCGTTTATAATTATGGGAACATTAATGTGTATATGTGGTTTAATCTCCATCTTCACCTTACCGCAGATGCCTGGTATAAATTCAAATAAAATCACACACTTTCAATTTAACCTCAACAATATTTTAAAACGATTGATTATTTTATTTTATGAATTATTTCTAGATAATAATGAGAAGCGAGAGAACAGCGTGTTTGCCTTACTGAAACATATGTCTGTTATACTGATATGTGGTATTATTATAATCGACGCGATAGCGCTAGGATTCCTCGAACCGACGTTAGAGATACATCTAGAACCGGTAAGTATCCCCTACCCCCGTCCTCCGACCCCCTACCCCCGTCCCCCTACCCCCGTCCTCCTACCCCCTACCCCTTCCTCCGTTCCCTTATAGCTCTAGGATTCCTCAGCGCGACGTTAGAGATACATTCTCTTATTCGATCAAACTCTCTGGTAGTACGTCGAATTACTGAAGTTACTGATTTTTTCAGTTTCAATTTGTATTTCTAATTCAATTTACTGTCATCATTTGGATAAGTCGTCACATTACTGAAGTCATCTCTATTTTTGAGTCTCAATTTGTATTTCTAATTCAGTTTACTAAGTGTAAGTCATCATTTGGACAAGTCGTCACATTACTGAAGTCATCTCTATTTTTTGAGTCTCAATTTGTATTTCTAATTCAATTCACTAAGTGTAAGTCATCATTTGGATAAGTCGTCACATTACTGAAGTCATCTCTATTTTTGAGTCTCAATTTGTATTTCTAATTCAATTCACTAAGTGTAAGTCATCATTTGGTTAAGTCTTCAACAGTAGTGAAGCGGTCACTAATTTCTGTAATCATCTTCTCGTTACGATTTTTTCATAGACAAGTTCAATTTCGCAGTATAAGATTTAAAAACAGTTGAATTTCCACTTTCTGAACTCAGTGAAGGTGTAAATATTTTAATTGTTTTATTCTCTCTCTCTTTTGTTACAGTTTAATTTACCTCACTCGCTGGTTGGCCTGTGTTTCCTGGTGGCTCCCGGTATCTACGCGTTCACGGCTCCTGTCTGGGGATTTCTAGGCGACAAATGGGTGCGTATAAATTAAAAACACGGACAGACGTTGATAACATCCCGGATCCAGTCCGTTCACAGTTCCGCGGATCCTGAATTGTTGTAATAAAAAATATCAAATTCTTTCTAATTTCAGAAATTGAATATACATTTAATGCTACTCGGAAATGTAGCTATAAGCATTTCGTACCTTCTGTTAGGACCCTCTAATTATCTACCATTTTTACCGACGTAAGTAAATTATAATAATTATTATTATTGTTATGATTATCATCGTTAGTAGATGTTCATGTCTGACAGTCGTTGCTAGGGGGACCCGTCGATTAGAAATTCATTCAGAGAAATCTTTTATTAATCAAAGTTTTTGAAATTACAAATGATTAATAATAATAATAATAATAATAATAATAATAATAATAATAATAATATTTATAATTATAATAATAATAATAATAATAATAATAATAATAATAATAATAATAATAATAATAATAATAATAATATTTATAATTATAATAATAATAATAATAATAATAATAATAATAATAATAATAATAATAATATTTATAATTATAATAATAATAATAATAATAATAATAATAATAATAATAATAATAATAATAATACTAATGATTTATATTTGTTTGTTTATATTGCTATAGAATAATCACAGCGCTTTATATAAATCAGGTTACAATAACCATAATATAATAATAGTCGAACACCATTTAAATACCATTTCAATTTTCATATTTCAATTTACAATGTCAGTGTCCAAGCGACCCAGTTGAAGCTGAAAGCTAAATGTTAAAATGTGACGTTTATTCTATTTACAGTGAGAAGTTGTGGTTGTATTTGTTTTCTCTGGGTATATTAGGCATGTTTGTAGGAGCTGCCCTAGTGCCCACACTCGCCGAATTATTGATCTCTGCCTGGTAAGTTCAAAATCATCGCCCTGTTGTAAGTAAGGCTTTTAACTGTTCCTTAATTATCGCAGCTGAAACTGTTTATGAAATTTATTTATTTTTGTTTCGCTTTTTTCAGGACTTTGGCAAAATTCCCCGATAATTTCGAAACGTACGGTTTAACGAGTGGACTATTTAATTCCTGTTTTTCGTTAGGGTAAGTAGTTCCCCGCGGAGCATCGATGTTACCGAGGTTCTCATGGTGTCCACGTCTTCGTGATACAGTAATGTCCCGGTGGCGGCGCTTGTGGCGCTAGCCCGGGGGTAGCGATCAAACAAACCACGGACTGTCGTGAGGGCAATGTCCTGGGCAGGCTGGTGGATTGGGGCAATATCCTGGGTGTGAGATCCCGTTTACCAGAATATTCTATAAGTTGGTCCTATATGTGTGTTATCCCTGGCCCAGCCCGCCCCGATTCGTCCTGACTTGTTTCAGCGAGACGCGCGGTAACCTACACGCCCAGTACAGGTTAGTTAGTCATACCGCTGTAAATACTGTCCCGTTCTGCGCTGCTATTGTTCCTGGTAATTTTACAATCTAACTCAACGCTGCTGCTCAGTGACGCGTTCACATTTTAATTGTTATTATTTGTGAATGATTATTGTTGGTGTGTTGACGGGTAATAGTGAGTGATACACGTCCAGTTCAGCTGTTAACATCGACTTTATCGTGTGCAATAATCAGTTATCTGTCCGTGTCTGGTTGTTGGATATAAACTTCAATAGTTTTGTGTATTTAGGGTAAGATTTTAATTTCGCTGCTGCTGTTGTGTTTGACATGTTTGAGAATTAGACTAACCCCCCCCCCTCGTAGTTTCAAAGTCGCGTATATTATGACACAATTGAAGAATAGAAGATACTCTTCAGTTGTTGTCGCTGCAGCAGCTGCTGCTGCTGCTGCTGCTAGTGCTGTTAGTGAAAGTTTAATTGACTCTGGTTTCGAGTTTCATGGGTTGGCTCTTCTTACAGCGAGCTCTCGTCAAAATTTGGTCGAACGTGTATGTTTATATCTATCAACTCCTGTATCGCGATCCTTTACAGTTTTATGTCTAACGGTTCGATATTCCACATGAAAGTGTGTTTATTGATATTGTGTATCTACTTAAGGAGCTAATTTCATATACACGAAAGTGTAACGCGACCTAGATCAATAGATTTCAAGGCGTATTCTTTGTGATTATTTGAAACCCGTTTGAATAACGTTCACAAAAGTATTTAGAAAAATGAAATTTTGACAAACAAGCGCTTGTACATTATAAAACGATAACCACACTCAAACGTGATGAACGGATAATAAGATAAAAACCCACACACCTGACGATGATCTCTAGGGTGAGATCGAAACGTCGTGTATTCTATATATATTTTAGATTGAATAAATAAATTCTTGGTTTTGAATTCTTTTAATCTGTAGATAGTGGGTTTTTATCTTATAACTGTAGTAACGCAGAGAAGAATAACGTGTTTAATGAGAAGCTTTCACGAACAAATAGATTTTTGGATTTAGTTTCATAAACATGGATTGAATGACTAGATTTAATCGGACTAGGGTTGTGTATGATCGGACTATAGTAATCCAGAGTACTGGGTCAGGGTGTGAGAAGGCACCATATCCGGGGGGGGGATGAATAACGGGGATTTGATTGTCGTGAGGGTCTTAAAATTCTAGGACAATGTGATAATCCTATGTATAAAAAAATATCGCTATTTGTACCGCGCCGCGTCGTCTTGTTTCTGAAGTGGGTATTGTTTTTGTTTTGTAGTTCGTTTCTAGGACCGGTAGGTGGCGGTTATCTCGCTGATGAACTTGGATTCCCGAAAGCCTCGTCAGTACTAGCGTTCGCAATGTTGGCTTGGGTAAATATATCTAAACTAGATTATACAAACAAACAAAAAACAGTCTGAAATGTTTCCTTGAGCTAATGATTAATCAATTCGACGTTTCGACTTTATCCAAGGAGTTATCGCCTTCAGGACAAAACTAATGATCTACCGAGAAACTTTGATACAAATTGTGATACTAACTAGGGGTAAAATACAACATAAAAACAGTTAAAAAACTGAACAGTTTAAAATCAGCGGGAACTGCAGGGTAATTATATGATACAATAGTGAATAAACTACACGCTCAAAGAAACATTTCGGACTGATATTTCTTAAGTATTTTGGAATTCGGGTGTCTCCGGCTGTTTCACGGACTGCGGGTGTCTCCGGGTGTTTCATCAATGGTTAATATCGTAGTATAAATACGAATCGCTTCTTAATTGAATTTAAAGATCATTAATGCTATTGTGATTATAGAAGATAGATAAATAGTGTGTGTAATGAGATCGGTTTTAGAAATGTTTAGGTGGCAGAATATTGTACCGACCGAATCCACGCAGGTCGGGGCAACCATTGTCATAATTGACATCAATACTTATACGGGCAGTATTGTGTAACCCGTAGCAGCATAATCCAGTTAATCCGTGTGATTAACTATATTAATCCGTTATCCTAATCCTTTTACTCCTCATCGGCCCTGATATACAATATGTATTAATATGCTCCACTTCCCAAGGTTATAGTAGCCCGTCCCCGCATTAGGATTTACCAAATCAATTTTAAGAACTTTTAATTCCAGCAATTACTGAAATATCTTGTGTTTATTTCTGAACATTGTTGAAATTCCAGAAACTATTTGAGTAAAGTAAAACTTTACACATTTTATAATTTAACCTTGACCTTCGTTTGATGTATATATCGCAGACGGTAATGTCGTTTATATTCTACGTGTACTGGGGCGTGAAATCCAAACGGCACTCGAAGAACTCGCAACTCGATGACGTACTGCACACGGATGAAACCGACAGCGCATTTCCGGTATTATCCAACACAGAACGATCGCCACTCGTCAAAAAGTGATGACGTAACGGATTTTGTGATACCGAATCTAGTACTTACCCACCCGGGGAATTATCGCCGCGAATCGATACGTAGGTTGCTAAACGCCTGTGTTCAAAATGTGATGACAAAAAATAATAGTTTTTGAAGGCATTTTTGGATTAATTGTGTTTTAAGTAAAATAACTCACACAATGGTCACGAATCCCGTTAAATAAGCATAACCGGAAGTGGATTCTTTCTCCATTACAATGGACTCGTATTGCTGTTTAGTTAACTGGTTTTCACGGCTGTATTTAAGTCTATACCTTCCTTGTGTAATAATGTATGTTTATTTTTACCAGTGACGCCTCTAGATTCAGCGGGGAACTGAATTACTGTCACACACACATCAGTATAAGTTGTATATATAATCTTTGTGTATAAAAAAACTGTCCGAATATAGCGAATAAATTTACATAAATTCTTATGATAACAACAAAACGTTTCTTATTGTTGCTTATATTTTTAAACGCCGGTCGTCTCTGGCAAGCGAGGAATAATAGTACTCGTCCCATCAGAAAAGGATGTTCATCTACTCTGCTGAAAGACCGCGTGCATCGAGAGAACTCCGAATTTGAAACGGACAATAATCGTGTTTTAACTATAAATAAGATTCGTATATTCTACCACACAGTCACGTGACATCGATATTGATTAACCGTTTTCATTGTGATTAAAATGATTGGAATGTGTAAAGAGCGCCCTCTCGCGGAGGAGGCGCCCTCCGGCGGCTAGTTCCGAAACTATACGTATACATGTATATGTATATAATTCATTGCCCGAACGCTAGGTGGCGGTTGAGTCTAATCTAATTACGAAACATACATTTAGAAAAATAGATTATGAAGAATCATATTTTGAATTAATGATCGCATAAGAATAAGGCATAAAACAATTAAATCAGCACATAGCTCGCAATGTGAATACGTAATTAATTATGCACATCTCATTACTAGATAACCGCCCGTTGATTGGTAGGTAGGCATTGAATCCTCACACGTGATTGGTCCTGGCATTTTGACGCTGAATCCGATTCGTCCGTCGACGAGCACCTGCCCGGCTGGGTAAACGACCTTGACATCACCGGGATTCTGAAAAGATGCAATTACAGAAGAGTCAAGAAACAACCCTGATCGGAAGGAGGCAATAGACCTATGCCGAGGGGAATAGCCCTGAATAACCCGCAAAACCATTAACACTAAATCTGGGGCAGGGACTGCAATTGCTCAAAAGTTGGTTAAAGATAACCGGTGGATAAATACCATAGTAACAATGCAATTTTAATTGTCACTTTGCCAACTATCCACTGGTTAACTTTAACTTAAGCGCCCCCTGGTTGTTTAGTTGGTTAACTTTAAGCATTCATTAAGTCACTGTAAACCATTCTTTAAACACTCAACTTAACGTCTGTCTTAATACAGCTAAACTACGCTTCAGTGACCAGCAGCGCCCTCTGTCCTACTGAGTAGTAGAACGTATGCGAAACTACAGCGATGAGCTTTCTCGATCGAGTCTCAGCTGTAGCGGCAGGGCCGTTAATTTTCTGATTTAACAACCGAAATGTCTCAAACTCTCTGTCTCAATCACTCTCGTCTGCGGCGGCGGCGGTTGTTGCTAATCGAATAAATCGAGTTTAATGCTTTTGTTCTTTTTTTTCAATGCAGCGAAAACGCGACATTTTAAGGTTTCCGGTTTTGTTCGATGAATGCCAAACAGTTGTAGCTTTCCCGACACGCATAATCAAATCATCTTCCCGAGAAGATAGGAGCGTTTTACGATAGTAAGAATTTGAATTTCTAACCGAAACAACCGTCTACTGTGTTACATTCAACCGTGTTGCCATGGGGGCCTTGTAGCGCCCCTAGTGAATCCTCGATTGCCAGAGTAGGAATCATCGATCGAGTGTAAAAAATATAGATTTTTGTCTCTATAAAAGGGCACAGAATCATTGCGGGTCTTCAAGACGTTGGGAATCGTTCACCCTGAGCTCTGAATACAGAAGAGTCCAATTTCTCTTTCAACGAACTCCGGGAAATGAAAATTATTATCATTTGTATAAATTTCCTGTTTTGAAAGCTTTTAGTGAATTTGACCTCGATGGTGGAGATTTCACTTCAATCATCGAAGATCTTTTCATCAGCGGAATTACATCACCTTTAGGTCGATGTAATCTTTCAAAAACACACCCTCGAGGCTTGGTGGTGTTAAACATCCGGGACTTCAATCCACCCGACCGACCGACTTTTATACAGTTTCCCCTTAGCCACATTATACACCTCGATTTCAAAGAAGTCAATTTGAAAATTAAAGAGTGGGGATAAAAAAACCCCAGCGCGTCCTGAAGACTTTCAAAAGCAACGATTAGATTAAATCGGGATCCGAACCGACATTTGGAAATTGCTGCTAGACTCTCAGAATACGAATATTAATCACATTCCAACTATTTCCATGGAGGAAAACAGAGTCCTTAAACCGAAAATAAAAGCTTAAAAACAGAACTAACTATATTCGCAACATACTATTTACAATATTCTACTGCAGTTGTTATCTATATACATCTAGACCGGTTCAGTTTAATTTAGCCAGTTTTAAAGTTGGAAAGAGCCTAAACTAATCGGCCCAATTTCGTGAGACCATTTAGCCAGTTTTAAAGTTGGAAAGAGCCTAAACTAATCGGCCCAATTTCGTGAGACCATTTAGCCAGTTTTAAAGTTGGAAAGAGCCTAAACTAATCGGCCCAATTTCGTGAGACCATTTAGCCAGTTTTAAAGTTGGATAGAGCCTAAACTAATCGGCTCAATCTCGTGGTGTACAAGTCTGCTGGATCCGTATTAGCTGAATTCGCAGACGATAACAAACTACCAGAATGCAGCAGTAGTATGGTCTAATTAACCCAATAATTTAAATCCACTTATCGACTGCCCTGAAACGTTTGGCGTAGATCAAACCATCATTCGGTTTTTATATCGAATATTCTGTAGGTTCTTGAAGAAATGTAAATATGAGTAGAATTTCGATAATGTGTCTTTCACTGGTAAACGTCGTTCTGTTGAAGAGACTCTCGACCGATCGATAATACTGCCAGTAAACATTCAAGGTTTTCTCTTCAATTTTGACATACGAGAAATTATTTGAATACCGAGAACCGCATTTTCCGGAAACCCAACCGGAAATTGGTTTAGCTCGAAAGATTTCTTAATACGCCGTACATCCCTCCGGACTTCCGCTTGGCTGATCGCACGCCGGACGGGTACGTACACCGGTCCATCAATTCAGGTTAACCACAGGCTTGATCGGCAACATTGACCAACAGTAACGAGGCGCCCCCTAGGGACGGTTACGCAAAAAAAGTTAAGAAACTTCCTTACACTTACCGAATCGAAATTACACATGCATCGCGCTATTTTAGCGCAGTAATCTATGGTATAGATACCTACATCTGCTGTGTCAAATTACTACTATTACTCCGCGACGTAAAATAACACTTTACGGACAGTCGCACGTGACCACTGGTTACCAACGCGATAAGTAACGGGTATCATTGTTACTGTAATTATACAGCAGCACTATTTTACCGGAAATGTATAACCCTGCCAGTAAAACGTAATTTGATTGGTTCGATGCTTTTATCCGCGGTTAACAGTGTTACGCGTGTTATTGAATTATTTTTTCCATTTGCGCAGGCGCATTCCACGTCTTAAACTAATCAGTCGAGTTAGAAGGAAACATTAAGGAAGAATGTACGTAGTTAGCTGCCCCCCTCCCCCTCCCCTCCCTCCCCTCCCCTCCTACTGACTCCCCTCGACCCCAGGCTCTAATCTTAGTTCAATGTTATACACGGCGCAATTCACTCATAAAACACTCTGAACACAGAGAGACCTCACACAATAACTGGGAATTAACGATCAGTTTGGCGACCGAATCATTTCCATCCGGATAGCTGTCTCGGTTTTAACTCGTTACTGCGCACTAATGACGTCATTGGGGGAGACTACACTGCGTAGGCAGACACCTTTTCAGGACTGATCTACCAGATGAACCTGTTTACAGCTAGTACACGAGTAGAGACTGTTTATACACTTTATCTTAAAACTCAATTACTTAATTGACTGAACTTTGTGGTGACCACATATCATCAGCGATAAGCTTCTCTCCTTTACTTCACCTGAGATATTATAGTGTGAAACCTGACCGAGTTCGAGTAGCTGCTGCTGCTGCTGCTGCTGTAGCTGCTGCTGCTGCTGAGTGGTGATTAGTCTAAAAGGTAGCAGCAGTAGCGGAGTAGGTGTGGTGCAAACAATCTCATCTCACTGTGGCTTTTATTATCAAACATCAGCATTAAATTCTCAAAACATTATTGCTTCGACTCTGAGAGTGAATTGAGATATCTGAGACTGAATTGAGATATCTGCGACCGAGTGGAGATACCCGATAGTAAATTGAGATATCTAAGAAGTTAATTGAGATATCTCAGAGTGAATTGAGATATATCATTTGTGCATTAAGGTATCTGAGAGTGAATTGAGATATCAGAGGTGAACCGGGTATGATGATATAGATATGAGATATCAGTTCGGTGGAGAGATGGACATGAACGGATCAGCGACGATTTTCTCACGTTTCTGATAATTGGCTCTTCATATAAAAACGACAAGTAGACGAAACGTTGACAAGATTATTATCAGCTTAGGGACAAATGGGGAAACCCCCAGGGATCAGCGAGAATGACAAATGGGGAAACCCCCAGGAAACAGTGATCTCTTCTCAAGATAATTTGACAGGTGTAAAAAATTCGATTGTCGCACCTTAAAATATGACGCCAGAATTACAACCTAAAGGGCCCCAGACACAGCAATGAGTCTCAGATCGTGCCCTAGACAGAGTAACAGGAAACGAGCCTCAGATGTGGAAACGAGCCTCAAAGGTGGAGCAATCCATACTTAAAGCATGGGACAACATCGTAACATCGATCAATGCCGTAATACCTCGTATATTTTGATGATGGGGCATTTAATCTCCTAGGAATAAAACTGCATTCTTGTCAACGTTTCATCGTAAAATTCTCGCTAACAGAACTGAGCCTCGGTCGTCGCCAGTAACAATAACGTGACCCATTGTCGTACATGCCAGAAACTGGTTTGTACCAGAACAACCCAAAACTGACCTATTTTGTGAATAGATTACATTAAATGATCGTGCTTGGATTATTTGAGCCCAGCGAATTCATTACATCTTAATCTTTACGATGTGTTGCGGCGATCTCAGCCTTCGGTGACCTTGTCACTTACCACACATCCTAGTTCAAATAGTTGGCGTTGCTCATCAATTCGTACAGCGGCCACGTGACGTTCCGGGTTGCAACATTTCAGAACCGGACAATTCATTTCCTTGACGACCCCGGATATAGATAAAGTGCGTACAGCGCCCTCTGGGCAACATTCCTGCAAAATAGTGGAAATATAATCAATAAAACTGTTATCCAGGGATTTTAAACAGTCTGGGGCCAGTTGCTCAGAGGTTGGTTTGAGTTAACTAGAGGATAGTTGACAAAGTGACAATTAACAATTCATTGTCACTATGGTATCCATCCACTGGTTATCTTCAACCAACTTTTGAGCAACTGACCACTGGGCCCAGTTCCATAGTCATGACTTAGACTTCAGACCAATCTGAGACCATCTTAGTTCTATAGCCAATCTAACAACTTAAGACCAGTCTTGAAATTTAAGACCATTTTTGGACTTAAGTCTCAACTGAGGAACCAGCCCCTGATCTTATAGTTCGACAGTAAACCCTATGTCTACATTTGCATTTTTTCAGATTTTTTCTTTTGTTGATTTTTCTGTTAGTCTATCTGTTGAACGCAATAAATCTGAATTAAGTCGTTATGCGCGCGACCAGTGAAACTGCGCAGTCTAAATAAATAAACCATCGATTTTATATCCATTTCATCTCTCCTCATTTCAACATGAGCAAATGAAGACTTTCTAGCAATGAATAAAATATGAAATGGATATAAAAACGATGATTTTTTGAGACCGCACAATTTCCCTTTTCAGTTGAGTTACTATAGGTCTCTGGATAAAGTTCTTATTCCAGAATATATTCAATAATGTGAATAACATAAAATCATTTTCTACCAGAACCTGATCAAACAGGTCCAGAATGCCTTTAAATACAAGGAAAATGAGTCATTGTTCAATTTTTTTTTTTTGGGGGGGACGAACCCTAAACCCCCCTTTCATGAGCTTTGCCACCGACATCATAGAGAAATAATTTACAGGAATCTGGTCTAATTCACTGGCTGGACCCGCGCCTGTACCTCGGGCTCAAAAAATAGAAAATGAACCTAAATGCTAACTCAGATTTTACTCTGTTAGTACGCACCTCGCAAAGTAGTGTCAATTTCCGAAAAAATGGATTGAACTTTACTTTCGGTTCGGTTATATCCGGGTCACAACACGTCGAGGCGTCGCGACACGTCTGCCCTAATGCGCAACAGTTACCGATCCCTCCACCGTGTGGCGCTGCCTGTCTCCTAAACGAAAAACCATCCTAAAAAACAACAGCAATAGATTAGTAGATCGCAATTAGCCACATGAATAAGATTATGTTAGTTTATTTTGGGCTACATTGAACCGGAAGTTCATTTGTTTGAAAAAAAAACATGGCGGCGGTGGCCAGGTTGAGCATTTTTGTTTAAAATCGGCTTGTAGGAAAATCGTCTTTGTTCAAACTGGTTTTGATTAAACCGGCTTTTATTTGTAGGCGTAAACCTAAAGGTTTGCTTAAACCGAATAAAATGCTTTGTCGAGCGGTTTTGAACCAACATCGAACCAAATTTTCCAATATGGCGTAAATATCCGCCGGTCAGCTGACTCCGAACACACCTGATGTTTTCGTCTACAATGGCCACGCCAGAGGGCGCTATATTACGTGTCGGCGGTGCTGTTAAATCAGGCTCTGATGATTGGGGGGTAATTTGATAACTTTTTCTCCTTCAACGCACGCAATATTGTAACATCAATTTCTGAATCGTCAGTGAAGGGCTTTTGACAGCGAGCTATTGATACTAGAGCTACTAGAGTTTAAATAGGCTATCATCAGCAGAGAGAGAGGGAGAGAGAGAGGGGGAGGGAGATAGAGAGAGAGAGAGGGGGGAGGGAGATAGAGAGAGAGAGAGAGAGAGAGAGAGAGGGGGAGTGTCGGAGAGAGAGAGGGGGAGGGAGATAGAGCTATCTTTGTATCAATTTCGCCCTTGCAGCAGTTGTGCATAAAACACTTCATTAAATATTCAGAAACAATTTTATTGTTATTGTCGCCACTGATGTCTATTCTATACACCTCAATAATTCAGGTTGTTTGCGCCCTCCCTCCTTGCTCCCCTTACCCCTTTCCCCTGACTCCGATCTCTTTCCTATCCCCCTCTCTTCCCTCTCCCCTCTCCTCCCTACTCTCCCCTCTCCTCCCTACTCTCCCCTCTCCTCTCTCCTCTCCCCTCTCCTCTCTCCTCTCCCCTCTCCTCCCTCCTTTCCCCTCTCCTCCCTGCTCACCCCTCTCTTCTCTCCTCTCCCCTCTCCTCCCTACTCTCCCCTCTCCTCCCTGCTCTATGTTATTCCCACTATGCCACCGCGTTGCTCCGTTGTTTCCGGTCTAACGTGTTGCCCAGCGATGACTGCCGTTAACACGACTTCATAAGAATCATGTCTAGTTCACAATTGAGAACCCATTTCAGCCACAATGAAATGTTACATTTCAGTAACACGCCGAGTCGCTTCCTCTGCTGCTACGCTTTTGCTGGCGGAAATGCGCCGGAAAATGGGGAACTCCGATTCGACAGTTTTCAATAAGACCAAGTTTATTGATAACACTAGTTTGTGATGAGACCAAATAAATGCTACTTTCTTACTTTGCTTATGCGGAATAAGATCAATGTGCATGTACATAACATGCTTAATTCAATGTGCATGTACATAACATGCTTTAATTCAATGTGCATGTACATAACATGCTTAATTCAATGTGCATGTACATAACATGCTTTAATTCAATGTGCATGTACATAACATGCTTTAATTCGATGTACATGTACATAACATGCTTTGATTAAGTATGTAGTTCAAATTGACGTAGTCACAATTTAAAGTTCATTGTCACTATATGGTATCTATCCACTGGTTATCTTTAACCAACTTTCGGGAAACAGCAGCCCTGTATCGTTTCTTCATCGTGAGGATATATTTTTAGAAGAACATGTCTAAGATTTAGAGGATAAATGAGCCTTAGAGGTCTGTTGTTCGCTAAGTCGCGCGTCGCGTATCTGCCTGAATGTAGATAACCCACACTTGGGACTAAATGCATCCCAGCACAGTCACACGATGATCCACGCACGCGCGCGCATATATAGATCGCCATCATCATCAACATCATCTCGTTATGTCTCGCGAGATTTCTAATCTATGACACGTGACGCAAAGACTCGTTTATCGCAGACCGATAGATAATCTGATACATTGTTGCCGTTATTATTGTCGCTTAGCAACCGATAAATCCTATTGATAAGTGCCGTTAAGTGTATAAACTCGCCACGTGACCCTAACACCCCCATTAACTGTATTATAATGATCATGGGTTTGAAATGCTGTTGTAATTAGTAGAGTACCACAGGCAGGTCACCACACCTGACTGGTCGCCAGTCACCACACCTGACTGGTCGCTAGTCACCACACCTGACTGGTCGCTAGTCGCCACACCTGACTGGTCGCCAGTCACCACACCTGACTGGTCGCCAGCCACCACACCTGACTGGTCGCTAGTCGCCACACCTGACTGGTCGCCAGTCACCACACCTGACTGGTCGCCAGTCACCACACCTGACTGGTCGCCAGCCACCACACCTGACTGGTCGCTAGTCGCCACACCTGACTGGTCCCTAGTCGCCACACCTGACTGGTCGCTAGTCGCCACTCGGCTGATCACAAGTCACTACACTGACGAGACAAACTTACAAACTCCGTCAATCACTACTGGTCTATGGTCTAGTGGTTAGCATGCTCGGCTGGCAAGCCTGAGGTGTGGGCTTCGAGTCCTGCTAGGGTTAGGGTTACAGCCGAGCTAGGGTTAAGGTTACTGGCTATCATAGTTAGGGCAATAATTTTTTGTTCCAGCCTTTGTCTGATGGAGTGGGGGAATAATTGTCGTTTTGGGAATAAAAACAAATTTAAAAGGTCACGAGCGGGATTCGAACCTAATCGCGTGTTGTGTCACAAAAGTGGTGGAAGTTCAGACAACAAATTTGCATATTCTAGACGCGATGAGGTTCGAATCCCAGCGAAGGGATAGGATGACACCGCGATTCTAGTTTCTTCATTAACCTTCCATTAAACCTTATCGGTTGTGTGAATGTGATGAATATTTGATAAACTTCATTTCGTCACCAGACGACATATCCCCGTATCTATCCGTTAACTCGTGCGGGCAGACGGCTCATCAGTTCTTTCTTTCATCAAGACTTAATCCGTCCAACGGTTTTGTCGGTTGAATTTGAATTTCAAATCAAAATCGATGAATTTCATTCGCGCACTGACCCGTTAGTGAACTACGTTCGAGGGAATTAATTGGGGTTGCTATGATACGTTGTATATATTGTTGAGCGAAATTCTCAACAATACGGGTGCAAAAAATGTCGTATCACAGCAACGTCCATTTCCTTTATGGGATCGAATTGGGAAATGTGGAGCTCAATTTTCAGAAGAGTTGATTAGAGTTATGTGAAACGGCAACTTGTGACTAAATAAAACATTTCTGTTATTTCGACGGCTAAGAAGCTTTACGCATTTCTCATTTAAAGTATTTCTTCTCGCGATCTCGTCGCCGAGCGCGCCAGACGGTGGGAGGAATTTTTCAATTTCGTCTGCTCTCGACACGGCGCACTGCAGTGTCGTGGTGTTAATACGAACCGATGACACATGTGCCGTCTGCCTTTCGTGATTGAAAAATAAAAACATCATAATTCCCCACATCAAAGTCACATACAAAATTCACCATCCGCTATTTTGTTTTATCTATATATATTCATCACGTTTTGTGGGGCAGCTGGAAAAAATGTTTTCATGGCAATAAATCATATATATGACTGGGGATCCTCTAATGACGTCATTGTGATTTTACTCAACTGATTTCTTATAAAATTGATGATGTCATAGTGGGATTTATGGAGGCATCCATTTATCATGAAATCACTGCACCGTCCGACCCCTGTCTCTGATGGCCGTTGGATGCTCCTATTAGTTCCGGAAGTCAAAACCGGAAGTATAACCCGCCGATTTATATGACGGCCACATCCGGTTCGTGTACGATCGATAAATCTCTGGGCGATAGTGTGACAGACGACTCGTCGGCGGTAAAACGGTTTATCAACAGACTATAAACCTCGCGATCATCTTCTACCGCTAATTACGACGGTTATTTGTTAACGAGGAGGCGCTTTTAAGCAAGCCTCAACTCGAGCTGCGTCGATATCCGATTCTTGTGTGCCGTTAACCACCGCCAGGGGTCAGTACAGTTCCGGCCTTTCAATTATCGGAAATGGGCCCCGCTGGGCCACCAGATGGCGTGACTAGTAGTAGGAGTAGGAGTTAATGTATATACATTTTGTTACGTTTTCATTCTCTAAATCTTTATCACTTCGATGTTGTTTTGTAAATATTTGTATATACATGTGAAATAGTTTTCCTCCATATACCGTGGAAATGGTTGGAGTGTAAATAAAATCGTAATCGTAATCGTAATCGAGCCGTCGGCTTCCCCGCCAGATGTCGTTGGGCAAACAGGGGTTACTCTTAAACCTCGATACATCAGTCCTGATTGTATTGTTTACTCTGTCGCTGAATTTGACCGCGCTAAGTCGACATTAGTTACAGAGTTGTTCACCTCTGGCAAGCGAGTGACAATGATTGTAATATAACACGATCTGCAACAGCAGTAATACAGATGAGACTAACAGCTCTTACTAATGTCTCTTTCAACCTGACTTGAGAGCATTCCGGGTGGCCTAGCTCAGTCAGTTTTGGTAGTACATACCTGATAAAGGTCTTACTAGGGCCAGAATGCATTGGCTGCTGACCTAAAATATCGTTTTTTAATCCACTTTAAACTGTATTGAAGAATATCCAAAAAATCTTCACTGAAAGGGGTTAAATGAAGAGAAGTGACTCCATGATTTGAAAGTTTAGCAATATGTTTCCATGCCTACCAACTGAAGTTTGGTATGTAGGCATGGAAACATATTGTTAAACTTTCAAATCATGGAGTCACTTCTCTTCATTTAACCCCTTTCAGTGAAGACTTTTTGGATATCCTTCAATACAGTTTCAAATGGATTAAAAAATGATGATTTAGGTCGACTGCCTGTCCTTTCTGGTCCTACCAAGACCTTTATCAGGTATGTACTACCAAAAATGAGTAAGCTAGGCCACCCGGAATGCTCTCAGGTCAAGTTGAAATAGACATTAGTACTGATTGTATCCAGTGTAACCGATATACACACAATAAAAGTGATAATACTTCTAGAAAGAGTGCTAATAGCCTGTAAGAGATGCGAGAGTGTGGAACCCCCTTCCCTCCCTTCCCCAGTAGTAGAACCACCCCAACTACTGCCCAGTTGTAAAGCCACCCACCCATACCCACTATCGATAACTCACTATCCAGTTGTGAAGCCATCCATCCACCCCTTTCAATAATTCATTTGTGGTTTATTTGTTTTTCGATATATCTGATATTCTATATTTGATATTCGTTTGTCACGCTATTTCATGCAGTACCAATATCACACATAGTGTTTGATATAGTTTATAAATTCTGATGACATTCTGTAGCTGTCTGGGTGGAGGCACACAATACGGCATACGGCGTGTGACGTCACCACTACTTGAGTATATCACGTGACCTGCAGAAGCACCCGGCAAAATGTTTGCAAATTTCCAATTTTATAGAATCCAATATATGTATAAATATGTATATACATATAAACTGATACGCATGATTGTTTATAGCCTTCTGTCTGTGAAATTGTTTTTTTCTCCAGACGAAATTTCATAGCTTTCCCAGAAAATATATTCCGCTACTTATGACTTTTTTGGAGGGCCCAGTTTTATGGACCGGAATCAAACAATTAATCCGGAGTTATAACCCCCGGATTAAAGTCTGAAACTAATTTTTTTTTTACGATTACGATTACGATTTATTTACACTCCAACCATTTCCATGGTATACTAATCTATGTTTATGATACCGCCCCCCTGGTGTCTGATCAGTTAAACTTGACGAGGAACTAACAATACATTTAACGTGTCACGATATTTCGGTAAGTGTTCGGTATATATTCTACCCGTGGCCGCTTTATTCTTTTTTTACTATTAATAGAAGTTTTATTTCGTAAAGATAGATTTGACAGGAATACATAACACAATACTGAGGTCCTAGGATGACATTTTGAGTTTGGATTATAATTACATCGATATATAGTGAAAACCGATATTCTATTTATGAGAAAACTCCTTTTTTATATAGAAATAATCATATTGTAGCTTTATTCTTTATTCGCGACTTATTTCAAGTTCTAACCTCTTCGCGAACACATTATCTTTAATGTTGTTTGCAATCTAATAGTTTATCTTCTTTAGTTTATTAGGACAGAAAGTAAGGCAAAAAATATATGTAATACATTTAGTAATGCATATAATATCGAAACGTTTCATTGACAAAGAAAAAACGCTTACCGCAAACGTAAGAAAAGCCGCCGCACAAATCAACGCTGAATAATAACGTAATTCCATCATTGATAACTGCATCTTCAGAAATTGAAATAAACCTGAGTGATCTTCAAATAATTCGCTATATTCTAGAAAGTGTCCTGATGATCTCCGTCTCGGTTTTCTCTGCGTATTGCGGTAATTACTAAAACTCGGCAGTTGTGAGATGAGGTCGCGTGGAAGCTGTGTTACTCGGTAACACTCCCTCCCCGCAGATGCTGCTGCTGCTGCTGCGACTCCCATGCTGTGTTTTGATTGGTTCCCGTCTCGGTACCAGCGTGTTTCGATGTGACACACCTAAATTTCTCTGTGATAAGTTGATAATTAATAGACTTATTCCTTCCTTCGCTGTCCCGATTCCTGTTCACAGCTAGCTGTCTCTATCGGGAGCTAATTAAGATTTCAAACTGAAAGTTCGTTGTTTCTAAATATAAATCTGAACGGATTCTATGACGCGTGGGCCCGTGGGTGCGTGGGCCCGTAGGTGCGTGGGTGGATGACGACTTCCACAAGAGAAGATTCAGAAGATTACTCTATCCTGAAACAAGGCTGAGATTAAATAAGGTCATCAGACTGCTGTCCTGATAACAGCAGTCTGTGATACGCTAAAATCTGGAGTCAGGGTTATATTTCTGTCCTGGTAACACGGCTGAAATGGGAGTCAGAGTTATCTCTGTCCTGGTAACACAGCTGAAATGGAAGTCAGATTCAATGATTTATTCCACCAAATCGTCTGCTTGCGGTGTATTCACTACTTCCTGTTTGAGAAGGTTATTGCAAAATTCCGCATAATACACGAAGAAATCGAGTCTTTTGTTGCTACTGCGCGCGATTAGTTTGTTTACCTAGTGATGAGAGCAGACAACAGGACGGAAATGGATGGATATTGAATAAATTTGTAAAGGAAGATCTGTTAATCGAGGAGAGAGAGGAAGAGATAGTTTATATTCTATCGGGAATGGGGAGAGAGCTGAAAAGGGACACAGAACAGATCACCGAGACTAAACAGAACTAGGCATCATTGACACTGATGGATATTGAATAAATTTGTAAAAGATCAGGGATAAAAACCTTGGCCTAGTTTTATAGACTGGATTTTAGCTTAAAACCCGGAGCTATAAACTCAATCATATTCCCGCGTTTATATGTAATGAAGTAATACCGATAGATTAAAACGCTGTATCAATATGAAACGTTCTGCTCCGGTGTAGACTGGTTGCCTGTCCCATGAAGATAGAGACCGGTAATCAGTCTACCCGACCGGTGCCGGCGCTCCATTGGAATAAACACCGGACCTCACCAGTTACATCCTCGCTTGCCAGGGGTCCGGTATCGCTCCACGAACTCGCTTCCACCAGCAGCTCTAGCGCTGTAAGTTCGAATCTCTTGATGGGTGGAAAAATTAAAACTAAAGCCGAATCGAGTTCGGGGAGCGAGATATCGCACCCCTGGCAAGCGAGGATGCTGCACTGGCGGCGGCGGCGGTTAAGTCAAACTCGACCTTTGCGATGAATCTAATCAAGGACGATGTTCTTTCTGATCAGCTGATTGGTCGAGGTAGGAATGCGTGCTAAACCTGTTGGCCTCCCGATATATTCCGTTAACGCATCGATAGGTTCTATTAAGAGCATTTTGCGCCGGGTCATTGTGACGCACTGGTGTCTGAACCACCACCGAGCGCTATCTGTATACCGACTGTACTACTGACACTCCTCCGGCCGCTGAATTCAGCCAGACAAGAACATCCGTTTCTAACCTTTTAATGGTGAGAATTTCATTTCAAAATTAAGTTAATGGTTTATGTCCCATGTAGTGATATTCCATCGAGTTGTAGGGTGTATATTTTGCAAATAGTTTCATAGAATCATTTTCATAAATTGTCATTTTTCGTGTTGTATTAATTCATGTTTTGTTTGTTTCATGTTTATCGTTTTCATTCCAAGAAACTTATCACAATTTTCTTATATTTCCAGCTGCAGAAAGTAAGAAATGTTTTTCATGGAGACCGTCGAAATTATCCATCGGATGCAAGACAAACTGAGCAGTCGACACAATGTGACCTGGAACTCTAGAAGATGAACTACTGACACTATCCTCAACCGGATGATGGTCGCAATACAAAAAGCTAAGTTTGATTTATCATCCTGTATTTGGGGGGTAAGAGAGAGAGAGAGTGTGGAGTGCTGAGAGTCCGCAAAACCAAAAAACGTGTAGAAATACACATAAATGAGGCGTCGAAAAGCTTTTTTAAAAGCTCATCTCAAAACTTTCTAACGCTTTATAACTTTTAACTGAAAGTGAAAAAAAGAATATCCAAATGACACAAAATCGTTAAACGATGTTCTGTGTCTGCACCGCACTAGTTTACAATAGTTACTTAGGATAAGATTACTTAAGATAAGATAACTTGGGATAAGATCTTAAAATGACTTTTCTCTTGTTAGTAGATTAGCTTCATAACAAAAACCTTCGGCCAAAATCTTGCTAACAAAATACCCTCAAACCTTGGTCTCTGTTAGCTCTGTGCTGGAATTTCTTTTCACTCAATATAGCGTGTTAGAATATCTTTACTCGATATAGCACTAAGTGTTGAATCAGTTGTATTTAAAACAGTTGTGTAAAAAGTTGTTTTGAATTTAATATCTATTTAATATAGGATAATCATGTTAGTTAATATATTACTGTTAGAAAGTGAATATTTTATCCTAGTTGATTAGTTCACTAGGTTTGATAGTTAACACGCTTTTCTCATCTGAATATAGACTGTAAATTGTGTTTTAGTTATAATATTAGCAGATTCAAACTGATATAGGTAACTATTACTATTATAAGCTATCTAGTCACTAGTCCGAGTGGGCGCTAGTTCACTCAATGACGTGCACTAACTAATCGCTGTCTCCGTAGCCCCCAAATTCTTGAAACTCACTCAATGTAGGATATTCTACTTTACAATGTTAGCAAAACATTAAGTCATCAATAGTTTATAACAAAAACCTGCGCCAAATCCTGTTAACAAAGTTCAAATAGTCTCCGTTCGCTCTGTTTAAGGTGTATCATCGTTACTAGTTCTATACAGAATTAGCTCGTGATATTTTGTGTTTTTAGAAAAATCCTGCGCTGTTTAACCACTGACCAATTAGACTAAAGTTCTACTGGTCCAGTGTTAAACACGCTGTCTCGTGACTGTACATAAATAGATCATCTCTGCAAACTCTGTGTTTTAATCCTTTAATCAAAGTTCTATCATGATTCCTTTAAAAAGACGGCTTTATAAAATACATATGAATCTGTCTTTATATTTGAAATCTCAATCTCAAAAATATCGATAATATTTCAAATTTGTTATTGAAATCTCAATTTTGAAAAGAATTCGCGAACAATCAAATATCAAGTTACTGGTGATATCTCGATATTTCAATATTTTATTAAAGTACTTTTAGAAGTGAAGTTTATAAAATTTGAATTGAATCAATTGAAGTTCCTCACTTTGTTCACGTAAATCCGGTGCCTGAAAATTACAATATTTCAAATGGATTCTTACTGAAATCTTGAGAACGTTTGTTTATGAAATCTCAATTTTGAAAGGGATTCTCAATCAATCGAATTTCTTCATTTTGTTCATCGGTTGCGAGTATTCCGATGTCTAATAATAGAATACTGTTTGTCAATTGAAGAATCAAACAGAATACTTAACGTACGAACTGATAAATATCATAAATCAATTCTATTTGATTTACAATAGATATCTATATTGATGTGTGATAATAATTGAAGTAATGTATTTGTACATTGTATGAGCAACTTACAACAGGTTTCAGTGTGAAATAAACAACGTCCGGTCATTTCAAATATTCTAATTGATTAAATTTGCACCAAACAATCAAAAATAGAAATTACTGAAAATAAAAGTGATTACGAGTAAAAGCTTTGACGCTTTGAAACTTTACTTCAAATAATATAAGTTTATCAGTGATACCGGTGTCTATAGAAAGATTAGGAATCAATTAGAAAACTAAGTGCCGTTTTGGAAATAAATGCAGGACTTCTCCGAGTACAATTCTAATGATTTATCAGTTTCAATCAGGTCTGATTTAATGACCACTTGTGTGAACTCATTTATGTAGTAACTTTGTTTTGTATAAATGGTTTGCTTTTATTCAATTTTACTTTGTTCAGATATTAAACATATTCTGTTCATTTGTTTGTTTGTTTGTTTGTACTCGTATTAGACTGAAGTCCTTAAATACATTCAGTGGCACTATTTCTAAATATAGTTACAATTTTAAGGTATATTTCAGAATTCATCGATATAATTAATTTGATGTTGTGTATAGTTTTATTACTGACACCGGTTTAGAGTGAGAAATAATGAGTGGTGAGGTGTCGTTTTGGGACTTCTCCGAGTACAAATTTGCAATTTCTTTATTTCTAAACGTCAGTTTTAACCGGTCAAATTTCAATGACCACCGCAGACTCATTCATGTCTTATACATAATGGTTTGCCTCATTCAATTTAACACATGTTTCTATTTTCAGCGTGCTCGTATTAGATGAAAGTCCCGATTCATTTGTGGCACTCTCTCCACTCTCATTTGCATAATCATTGTAATTGTTGTGAATTTCAATCTTTTTCTATGAAGATCAATTATTTCTTTCAAAATGATAATAACATTTTGATGTCATCAGTTCAAATCTGAAAGTATTTCTCAATTTTATTAGCAATTTCTATAAATGTTTGTTTGGTGCTGCTGCTGCTGCTGCTGCTGCTGCTCTTTAAGTTTGAATTCTGAAAACCAGACAACGATGAAACCTGCTGTAATAATGCTTTGTCTGCAATTTCATCTGAAACTTGAGATAAATTGTGTTTTCCTTTTTGATGGAAAATCTCTGTAGTTTATCATAAATTTCAAAGCTGATGATATTTTCCGTGATAATGAACTTTGAGAGAAACTTCAGATGTGAATTTCTAAATGTTTGTTGCTAATTTCTGTGTCACTTCTATCAGTGTTTTGATATTGATATTGATATTGAGATATCAGATGTAGTCAATCAATCTATGTTCGTAGAATCTCAATTTCAAAACAGTCAGTTCAATATCTCTTTCAATTTGGATGTTAAGTCGACTGGTTTAAAAGTTGTGGCCTCTTATAAAAGTTGTCACATTAAATGCATCTATTAGAAGATGAGATTGTAGACACTGATAACAATTTAGTCGTGTATGATTTGATACTCAGTGGAATCCACGCATTCAGCCTGAGCAATAGGTGGCGCTACCAGCGTCTCAAACTCTCCTACTATGTAAAAAAAGAGCTTCGGGTAAGTGCGCGGAGATGGTGTCCGAGCAATAGGTGGCGCTACCAGCCTTCCTATAGATCTCAAAAACTCCCCTAAAAATACATTAAACCTTGATCAGAGTTTCGGGTAAGTGGGCGGAGACGATGGTGCCTGAGTGATAATAGGTGGCGCTACCAGCCTTCCTATAGCTCCCAATTCTTAACAAACCCCAAATATCCCTCATCTAATCATCTCCGGGGCAACAGGTAAAGTTGCGGAGACGGCGAAGAGTAATAGGTGGCGCTACCAGTCACCTAGAACTCGCAAATCAAACACATCCATCTTTAAAAAAACTATCCATTCCTAATCAGAGCGCAGAGACGATAGTGACAGAGCAATAGGTGGCGCTACCAGCCTCGCTAGAGCTCCTAACTATCAAAAACCTTACGTGTCCTTTTCCCAAACATCCTCTAGAAATAACAGCCTCAAAAAGCTGTATATCTGCACGAAAAAATCCAAACTCCTCGAATGACGAGGTCGGGTAGGTTCAGTAGGTTCAGTAGGTTCTCAGATCCGTCTTTTTAAAGACTCTGTGGACTCTATGTGTCAAATCAACGTTAACTGATCTTGTATCAGAAAAATCTACGTTAATGATCACTGTGTTAAATAGTGATTAACTAACGCCACTAATACTAATCAATCGGGGGTTTATTGACAATCACTGATCAAATAATACAATTATTACAATTGTAAACGACCGAGACTGATTTTAATATTTAACATGTAAAATTGTAAGATGTTCGAACAGATTGTACGCCTCAAAAATATCATTTACTTCCAGTTGAATATTTCCAAATGTAGCTGATCGGACGAATAGATGAGAAGCAATTCACAGTCGCGAGAACGACAGATAATCCTGCAGCAACGTAGATCTCACGTTCATGGAAACAGCCAGCAGAATCCAGCTGAAGTGAATCCATCAGTTGAACCAAGATCTTCCACCGGATGATGGTCGCAATACAAAAAAGCTAAGTTTGATTTATCATCCTATATTTGGGGGGTAAGAGAGAGAGAGAGAGTGTGGAGTGCCGAGAGTCCGCAAAACCAAATACGTGTAGAAATACACATAAATGAGGCGTCGAAAAGCTTTTTTAAAAGCTCATCTCAAAACTTTCTAACGCTTTATAACTTTTAACTGAAAGTAAAAAAAAATATATATCCGAACGACACAAAATCGTTAAACGATGTTCTGTGTCTGCACCGCACTAGTTTAGAAAAGTTACTTAGGATAAGATAACTAAAGATAAGATAACTTGGGATAAGATCTTAAAATGACTTTTCTCTTGTTAGTAGATTAGCTTCATAACAAAAACCTGGGGCCAAAATCTTGCTAACAAAATACCCTCAAACCTTGGTCTCTGTTAGCTCTGTGCTGGAATTTCTTTTCACTCGATATAGCGTGTTAGAATATCTTTACTCGATATAGCGTATTAGAATATCTTTACTCGATATAGCACTAAGTGTTGAATCAGTTGTATTTAAAACAGTTGTGTAAAAAGTTGTTTTGAATTTAATATCTATTTAATATAGGATAATCATGTTAGTTAATATATTACTGTTAGAAAGTGAATATTTTATCCTAGTTGATTAGTTCATTAGGTTTAATAGTTAACAAGCTTTTCTCATCTGAAAATAGACTGTAAATTGTGCTTTAGTTACAATATTAGCAGAGTCAAACTGATATAGGTAACTATTACTATTATAAGCTATCTAGTCACTAGTCTGAGTGGACACTAGTTCACTTGGACTAGCACTAACTAATCGCTGTCTCCGTGGCCCCAAAATTCTTGAAACTCACTCAATGTAGGATATCCTACTTTACAATGTTAGGAAAATATTAAGTCATCAATAGTTAATAACAAAAACTGCGCCAAATCCTGTTAACAAAGTTCAAATAGTCTCCGTTCGCTCTGTGAAAGGTGTATCATCGTTACTAGTTCTATACAGGATTAGCTCGTGATATTTTGTATTTTTAGAAAAATCTCACGCTGTTTAACCACTGGTCAATTAGACTAAAGTTCTATTGGTCCAGTGGTGAGCACGCTTGTCTTGTGTCTTAAAATATAATAAGATAATCTCCGCAAGCTCTGCTTAATGTGTATAATTAATGCTAGTTACTGCTCAATATAGGATGAATAAAAGCTGGTCATATTTTGTATCAGCAAATCCTGCACTGTTTAACCACTGACCAATTAGACTTAAGTTCTATTGGTCAGTGGTAAGCATGCTGTCTTGTGACTGTACATAAATAGATCATCTCCGCAAACTCTGTTTTAATCATGTGATCATAGTTCTATCATGATTCCTTTAAAAAGACGTCTCTATAAAGAAATACGTATCAATCTCGGGCTGTTCTGTCTTTATATTTGAAATCTCAAAAATATCGATAATATTTCAAATTTGTTATTGAAATCTCAATTTTGAAAAGGATTCGCGATCGATCAAATACCATCTTACTGATGATATCTCGATATTTCAATATTTTGTTAGAATACTTTTAGAAGTGAAGTTTATAAAATTTGAATTGAATCTATTGAAGTTCCTCACTTTGTTCACGTAAATCAGGTGCCTGAAAATTACGATATTTCAAATGGATTCTTACTGAAATCTCGAGAATGTTTGTTTATGAAATCTCAATTTTGAAAGGGATTCTCAATCAATCGAAATTTTTCATTTTGTTCATCGGTTGCGAGTATTCCGATGTCTAATAATAGAATACTGTTTGTCAATTGAAGAATCAAACAGAATACTTAACGTACGAACTGATAAATATCATAAATCAATTCTATTTGATTTACAATAGATATCTATATTTATGTGTGATAATAATTGAAGTAATGTATTTGTACATTGTATGAGCAACTTACAACAGGTTTCAGTGTGAAATAAACAACGTCCGGTCATTTCAAATATTCTAATTGATTAAATTTGCACCAAACAATCAAAAATAGAAATTACTGAAAATAAAAGTGATTGCGAGTAAAAGCTTTGACGCTTTTAAACTTTACTTCAAATTTAGCCTAATATAAGTTTATCAGTGATGCCGGTGTCTATAGAAAGATTAGGAACTAGAAAACTGCAGTGTCGTTTTGGAAATAAATACAGGACTTCTCCGAGTACAATTCTAATGATTTATCATTTCAATCAGGTCTAATTCAAGGCTACTACTGTGAACTAATTTATGTGGTAATTATTTTATGTCATGTAACGTAATTCTGTGCATAAATGGTTTACTTTTATTCCAATTAAACACATATTCTGTTCATTTGTTTGTTTGTACTCGTAATAGACACAAGTCCTTCATACATTCAGTGGCACTTATTTCAAGTTCATATTTTAAATTCATGTTTATGTTTTTGTGTAGAGTTTTATTACTGACACCGGTTAAGAGTGAGAAATAATGAGTGGTGAGGTGTCGTTTTGGGACTTCTCCGAGTACAAATTTACAATTTCTTTATTTCTAAACGTCAGTTTTATCCGGTCATATTTCAATGACCACCGCAGACTCATTCATGTCTTATACATAATGGTTTGCCTCATTCAATTTAACACATGTTTCTATTTTCAGCGTGCTCGTATTAGATGAAAGTCCCGATTCATTTGTGGCACTCTCTCCACTCTCATTTGCATAATCATTGTAATTGTTGTGAATTTCAATCTTTTTCTATGAAGATCAATTATATCTTCAAAAATGATGATAACATTTTGATGTCATCAGTTCAAATCTGAAAGTATTTCTCAATTTTATTAGCAATTTCTATAAATGTTTGTTTGGTGCTGCTGCTGCTGCTCTTTAAGTTTGAATTCTGAAAACCAGACAATGATGAAACCTGCTGTAATAATGCTTGTCTGCAATTTCATCTGAAACTTGAGATAAATTGTGTTTTTCTTTTTGGTGGAAAAACTTAAAATTTTGGTTTTCTTTTTGATGGAAAAACTTAAAATTTTGGTTTTCTTTTTGATGGAAAAACTGAAAATTATGTTTTCCATTTTGGCGAAAAATCACTGTAGTATATCATAAATTTCAAAGCTGATGATATTTTCCGTGATAATGAACTTTGAGAGAAACTTCAGATGTGAATTTCTAAATGTTTGTTGCTTATTTCTGTGTCACTTCTATCAGTGTTTTGATATTGATATTGATATTGAGATATCAGATGTAGTCAATCAATCTATGTTCGTAGAATCTCAATTTCAAAACAGTCAGTTCAACATCTCTTTCAATTTGGATGTTAAGTCGACTGGTTTAAAAGTTGTGGCCTCTTATAAAAGTTGTGTCACATTAAATGCATCTATTAGAAGATGAGATTGTAAACACTGATTACAATTTAGTCGTGTATGATTTGATACTCAGTGGAATCCACGCATTCAGCCTGAGCAATAGGTGGCGCTACCAGCGTCTCAAACTCTCCTACTATGTAAAAACAGAGCTTCGGGTAAGTGCGCGGAGATGGTGTCCGAGCAATAGGTGGCGCTACCAGCCTTCCTATAGATCTCAAAAACTCCCTTAAAAATACATTAAACCTTGATCAGAGTTTCGGGTAAGTGCGCGGAGACGATGGTGCCTGAGCGATAATAGGTGGCGCTACCAGCCTTCCTATTGCTCCCAACTCTTAACAAACCCCAAATATCCCTCATCTAATCTCCGGGGCAACAGGTAAAGTTGCGGAGACGGTGAAGAGTAATAGGTGGCGCTACCAGTCGCCTAGAACTCGCAAATCAAACACATCCATCTTTAAAAAAACTATCCATTCCTAATCAGAGCGCAGAGACGATAGTGACAGAGCAATAGGTGGCGCTACCAGCCTCGCTAGAGCTCCTAACTATCAAAAACCTCACGTGTCCTTTTCCCAAACATCCTCTAGAAATAACAGCCTCAAAAAGCTGTATATCTGCACGAAAAAATCCAAACTCCTCGAATGACGAGGTCGGGTAGGTTCAGTAGGTTCAGTAGGTTCTCAGATCCGTCTTTTTAAAGACTCTGTGGACTCTATGTGTCAAATCAACGTTAACTGATCTTGTATCAGAGAAATCTACGTTAATGATCACTGTGTTAAATAGTGATTAACTAACCCTACTAATACTAATCAATCGGGGGTTTATTGACAATCACTGATCAAATAATACAATTATTGCAATTGTAAACGACAAGGACGGATTTAAACCTTTAACATGTAAATTTATAAGATGCTCGAACAGATTTTACGCCTCAAAAATATTTCTTTTCTTTCCAGTTGAATAATTCCAAATGTAGCTGATCAGACGAACAGATGAGAACCAATTCACAGTCGCGAGAACGACAGATAATCCTGCAGCAACGTAGATCTCATGTTCATGGAAACAGCCAGCAGAATCCAGCTGAAGTGGATCCATCAGTTGAACCAAGATCTTCCACCGGATGATGGTCGCAATACAAAAAAGCTAAGTTTGATTTATCATTCTATATTTGGGGGGTAAGAGAGAGAGAGAGAGAGTGTGGAGTGCCGAGAGTCCGCAAAACCAAATACGTGTAGAAATACACATAAATGAGGCGTCGAAAAGCTTTTTTAAAAGCTCATCTCAAAACTTTCTAACGCTTTATAACTTTTAACTGAAAGTAAAAAAAAAATATATATCCGAACGACACAAAATCGTTAAACGATGTTCTGTGTCTGCACCGCACTAGTTTAGAATCATTACTTAGGATAAGATAACTTGGGATAAGATCTTAAAATGACTTTTCTCTTGTTAGTAGATTAGCCTCATAACAAAAACCTTCGGCCAAAATCTTGCTAACAAAATACCCTCAAACCTTGGTCTCTGTTAGCTCTGTGCTGGAATTTCTTTTCACTCGATATAGTTTATTAGAATATCTTATCTTTACTCATTATAAATAATTGTAAATATATGTTATTAATGTAAATACGTAATTACTATTTTATCATTATATCTTAGTCAGTTATTAATTGTTTATAATCATTAGCTTTAGTTTTATTTTATGTAAATACAATTTTGTAAATAAGTTGCATTTTAGATTTAGTATCTATTCTATATAAGGATAATTATGTTAGTTATAGATGGCGCTGTAAGTTATATTTTACTGTATATTAGTTAAAATATTATATTAGCAGATTCAAACTGATATAGGTAACTATTACTATAATAAGCTATCTAGTCACTAGTCCGAGTGGACGCTAGTTCACTCGATGACGTGCACTAACTAATCGCTGTCTCCGTGGCCCCATTTTTTATCTAATATCAAATTCCCAGTAAAGATCGTCTTTGTGAAAGCTCTGCAGTAGAATAACTGATTCAATATATGATATATTCTACTTTTTAATGATGGAAAATATTAAGAAGTCATCAATAGTTTATAACAAAAACTGCGCCAAATCCTGTTAACAAAGTTCAAATAGTCTCCGTTCGCTCTGTGAAAGGTGTATCATCGTTGCTAGTTCTATACAGGATTAGCTCGTGATATTTTGTATTTTTAGAAAAATCCTGCGCTGTTTAATCGCTGGTCAATTAGACTAAAGTTCTATTGGTCCAGTGGTTAGCACGCTTGTCTTGTCTCTTTAAATATAATAAGATCATCTCCGTTAAGCTCTGTTAAAGGTGTATAATTAATGCTAGTTACTGCTCAATATAGGATGAATAAAAGAAATTTAATAAAATCTTGCGCTGTTTAACCACTGGTCAATTAGACTAAAGTTCTACTGGTCCAGTGGTGAGCACGCTTGTCTTTTACCATTACATATATAGATCATCTCCGCAAGCTCTGTTTTAATCATGTGATCAAAGTTACTATATCATAGTTCCTTTAGGAAATTGTCTCTGAAAAAATATCAATATCAATATTAGGGTGTTATGGCTTTTTATTTAAAATCGCAATCTCCGAAGGAATTGCAATTATTAAATATGTTTTCTTACTGGAATCTTGGATGTTCGTTAGTGAAATCTCAATTGTAAAAAAGATTTGCGATTATTTCTAATGTTTTCTTAGTGGAATCTCAATTTCAAAAAGACTCATTTCAAGATGTCTTACTGACATTTAGTTTTGAAAGTTTTTGATTTTTAGTTGATGTTGGTCGCCACAATTATATCAAATTCTCATTGAAATCCTCTGAAGAAAAAGATAGTTCCATCTTTGTTGCTGAATCTCAATTTGCAATTAATCAAATATCACCTTCCCGAAATCTCAATATTTCAATATCGATTTTATTAAAATACTTTTAGAAGTGAAGTTTATAAAAGTAGAATTGAATCAATTGAAGTTCCTCACTTTGTTCATGTAATTTCAATCCGAATATGGAATCTTCATTCAATCTTTGTAAATGAAATCTCAACTTTGAAAGGGATTCAAAATCAATCAAATTTTTTCACTTTATTTCAGTTATTCTTATTTCGATGTCTAATAATAGAATACTGTTTGTTGATTGAAGAATCAAACAGACTTCTTGTAAATAAACTGATTGTTTTTGAAATGAAATATCGTAAATCAATTCAGTTTGATTTACAATAGAAAAGTACATTTATATTTATGTCTAATGATAATTGGCATTAATAGAAATGCAGTAGTTTATTCTTGGTGTTTGCGCAACATTCAGGTTTTATCCAAAACGTCTGGTGTCATTTCAAATATTCCAATTGATAAATTTGCACCAAACAATCAAAAATAGAAATTACTGAAAATAAAAGTGATTGCGAGTAAAAGCTTTGACGCTTTGAAACTTTACTTCAAATTTAGCCTAATATAAATTTAGCCTAATATAAGTTTATCAATGATACCGGTGTCTATAGAAAGATTAGGAATCAATTAGAAAACTGAAGTGCCGTTTTGGAAATAAATGCAGGACTTCTCCGAGTACAATTCTAATGATTTATCAGTTTCAATCAGGTCTGATTTAATGACCACTTGTGTGAACTCATTTATGTAGTAACTTTGTTTTGCATAAATGGTTTGCTTTTATTCAATTTTACTTTGTTCAGATATTAAACATATTCTGTTCATTTGTTTATTTGTTTGTTTGTACTCGTATTAGACTGAAGTCCTTAAATACATTCAGTGGCACTATTTCTAAATATAGTTACAATTTTGAGGTATATTTTAAAATTCATCGATATAATTAATTTTATGTTGTGTATAGTTTTATTACTGACACCGGTTTAGAGTGAGAAATAATGAGTGGTGAGGTGTCGTTTTGGGACTTCTCCGAGTACAAATTTACAAGTCAAAATTTCTCCATTCTTTATTTCTAAACGTCAGTTTAACCGGTCAAAAAGGACCACCGCGAACTCATTCATGTCTTATACATAATGGTTTGCCTCATTCAATTTAACACATGTTTCTATTTTCAGCGTCCTCGTATTAGATGAAAGTCCCGATTCATTTGTGGCACTTTCTCCACTCTCATTTGCATAATCATTGTAATCAGCCATAGCAAATGACATGTAGTAATCTTTAAAAATGAAGATGAATTATTTTTTCTCAAGATGATATTGACGTCGTGATGTCATCTGTTTATATCTGACAAGTATTTCTCAATTTTATTGGCAATTTCTATAAATGTTTGTTTGGTGCTGCTTTTAAATTTGAAAATTCTTAAAACCAGACAATGATGAAATTTGAAAAGAAACAAGCTTGAATACTGGTTGTTGGCAATTTCATGTGCAACTCAAGATACAGAAACTTAAGATAGCGTTTTTCCTTTTGACGGGAAAAAATGTTTTCATTTTTGATGGAAAGACTTAAATTGTATCTTTCCTTTTGACGGAACGGAATAAAATCGTTTTTCTTTTTGATGGAAAAACTTTAAATCGTGTTTTCCATTTTGGCGGAAAATCACTGTAGTATATCATAAATTTCAAAGCTGATGATATTTTCCGTGATAATGAACTTTGAGAGAAACTTCAGATGTGAATTTCTAAATGTTTGTTGCTAATTTCTGTGTCACTTCTATCGGTTTTTTAATATAATATTGAGATATTGATTGTAGTCAGTGAATCTTTGTTACTAGAATATCAATTGCAAATACTATTTGCAATATTTCAAATATTTTCTTACTGAAATCTCTATCTTTGTTAATGAAATCTCAATCTGAAACGAGTCATTTCATGATCTCATTTAATCCGGCATCTCATTTTATGACAAGTTCATATTTTCTTATGATTTACTGACATTTAGTCAATTGGTTTAAAAATTCAGTAAAAGTTTTCTGTCATATTAAAGTCTTTGGTGACATCGATGAGACATTAGTCACTTATTGTAATAGTCATGCATGACTGTTTAATTTATCAGAGGCAGAGAGTACTATTCCTGAGCAATAGGTGGCACTACCAGCCACATTTTTAACTCCCCTGAATTACTTAAACTGTATGAAATATAATCAGAGCTTCAGGTAGGTGAGCGGAGATGGTGTTTGAGCAATAGGTGGCGCTACCAGCCTCCATATAGCTCTTAGATCTCAAAAACTCCCCTAAAAATACATTAAACCTTGATCAGAGTTTCGGGTAGGTGGGCGGAGACGATGGTGCCTGAGCGATAATAGGTGGCGCTACCAGCCTTCCTATTGCTCCCAACTGTAAAAAATTCCCTTGAAATCACTTAATCGTGCAAATTCAATTATGTAAATCAGAGCTTCTGGTAAGTTGCAAAGACGATAGTGCCTGAGAAATAGGTGGCGCTACCAGCCTCGCTATAGCTCCCAACTCTTAACAAACCCCAAATATCCCTCATCTAATCATCTCTCCTGGGGCAACAGGTAAAGTCGCGGAGACAATCAAGAGCACTAGGGTTAGATTTATTGTAATAGGTCTAGATATTTATTGTAAATATGATGCAAATAACGAATAATCTTTTCCTCCATATACACCATCAGTGTATTTGTATTCATACTCTTTAAATGCTGTTCATTCCTATCAGAGCGCAGAGACCGTAGTGCCTGAGCAATAGGTGGCGTTACCAGTCTCGCTATTAGCTCCCAACTCTTAACAAACCCGATAAATCCTGCTAATCAATGAAAATTGTCTAGAAATAGACGAAAATCTCTATCTTTTTTTGCATGAAAACTCTTCAAACAATGATGTCATGTAGGCTCGCAGATCTGTCTTTTTAAAGACTCTGTGGACTCTATGTGTCAAATCAACGTTAACTGATCTTGTATCAGAGAAATCTACGTTAATGATCACTGTGTTAAATAGTGATTAACTAACGCTACTAATACTAATCAATCGGGGGTTTATTGACAAAGAGGGATTTTAACCTTTAACATGTTAATTTATAAGATACTCGAACAGATGATGACCAATTGACCCAATGTTTACCAATCATCAACTTTTATCCCGTTAGCGGACAATGTCTGATGACCAGTTGACCCAATAGTTAACCAATCAGGGACCTCTATCCTGTAAGATGGGGGGGGGGGGGGGAATAATCGGTGACCGAATGGTACCTGTGATGACCGCAGAAGATCCTGAAATGTGTGCAGAGAAATATGAACAGAGTTGAAGATGAGTTTAGGACCAATGACAGCACGATGAGCAGATGGCAGTATTTGGTTTAGAAAGTTTTCAAGGCAAGACGACAGTTTGTTGTGATATAAGGTGAGTTTAGATATTTGTTGTACTCAGATATCTGTATGATTTCATATATCTGTATATATTTACATAGTTCTACAGCTGATAGAGATGATGATACCAGTAGAACTTCAGCAAGAGGCGACAAAGTTAACATACAATAATCGGACAGGAGCAACAAGAGTTTACGAGCAACTCATACGAGCAGCATCAGCAGCAGTGAGTTTACCGGAGACAGATTATGGGCAGGAGTTGCAGAATTTGGTTTAGTAGCAACAGAGGCGATTATGCAGCGGTAATTGATAAGGGAAGACAATAATTAAGTTACTTGTCGTATGGTGAGTTAGCTTTCAAAATTAAAATCATTGCCTTTTCACATCTCATCAAGTCGAGTCCTAGGGAACATTTTTTTCGTTGAATCGTTCTTATAAATTGTTTTTGTGGCCAGGTAGATCCAGAAAATGAGAGCAAAGAGTTGAAGATGAGTTTACCAGCAACAGATGACGAGCAGTAGATGGCAGAATATGGTTTAGGAGCAGCAGAAACAGTTTTAGAGTTTTCAAGTCAAGACAACAGTTTTTTGTGATTATGTGGTGAGTTAGATTTCAAAATTCATTTTAGATTTCAACCAAACAGTAACTTCCCATCAAGTTGTACGTTACTTTTACAAAAACTTCATTGATTTGTATGAATTGTAATTTTCCAGAGTTCACTACGTTGAGAGTTTACTACGACCGAGTTACAGCAGAGACGCTGGAGTTTACAAGCGAAGGAGCAGCGAGTTTACAAACAATGATTCGAGGAGCAACAACCGAAGGAGCAGCGAGTTTACAAACAATGATCCGAGGAGCAACAACCGAAGGAGCAGCGAGTTTACAAACAATGATCTGAGGAGCAACAACCGAAGGAGCAGCGAGTTTACAAACAATGATCTGAGGAGCAACAACCGAAGGAGCAGCGAGTTTATTAACAATGATTCAAGGAGCAGCGACTGAGCAGCAGCAGCAGCAGCAGCAGCAGCGACCGGCGGACAATCCTTTAGTGTAGTGCACATTTTTTAAAGGGGCCCGAAATTCACGACGAAAATGATGCAGTATGATGTAAATGGAGGTGGTGTAAGGTAGGTGCGATTCTGATGTGTATTTGTTGGTCTTGTGTGAATCTGTGTGTGAATCTGTGTGTGAATCTGTGTGTTATGAATGAGTCCTATTTACATCATCTGGTATCGTTTTCTCGTGAAATCAAAAATAGGTTTTTTTCATTCATTCATAAAACATCGCCTCCAAAAAAACAGCCCGATCTCTTTACTTAATTTATTACTTGATCTTTTGATAGTTTATTCAATACATTCTCTGACTTTCTTATTCTCCTCAACAATTCTCCTCTTTTTACTTCATTTTTCTTAACTAACAAACCGGGTGTTGGCAGCACGATAGGATGTGCATAATAAACGAATGAAAGATCAAGTTTCCTTTAAAATAGCCCCACTCTCATTCACTTAATGTGAATATTCATCGTTTTATGAATGATGGTTAATAGAAGTCTAAAATCTTGTATTAATTATGAATAGAAAGAAAAAAAAATGTATTAATTATGAAAAAAAATTATGTATTAATTATGAAAAAATTGAATTTAAATCATATTAAAATGATAATAGTAATAATAATAATAATGTAGATAAAAAAATAAGTTTTATTGTTAACCTTACTGCCTTCGAGGTTATGTCTGGTTTTAGTGCGGAGGTTTCGAACCTTACGCTTTCCAGAGTGAACTTAACCTTTCGGAGGATTTTAGCTGGATGAACACGGCAGTCCTGAGTTGAAAACAGTCATATTTCAACTCTTCGCTTGTGTCTCCGGCTTAGTGTTACACCATAGACTCTTAGGTTTTTGAGTCAATGTTTTTGTCATGGACGTATCTAGGCTTTACGTTCATGGCAAATTTTAATAGAGTTATGTTTGTATCAAAGTCTTTTTCGTCGACTCATAAAATACCGATTTAATCAAAATCCTGCGGAAAATATAGAGGAGCAGTTTGTTATTGACTGAGGATGTGTCGTCTGCAGGGTACGAGCCTCCGGTCGGTCGAGGAACCTTTTACCGCGATGTTATTTCAGCATTCTATCAGCTCAACTACACATAAACAAAACATTCAAAAACAAAAATACGCACAAAACAAAAACCACTAAAAATACAAAGGGTTAAATAAAAACAACTACTTAAAATAGAAAAAAATGACACATATATAAACAGTTGATAGGATAGAATGCTGGGTACTTCGCGAATCAAGTTTCATCAAGTTTTACTCGATGATAACTTTATCCAATATAATCGAGTTTCCTCTAATACTATTTTCATAGTCAGGTATTTTGTTATTTTCGGTAATTTATGGGTTTGCAGAAATTGACGATTGTAGCTACAATATTTTTCTATGTAATTTTTAATTTGCGCATTTATTGAAATTGCTGAGAGGATTAATAAAATCACTCCATTATTATCTTATATTGTTAGAGAATGATTATTATGTTGATATTGATTGTAAGTGTTAAGTGTTTTTCATGAAATACCGCTTTCTGGTGAATTGGAAGAGCAGTCTCTGGCGACTGAGGAGGACGTACGGTAAACAGTGACTTGATCATTTCAAACGTCATCGGTTATAAGCATTCTATGGACTCAATTAACGAGTAAAAACACTCAACCAAATAAAATCAAACACAAACTCACACAAAAAAACACAAAATCCATCAACTTCAAAAATAAATGATTGATATCATAGAATGCTCGATTGATGACTTTGTTTATAATTGAGAGTAATTGATGATAAAATTAACAAGGTCATTTCTTGGTCTTAAATTTCTCATATCAGATTTGTGGTATTTCCTGAATCAAAGACATTGTTGTAGCTACACTATTTTTTAAGTAGTATTTAATGTGAATCATAATATAGAATAATATATCATAGTATCAAAACAATTTGTAATAATCAAAGTAATTAAAGTTAGTTGAAAATATCTTTGTTTAATATAACGTTTTATAAGTTGTAAGAGGGTCGGATGTTTGGGCGGAGTCTAGTATCAAATACTGTTTTAAATGATGTAAGTTAAAGTTGAAAATTTATTAAAGTTTTATGTAGTAGAATTTGTTAAGTCTGTAGTTGTTATTAAGAGGGTCGGATGTTGGGTGGAGTCTAGTATCAAAACTGTTTTGTGTGGTGTAACGCTTAAGTATACTAAGTTAGTATCGAAAAAAATATCTTTGTATTTTGTTGATTTTTTGTGTTGTATTTTGTTGATTTTGTTGTGTTGAGCTTGTGTTGATCGAAATATCTTTGTATTTTGTTGATTTTTTGTGTTGTATTTTGTTGATTTTTTGTGTTGTATTTTGTTGATTTTTTGTGTTGTATTTTGTTGTGTTGATCGAACAGTAAATTGAATAATATATGCCAACCAAATTGCGGGTTTTTTATTTTTTGTTAGTTTTCTTTAAACCAGTTTTTAGTCGAATACTGGTTTGCTGATTGCATCTTGTTCAATAAAATCTATGCTTTTATATTTTCCGCCTGTTGGTTGTCGTAGCTCCGTCTATTCAAGACTGATAAGTACCAAGTATACACTTCAATGCAGGAGCAATCTGCAGCCTGGATCCATCGACCCCCTCTCATCCTGGATCCTGCCTCCCCTCTCAGCCTGGATCCTGCCTCCCCTCTTAGCTTGGACCTTTTCAAAGTCAGTTATTAGATTGACTGTAAAACTATTAAGTTGGTCTTAACTCTTAAAGCCGTCCCCTGTTTTAGATCCAATACCAGTCACCAGCCATAAACAATAAAACTGACACTAATAAGTGGTCCTGATGCTGAATAGAGGATATACCGGGTTCGAACCCAGTCCATTGGTACTGTTTCTGAGTGGTTATGATGCTGGTTAGCGGATGTACAGGGTGTGTCAAGACCGTACGGTGCTGCCGCTATGCTCATCGTTAGCGGAATTTTCGTACACTAACTAAAGTCAACTCTGGCAATCGACGTGCTGTCCACTTATACTCGGTAACCCTAGCTTGCCAGAGTAGACTTACGTTAGTGTATGAAAATCCCGCTAACAATGAGCATAGCGGCAGCACCGTACGGTAAAATGTTGATATCTTAGTAATTACTGACACTGATTCAGAGTGGTCCTGATGCTGAATAAAGGATGTACAGGGGTGTCGCGGGTTCGAGCCCAGTAATTACTGATACTGATTCAGAGTGGTCCTGATGCTAAATAGATGACGTACAGGGGGTGTCGCGGGTTCGAGCCCAGTAATTACTGATGCTGTTTCAGAGTGGTCCTGATGCTGAATAGAGGATGTACAGGGGTGTTCCGGGTTCGAGCCCAGTAATTACTGTTACTGATTCTGAGTGGTCCTGATACTGAATAGATGATGTACAGGGGTGTTCCGGGTTCGAGCCCAGTAATTACTGATGCTGATTCAGAGTGGTCCTGATGCTGAATAGAAGATGTGCAGGGGTGTTCCGGGTTCGAGCCCAGTAATTACTGATACTGATTCAGAGTGGTCCTGATGCTGAATAGAGGATGTACAAGGGTGTTCCGGGTTCGAGCCCAGTAATTACTGTTACTGATTCAGAGTGGTCCTGATGCTTAAGAGAGGATGTACAGGGGTGTCGCGGGTTCGAGCCCAGTAATTACTGATACTGATTCAGTGTGGTCCTGATGCTGAATAGAGGATGTACTTTGATGCCCGACGTGGAGTGGATATCGAGATTTCCAACGAGATCGCCATCTATTGGAATTTGGCTGAACTGTCTCGATAGCTCTTACTTGTCTCACTGACTCTTCTTTAATCTGTTAAAATCACACTCGCCATCTGGTGGAAATAACTATCATTAGACTGTAGTAGCCTAGAAATCCGCCAGATGGGGAGTGTGATTTTAACGAATTAAAGAAGAGTCAGTGAGACAAATAAGAGCAATCTAGTGAGTCCATCCAAAATCCAATAGATGGCGATCAAAGCATTATATTAAACTTAGCCGATATCCCGGGTTCGACCCCAGTAATTACTGACACTGATTCGAAGTGGTACTGATGCTGAATAGAGGATGTAATTACTGGCACCGAATCAGAGTGGTCTTGATGCTGAATAGAGGATGTACAGGGGTGTCCCGGGTTCAAACGAAGTAATTACTGATACTGATACAGAGTGGTCCTGATGCTGAATAGAGGATGTACAGGGGTGTCCCGGGTTCGAATCCAGTAATTACTGATACTGATTCAGAGTGGTCCTGACGCTGATAAGAGGATGTACAGGGGGTGTCACGACCGTACGGTGCTGCCGCTATGCTCATCGTTAGCGGAATTTTCATACACTAACTAAAGTCAACTCTGGCAATTGACGTGCTGTCCACTTATACTCGGTAACCCTAGCTTGCCAGAGTAGACTTACGTTAGTGTATGAAAATCCCGCTAACAATGAGCATAGCGGCAGCACCGTACGGTTAAATGTTGATATCTTAGTAATTACTGACACTGATTCAGAGTGGTCCTGATGCTGAATAGAGGATGTACAGGGGTGTCGCGGGTTCGAGCCCAGTAATTACTGATACTGATTCAGAGTGGTCCTGATGCTAAATAGATGATGTACAGGGGGTGTCGCGGGTTCGAGCCCAGTAATTACTGATACTGATTCAGAGTGGTCCTGATGCTAAATAGATGATGTACAGGGGTGTTGCGGGTTCGAGCCCAGTAATTACTGATGCTGTTTCAGAGTGGTCCTGATGCTGAATAGAGGATGTACAGGGGTGTTCCGGGTTCGAGACCAGTAATTACTGATGCTGATTCAGAGTGGTCCTGATGCTGAATAGAGGATGTGCAGGGGTGTTCCGGGTTCGAGCCCAGTAATTACTGTTACTGATTCAGAGTGGTCCTGATGCTGAATAGAGGATGTGCAGGGGTGTTCCGGGTTCGAGCCCAGTAATTACTGTTACTGATTCAGAGTGGTCCTGATGCTGAATAGAGGATGTACAGGGGTGTTCCGGGTTCGAGCCCAGTAATTACTGTTACTAATTCTGAGTGGTCCTGATGCTGAATAGATGATGTACAGGGGTGTCGCGGGTTCGAGCCCAGTAATTACTGATACTGATTCAGAGTGGTCCTGATGCTGAATAGATGATGTACAGGGGTGTTCCGGGTTCGAGCCCAGTAATTACTGATGCTGATTCAGAGGGGACCTGATGCTGAATAGAGAATGTACAGGGGTGTTCCGGGTTCGAGCCCAGTAATTACTGTTACTGATTCTGAGTGGTCCTGATGCTGAATAGATGATGTACAGGGGTGTCGCGGGTTCGAGCCCAGTAATTACTGATACTGATTCAGAGTGGTCCTGATGCTGAATAGATGATGTACAGGGGTGTCGCGGGTTCGAGCCCAGTAATTACTGATACTGATTCAGAGTGGTCCTGATGCTAAATAGAGGATGTACAGGGGTGTTCCGGGTTCGAGCCCAGTAATTACTGATGCTGATTCAGAGTGGTCCTGATGATGAATAGAGGATGTACAGGGGTGTTCCGGGTTCGAGCCCAGTAATTACTGATGCTGATTAAGAGTGGTCCTGATGCTGAATTGAGGATGTGCAGGGGGTGTCACGACCGTACGGTGCTGCCGCTATGCTCATCGTTAGCGGAATTTTCGTACACTAACTAAAGTCAACTCTGGCAATCGACGTGCTGTCCACTTATTCTCCGTAACTCTAGCTTGCCAGAGTAGACTTACGTTAGTGTATGAAAATCCCGCTAACAAAGAGCATAGCGGCAGCACCGTACGGTAAAATGTTGATATCTTAGTAATTACTGACACTGATTCAGAGTGGTCCTGATGCTGAATAGAGGATGTACAGGGGTGTCGCGGGTTCGAGCCCAGTAATTACTGATACTGATTCAGAGTGGTCCTGATGCTAAATAGAGGATGTACAGGGGTGTTCCGGGTTCGAGCCCAGTAATTACTGATGCTGATTCAGAGTGGTCCTGATGCTGAATAGAGGATGTACAGGGGTGTCGCGGGTTCGAGCCCAGTAATTACTGATACTGATTCAGAGTGGTCCTGATGCTGAATTGAGGATGTGCAGGGGGTGTCACGACCGTACGGTGCTGCCGCTATGCTCATCGTTAGCGGAATTTTCGTACACTAACTAAAGTCAACTCTGGCAATCGACGTGCTGTCCACTTATTCTCCGTAACTCTAGCTTGCCAGAGTAGACTTACGTTAGTGTATGAAAATCCCGCTAACAATGAGCATAGCGGCAGCACCGTACGGTAAAATGTTGATATCTTAGTAATTACTGACACTGATTCAGAGTGGTCCTGATGCTGAATAGAGGATGTACAGGGGTGTCGCGGGTTCGAGCCCAGTAATTACTGATACTGATTCAGAGTGGTCCTGATGCTGAATTGAGGATGTGCAGGGGGTGTCACGACCGTACGGTGCTGCCGCTATGCTCATCGTTAGCGGAATTTTCGTACACTAACTAAAGTCAACTCTGGCAATCGACGTGCTGTCCACTTATTCTCCGTAACTCTAGCTTGCCAGAGTAGACTTACGTTAGTGTATGAAAATCCCGCTAACAATGAGCATAGCGGCAGCACCGTACGGTAAAATGTTGATATCTTAGTAATTACTGACACTGATTCAGAGTGGTCCTGATGCTGAATAGAGGATGTACAGGGGTGTCGCGGGTTCGAGCCCAGTAATTACTGATACTGATTCAGAGTGGTCCTGATGCTGAATAGATAATGTACAGGGGTGTTCCGGGTTCGAGCCCAGTAATTACTGATGCTGATTCAGAGTGGTCCTGATGCTGAATAGAGGATGTGCAGGGGTGTTCCGGGTTCGAGCCCAGTAATTACTGTTACTGATTCAGAGTGGTCCTGATGCTGAATATAGGATGTGCAGGGGTGTTCCGGGTTCGAGCCCAGTAATTACTGCTACTGATTCTGAGTGGTCCTGATGCTGAATAGATGATGTACAGGGGTGTCGCGGGTTCGAGCCCAGTAATTACTGATACTGATTCAGAGTGGTCCTGATGCTAAATAGATGATGTACAGGGGTGTCGCGGGTTCGAGCCCAGTAATTACTGATACTGATTCAGAGTGGTCCTGATGCTGAATAGAGGATGTACTTTGATGCCCGACGTGGAGTGGATATCGAGATTTCCAACGAGATCGCCATCTATTGGAATTTGGCTGAACTGTCTCGATAGCTCTTACTTGTCTCACTGACTCTTCTTTAATCTGTTAAAATCACACTCGCCATCTGGTGGAAATAACTATCATTAGACTGTAGTAGCCTAGAAATCCACCAGATGGGGAGTGTGATTTTAACGAATTAAAGAAGAGTCAGTGAGACAAATAAGAGCAATCTAGTGAGTCCATCCAAAATCCAATAGATGGCGATCAAAGCATTATATTAAACTTAGCCGATATCCCGGGTTCGACCCCAGTAATTACTGACACTGATTCGTAGTGGTACTGATGCTGAATAGAGGATGTAATTACTGGCACCGAATCAGAGTGGTCTTGATGCTGAATAGAGGATGTACAGGGGTGTCCCGGGTTCAAACGAAGTAATTACTGATACTGATACAGAGTGGTCCTGATGCTGAATAGAGGATGTGCAGGGGTGTCCCGGGTTCGAACGAAGTAATTACTGATACTGATACAGAGTGGTCCTGATGCTGAATAGAGGATGTACAGGGTGTCCCGGGTTCGAATCCAGTAATTACTGATACTGATTCAGAGTGGTCCTGATGCTGAATAGAGGATGTACAGGGGTGTCCCAGGTTCGAACGAAGTAATTACTGATACTGATACAGAGTGGTCCTGATGCTGAATAGAGGATGTACAGGGGTGTCCCGGGTTCGAATCCAGTAATTACTGATACTGATTCAGAGTGGTCCTGATGCTGATAAGAGGATGTACAGGGGGTGTTCCGGGTTCGAGCCCAGTAATTACTGATGCTGATTCAGAGTGGTCCTGATGCTGAATATAGGATGTGCAGGGGTGTTCCGGGTTCGAGCCCAGTAATTACTGCTACTGATTCTGAGTGGTCCTGATGCTGAATAGATGATGTACAGGGGTGTCGCGGGTTCGAGCCAAGTAATTACTGATACTGATACAGAGTGGTCCTGATGCTGAATAGAGGATGTGCAGGGGTGTCCCGGGTTCGAACGAAGTAATTACTGATACTGATACAGAGTGGTCCTGATGCTGAATAGAGGATGTACAGGGTGTCCCGGGTTCGAATCCAGTAATTACTGATACTGATTCAGAGTGGTCCTGATGCTGAATAGAGGATGTACAGGGGTGTCCCAGGTTCGAACGAAGTAATTACTGATACTGATACAGAGTGGTCCTGATGCTGAATAGAGGATGTACAGGGGTGTCCCGGGTTCGAATCCAGTAATTACTGATACTGATTCAGAGTGGTCCTGATGCTGATAAGAGGATGTACAGGGGGTGTCACGACCGTACGGTGCTGCCGCTATGCTCATCGTTAGCGGAATTTTCGTACACTAACTAAAGTCAACTCTGGCAATCGACGTGCTGTCCAGTTATACTCCGTAACCCTAGCTTGCCAGAGTAGACTTACGTTAGTGTATGAAAATCCCGCTAACAATGAGCATAGCGGCAGCACCTTACGGTAAAATGTTGTTATCTTAGTAACTTCTGATACTGATTCAGAGTGGTCCTGATGCTAAATTGAGGATGTACAGGGGTGTCGCGGGTTCGAGCCCAGTAATTACTGATACTGATTCAGAGTGGTCCTGATGCTAAATTGAGGATGTACAGGGGTGTCGCGGGTTCGAGCCCAGTAATTACTGATACTGATTCAGAGTGGTCCTGATGCTGAATAGAGGATGTGCAGGGGTGTCACGACCGTACGGTGCTGCCGCTATGCTCATCGTTAGCGGAATTTTCGTACACTAACTAAAGTCAACTCTGGCAATCGACGTGCTGTCCACTTATTCTCCGTAACTCTAGCTTGCCAGAGTAGACTTACGTTAGTGTATGAAAATCCCGCTAACAATGAGCATAGCGGCAGCACCGTACGGTAAAATGTTGATATCTTAGTAATTACTGACACTGATTCAGAGTGGTCCTGATGCTGAATAGAGGATGTACAGGGGTGTCGCGGGTTCGAGCCCAGTAATTACTGATACTGATTCAGAGTGGTCCTGATGCTGAATTGAGGATGTGCAGGGGGTGTCACGACCGTAAGGTGCTGCCGCTATGCTCATCGTTAGCGGAATTTTCGTACACTAACTAAAGTCAACTCTGGCAATCGACGTGCTGTCCACTTATTCTCCGTAACTCTAGCTTGCCAGAGTAGACTTACGTTAGTGTATGAAAATCCCGCTAACAATGAGCATAGCGGCAGCACCGTACGGTAAAATGTTGATATCTTAGTAATTACTGACACTGATTCAGAGTGGTCCTGATGCTGAATAGAGGATGTACAGGGGTGTCGCGGGTTCGAGCCCAGTAATTACTGATACTGATTCAGAGTGGTCCTGATGCTAAATAGAGGATGTACAGGGGTGTTCCGGGTTCGAGCCCAGTAATTACTGATGCTGATTCAGAGTGGTCCTGATGCTGAATAGAGGATGTACAGGGGTGTCGCGGGTTCGAGCCCAGTAATTACTGATACTGATTCAGAGTGGTCCTGATGCTGAATTGAGGATGTGCAGGGGGTGTCACGACCGTACGGTGCTGCCGCTATGCTCATCGTTAGCGGAATTTTCGTACACTAACTAAAGTCAACTCTGGCAATCGACGTGCTGTCCACTTATTCTCCGTAACTCTAGCTTGCCAGAGTAGACTTACGTTAGTGTATGAAAATCCCGCTAACAATGAGCATAGCGGCAGCACCGTACGGTAAAATGTTGATATCTTAGTAATTACTGACACTGATTCAGAGTGGTCCTGATGCTGAATAGAGGATGTACAGGGGTGTCGCGGGTTCGAGCCCAGTAATTACTGATACTGATTCAGAGTGGTCCTGATGCTGAATTGAGGATGTGCAGGGGGTGTCACGACCGTACGGTGCTGCCGCTATGCTCATCGTTAGCGGAATTTTCGTACACTAACTAAAGTCAACTCTGGCAATCGACGTGCTGTCCACTTATTCTCCGTAACTCTAGCTTGCCAGAGTAGACTTACGTTAGTGTATGAAAATCCCGCTAACAATGAGCATAGCGGCAGCACCGTACGGTAAAATGTTGATATCTTAGTAATTACTGACACTGATTCAGAGTGGTCCTGATGCTGAATAGAGGATGTACAGGGGTGTCGCGGGTTCGAGCCCAGTAATTACTGATACTGATTCAGAGTGGTCCTGATGCTGAATAGATAATGTACAGGGGTGTTCCGGGTTCGAGCCCAGTAATTACTGATGCTGATTCAGAGTGGTCCTGATGCTGAATAGAGGATGTGCAGGGGTGTTCCGGGTTCGAGCCCAGTAATTACTGTTACTGATTCAGAGTGGTCCTGATGCTGAATATAGGATGTGCAGGGGTGTTCCGGGTTCGAGCCCAGTAATTACTGCTACTGATTCTGAGTGGTCCTGATGCTGAATAGATGATGTACAGGGGTGTCGCGGGTTCGAGCCCAGTAATTACTGATACTGATTCAGAGTGGTCCTGATGCTAAATAGATGATGTACAGGGGTGTCGCGGGTTCGAGCCCAGTAATTACTGATACTGATTCAGAGTGGTCCTGATGCTGAATAGAGGATGTACTTTGATGCCCGACGTGGAGTGGATATCGAGATTTCCAACGAGATCGCCATCTATTGGAATTTGGCTGAACTGTCTCGATAGCTCTTACTTGTCTCACTGACTCTTCTTTAATCTGTTAAAATCACACTCGCCATCTGGTGGAAATAACTATCATTAGACTGTAGTAGCCTAAAAATCCACCAGATGGGGAGTGTGATTTTAACGAATTAAAGAAGAGTCAGTGAGACAAATAAGAGCAATCTAGTGAGTCCATCCAAAATCCAATAGATGGCGATCAAAGCATTATATTAAACTTAGCCGATATCCCGGGTTCGACCCCAGTAATTACTGACACTGATTCGTAGTGGTACTGATGCTGAATAGAGGATGTAATTACTGGCACCGAATCAGAGTGGTCTTGATGCTGAATAGAGGATGTACAGGGGTGTCCCGGGTTCAAACGAAGTAATTACTGATACTGATACAGAGTGGTCCTGATGCTGAATAGAGGATGTGCAGGGGTGTCCCGGGTTCGAACGAAGTAATTACTGATACTGATACAGAGTGGTCCTGATGCTGAATAGAGGATGTACAGGGTGTCCCGGGTTCGAATCCAGTAATTACTGATACTGATTCAGAGTGGTCCTGATGCTGAATAGAGGATGTACAGGGGTGTCCCAGGTTCGAACGAAGTAATTACTGATACTGATACAGAGTGGTCCTGATGCTGAATAGAGGATGTACAGGGGTGTCCCGGGTTCGAATCCAGTAATTACTGATACTGATTCAGAGTGGTCCTGATGCTGATAAGAGGATGTACAGGGGGTGTCACGACCGTACGGTGCTGCCGCTATGCTCATCGTTAGCGGAATTTTCGTACACTAACTAAAGTCAACTCTGGCAATCGACGTGCTGTCCACTTATACTCGGTAACCCTAGCTTGCCAGAGTAGACTTACGTTAGTGTATGAAAATCCCGCTAACAATGAGCATAGCGGCAGCACCGTACGGTAAAATGTTGATATCTTAGTTATAACTGACACTGATTCAGAGTGGTCCTGATGCTGAATAGAGGATGTACAGGGGTGTTCCGGGTTCGAACGAAGTAATTACTGATACTGACTCAGAGTGGTCCTGATGCTGATAAGAGGATGTACAGGGGGTGTCACGACCGTACGGTGCTGCCGCTATGCTCATCGTTAGCGGGATTTTCATACACTAACTAAAGTCAACTCTGGCAATCGACGTGCTGTCCACTTATACTCCGTAACCCTAGCTTGCCAGAGTAGACTTTCGTTGGTGTATGAAAATCCCGCTAACAATGAGCATAGCGGCAGCACCGTACGGTAAAATGTTGATATCTTAGTAATTACTGATGCTGATTCAGTGTGGTACTGATGCCGAATAGAGGATGTACAGGGTGTGTCCCGGATTCGAACCCAGTAATTACTGACACTGATTCAGAGTGGTCCTGATGCTGAATAGAGGATGTACAGGGGTGTCGCGGGTTCGAGCCCAGTAATTACTGATACTGATTCAGAGTGGTCCTGATGCTGAAGAGAGGATGTACAGGGGTGACCCGGGTTCGAATCCAGTAATTACTGACACTGATCCAGAGTGGTCCTGATTAGAGTTGTCCTAGGTTCCTGTCTGGGGTTATAACTGCGGGGTTGTATTTGCCGGGCTTCTGTTGGGCTTGATAAGACAAATCTTGATTCTACGGATAAACGACAATGTATATTATACTTTTATTTACAGCATATTATAAAAACAAACAAACAAACATTGTACATTGTAATAAGTGTTGAGGAGTAAGAATAGTCTCTACCAGTTACATATACAATAAATCAATATAGTTCTGTGTGTATTTATCATAATAATCATAATTATAATTGATGTTATATTAATTATCACTTGATTAATGTTTATTGTTTTCACCAATTCTGGGGGCGATTGAATCAAAAATCTGAAAATTTCTGGCGGAAAAATACCATAGTAACAATGCCATTCTAATGGTCATTATGTCAACTTTTGAGCAACAGCTCCGTTCGTTATAACCGATAGTTCGTTGTTAACAAGTTTGAAATAAATAAATAAATATCTGAATTTCAATGTTCCACAACATTTCGTCCGTCTGAAGAGTGAATATTATCATCATCCGATAAATATTCAATTCAATACAATTTTGTTATATACAATTTGACACAAAACATTCTGGCAAGTGAGTTTCACGTATATATATCAGGGTTTAGCACGAGTTATAATGTACAGCACTGAAACACGTAGATTTTACATCTATAAGTTAAACATGAAAATCTCAGTACAAATTTCTTTATAGCAGATCAGAAAATTCCTCGAATATTTCATATCCTTCATGAACAATACACAACCAAGCTTCAGGTACATTCAGAATGTCTGGGGTCCTTCAGGTTTAGTGCCAGATATTGCGACCATCAGAAGGGTACCTCTAGGTCAGGATGCCTCTTGTTCTGAGAGGTACTATTGGTTTTAGTACCGGTAACTTTGACCTCCAGAACAGCTTCTAATACCGCCTGCTGTTTAAAGCACATCAAACATACACAGTGCATTATATAACATCAACTCTATTTACAATATCATCTTTTTGAATATAATTTGTCCTTTACATGGTTCCCGCGTTTACATGAATTAAAAATTACGAGGTTTTTCCCAAGTATTTCATGGGTGATATTTCAATTTTCCCAAATGGAAATGAACGCATACCATCATGTTATAGTCAACACTTCAGTGGAACCAGGTTGATAAAGGTGATTCTCAGGGGAAATCGCTGAAGAAAGTTGCCCTTGGCAAATGAAATACGTGTAATGTAAATGAATTTTCCAAATATTTCCTTGATTTGAGGGAAATTTCAAATTCCCAAATATTTCCAAACAGTTTAAAAATTCCCAAGTTTTTTCCAATTTCCCTGTTCTGTGGGAACCATGCTTTTAGTGTTTTTTAGGTCTCGTATGTAAAAGATTAACGGATAGAACTATGGTTGTCCCTGACCTCCCCGGCAGAGATAACAAACTGAAACACTCAATCAAGACTCGCCCCCTCACGTATCATCCCATGACTGCATTTGTTCAAAAGTTTGGTAATTCTAGCGGTTGATTAAGTGATACAGTGGAATAACTCTGACAGACATTTGAGCACCTCCCCCCCTGATTTATTAGATAGTCTCTTACTGTTGTTTGATATCGATACCAGGGAGGATCATTCTCAGATGGATCTCGAGATTTTAATTGAATTCTCGATCTTTCAGCACAATAGGAGCGACGAGCGTCCACAAATAGATCACCATACAAACCCAACTAGAGCTGACCTTCACCCAAACAGACGGCATGTTACTGTTCAACGTCTTAAAATCTGAACTCGGTCTGAAATTAAAAAATGACGCAAACACGAGATTGAATTTCATTGAATCAATATCGCAGAAATAGCAGAAATATTCATTAAGTGAATTCTGAATTATTGATACTGTATTAATATTTCTTTTGGCCTGAATATTAAGTAGGCACTGACTGCACTTGCTTCAGGGCTTGCAAGAATTCAATTAACCGAAGCAGCAATGGAATTCGTCATATAATCCATCATTTTATCAGCGGTGGGTATTGTACCAGCAGTCTACAGGATCCAGAGGGGCTGCAGTCGTTCAAAAGAGTTGAAATTAGTTCGTTTTCAACGTATCGACTCGTAAGTCAAATCTCGTAACTGTGGAACTGCAAAGGATGCGGTTTCTCAATAGTTAAAGTTTACCAGTGGATAGTTGACATAGTAACAATTAAGACTTCATTGTTACTATGATATTTATCCACCAGTTATCGTCAACTAACTTTTGAGCAACCGGCCCCAGGTCTTTTAATTCTAATTACCGGTAATTATTCAAAATTGGGCATATTCGATCTCAGAAGTAACATGGATGACAGCGGGCGTTGAAGGGCAGCAGCTGTCACTCTGACAGAAGTGGGCAGCTGTCACTGCGTGGTTTTCTATACTTACTTGTACCAGTTTGTAAGAGTCATCATCACGTAAAGCGAAGCCAAGAAAAACATGAAATGAAAGAAGCTGTAACTATAGGAGACCGCATCTTCTTCATCATCAAACACCTTCTTACCATCCTCGACATCTACGTTTGGGGTTCCTAAAAATACAACCACCAGGGGGAGTTACTATAGTCATTATTCAATATACAACCAGCAGGGGGAGTTACTGGTCATTGGATATACATTTACCAGGGGAGTTACCGGTCATTGAATACACAACTGCCAGGGGAAGTTACTAGTCATTGAATATACAACTGCCAGGGGAAGTTACTGGTCATTGAATATACAACTGCCAGGGGAAGTTACTAGTCATTGAATATACAACTGCCAGGGGAAGTTACTGGTCATTGAATATACAACTGCCAGGGGAAGTTACTGGTCATTGAATATACAACTGCCAGGGGAAGTTACTGGTCATTGAATATACAACTGCCAGGGGAAGTTACTGGTCATTGAATATACAACTGCCAGGGGAAGTTACTGGTCATTGAATATACAACTGCCAGGGGAAGTTACTGGTCATTGAATATACAACTGCCAGGGGAAGTTACTGGTCATTGAATGTACAACTGCCAGGGGAAGTTACTGGTCATTGAATATACAACTGCCAGGGGAAGTTACTGGTCATTGAATATACAACTGCCAGGGGAAGTTGCTGGTCATTGAATATACAACTGCCAGGGGAAGTTACTGGTCATTGAATATACAACTGCCAGGGGGAGTTACTGGTCATTGAATGTACAACTGCCAGGGGAAGTTACTGGTCATTGAATATACAACTGCCAGGGGAAGTTGCTGGTCATTGAATATACAACTGCCAGGGGAAGTTACTGGTCATTGAATATACAACTGCCAGGGGAAGTTGCTGGTCATTGAATATACAACTGCCAGGGGAAGTTACTGGTCATTGAATATACAACTGCCAGGGGAAGTTGCTGGTCATTGAATATACAACTGCCAGGGGAAGTTACTGGTCATTGAATATACAACTGCCAGGGGAAGTTACTGGTCATTGAATATACAACTGCCAGGGGAAGTTACCGGTCATTGAATATACAACTGCCAGGGGGAGTTACCGGTCATTGAATATACAACTGCCAGGGGGAGTTACTGGTCATTGAATATACAACTGCCAGGGGAAGTTACTGGTCATTGAATGTACATTTACCAGGGGGAGTTACCGGTCATTGAACATACAACCACCAGGGGGAGGTACTGGTCATCATCGAATCTAGTCAATGAATCATTCTAATGATATCATGCAAAACCGCAAAATGAGATGAATGACTAAAGATGCAACTAGTGACACTGATGTTTATCTAATACATGCTGCGCAGGGAGAGATGTTATTCTAACTCTGATTTACTGAATTAATCCATTGTTAGGTAGATGATAGAAAATCTGGGGGTGGGTAGGGAGGGGGAGGCCTTAAAGATCTTTCATATATGAACTGTTTATATAGTTACTCTAAAAGACAAGGTAGAAAAACTATGTACGTAGCAAGTATAGTGTGTGAGAGCGTGCATTCACTAACTGAACGTCCTCGTACAATCGAGGTCAAACTGAGTCATACAATCGAGGTCAAACTGAGTCATATACTCGAGGTCAAACTGAGTCATATACTCGAGGTCAAACTGAGTCATATACTCGAGGTCAAACTGAGACTGGTTGATCAAACTAATACATGTAGAATGTTAGGCTAAAAAGGTGAAAGAAAATGAAGCAACAAAAAATAATTTACATTTGAATCAAAATGGGTCGACATACAACATACACACCAGGGGGCAGCACTGACTGCGACTGAGTGAAACGAGGGGCTACCGGTTTGGACTTTAGACAGAGAGCCGCTGTCTAACTGTCTACTAATATTTACAGTGCAGCCCCCACTCACAATTGTTTACAAATATAATATCAATAGGCAGCCCTTAAACGCACTGCGTGCCATCTTAATTATCAACTCAGCGCTGCTGCCCCCTGCTGGACACAATCGGTACCTTCAACAATCGGAGAATGCTCCTTCAAAATTATCTCCTCAGCTGCGAAAAAACGGCAAAATAGAATATTCAGGATCACTAAATTACGGATTAGGACTTTATCCGGGTAACACCTTCCCCGTGCTGCACAAATGAAAATTAATTTCATTGCTTCAAATTCGGAATTTCTGTTAAAACGCAAAAGCTTCCATCATCCTCAGAGGAGTAAAAATCATGCTTGAAAAATCAGAAACAAATCACTTTCAACAATTTCATTGAAATATTCAATAATTTTCAGAAGTGTCATTTTTAATTTTCCAAATCTTCAAAGGAAGTTTTAAAGTATATCGAGATGAAAATGCGTTCAAGCAAACGTGTTCTTTATCACGAAGCAAAGAATATGCAGTTTATTTCAAAATAGGTGAATTCATCTATTTATAATAATGATTTGATTCTGATTCCTGTTTTTCCCGAGACACCCGGGGAAAATAATTCAGAGATAAAATAATCATAGTAACTTTACCATTGGAGACGAGTTTATCATCTGAAAATCAATTTGAATCCGATATTTTATAAATAAACCAGTGAGACAGAGAGAGAGAAGTGCTTCTTAATCAACCACAAGATCTAAATACAGTCGACTCCAGTGAACTCTAATTGGAGTTAATGGAATTAAAGCCACATTTTCTTAGTAGCAATGGTTCTAAAACGGTGATAATTGAACTTGAAATCATTCATTTTGAGGTCAAAAGAGGAATCGACGGTATCTATCAGATTCCAGAATGAAAATACACCCCAGAAAACAGAAGAGCAGCAGCAGCAGCAGCAGCAGCAGCAGCAAACATCAACAACCATATCACAAACTGAGACAAGAATTAGAAATGAAACCCTGCTGAGCATCATAGTGTAACCGGTAACAGTGAACCCTGCTTAGTGGCACAGTGAAAGAACCCTTCACTGGGAGTCACGGTGAACCCTGCTGAGTGGCACAGTGAAAGAACCCTTCACTGGGAGTCACGGTGAACCCTGCTGAGTGGCACAGTGAAAGAACCCTTCACTGGGAGTCACGGTGAACCCTGCTAAGTGGCACAGTGAAAGAACCCTGCACTGGGAGTCACGGTGAACCCTGCTAAGTGGCACAGTGAATGAACCCTTATCTGGGAGTAACAGTGAACCCTGCTGAGAGGCACAGTGAATGAACCCTTCACTGGGAGTCACAATGAACCCTGCTGAGAGGCACAGTGAAAGAACCCTTCACTGGGAGTAACAGTGAACCCTGCTGAGAGGCACAGTGAAAGAACCCTTCCCTGAGGAGTGAGTAAAGTGAAGATTTAAAACTCACCAGAAGATGAAGCTTCGATGACAGATTTTTCTGCGCCTTGCATCGTAATCTTGCCAACCTGACTGTGACTGCTTGTACGGATACTGGAAATAAAATTCAAACGTTCATTCCATTTTGAGCCATCAATAAACTACTGACTGTAATGTGCATCGATAGGTTTGGAGCAAGAGATGGAAGTCCTTTCAGCGTATGAACACGTCTCAAATCTCAAGGCAAGATTATTTGTTCAGGCTCGGATCCAGGGGGTTTCAGGGGTCATGGCCCCCCGCTCTGCTACCAAAAAAATTTTTAAATCCTTAATCGAGTACCATATCATCTTATGTTTGGTCAAACAATTTGCCGTATAGGCCCCCTATCATTAGAGATTTTAGTCAGCATTTTAACATTAACATTTTTTATGAACCTCCTCCTGGAAAGAATCCTCGATCGGCGCCTGCTGTCATCATTCTTTAACCGTCTAAAATTAATCTTTATTTCTCCTAGCACTTATATTTGTATACTGGTGGGGCAGTTCACAGAATCATACAATCATGATAAATTAAATCAAATTTTTTAGATTACGTCATGAATTATAGTAGACATTAATCGTAGAATAATAGCGGCGCCACCTATGAGACACATACCTGGAGTAGAGTACGCAGATGAACCAGATTACGAGCCCTAGAATCGTCACCCAATCAAACTTCACTGAGTAGTTATCGCCGGGGGTTGTACTAGTCGCAGTGCTGTTGAAAATTGACGGTTTACAATTCGCATCTGAAACAAAATCAGAGAAAATCTATTAATTCTTCAGAGTCCACCATAAACCAAACCCTCGGATCAGTTCATTAGCAGTTATAGAACTAACTGATGTTTAGAGTCCACCATAAACCAAACCCTCGGACCAGTTCATTAGCAGCTATAGAACTGACTGATCTTTAGAGTCCACCATAAACCAAACCATCGGACCAGTTCATTAGCAGCTTTAGAAGTAACTGATCTTTAGAGTCCCCCATAAACCAAACCCTCGGACCAGTTCATTAGCAGCTTTAGAATTAACTGATCTTTAGAGTCCACCATAAACCAAACCCTCGGACCAGTTCATTAGCAGCTTTAGAACTAACTGATCTTTAGAGTCCACCATAAACCAAACCCTCGGACCAGTTCATTAGCAGCTTTAGAACTAACTGATGTTTAGAGTCCACCATAAACCAAACCCTCGGATCAGTTCATTAGCAGCTTTAGAACTGACTGATCTTTAGAGTCCACCATAAACCAAACCCTCGGATCAGTTCATTAGCAGCTTTAGAACTAACTGATCTTTAAGATCAAGTCATGATTAAGAAAACGACCCCTAGCCCTAATTCAATAATTGTCAGTTTAATCAAATTTCAATCCAGAATTAAGCGGAATGTGGATCGAGTGGAACTGGGTGCTGAGAATGTGGAAGTGGATGATAAATAGTACTTACTTGGATCATTAGTCATAGCAGACCAGGTTAAATACATCACGTACAAACCAATGATAGATGATTGTAACAAACCAGATCTTGGATTTGCTGTAAATATTCAACACAGACAGTTAACCAACCCACTGACAGTTAACCAACTCACTGACAGTTAACCAACCAATGACAGTTAACCAACACACCGACAGTTAACCAACGCACTGACAGTTAACCAACTAATGACACTTAACCAACCCACTGAAAATTAACCAAGCCACTGACAGTTAACCGACCACTGACAGTTAACCGACCAATGACAGTTAACCGACCACTGACAGTTAACCGACCACTGACAGTTAACCGACCAATGACAGTTAACCGACCAATGACAGTTAACCGACCAATGACAGTTAACCGACCAATGACAGTTAACCAACCAGATACAATACTTGTGATCTATATATCACTAATACAATCAAATCTCTGAAGTATTTCACAATTTAATTTTCGTATTTCAGCTGTGACCCTGACCTTCTTGAATAGCTGGTAGAATTGAAACAATGCTCGCTATGACAACCAGAATCATGTTGAAACTGATGAAGAACTTGTTCAAAGAGCAATCATCGGACTACAATAAAAAACGAGTTCAATCAGAGACATGGGTTCTTCGGGAGGGAGTGGGGGGAGCAGGGAGGGGGGGGGTAGATACTGACCTTTGTGTAGTAGACATACATCAAAACAACAGCAGTAATAGACATCAGATAGAACAGTATGGTAAACACCAGTAAACCTTAAATAAACAATTAATAACAAATCAGACTCTCCACTTAGAGTCATCTACAGTCAAACTCGGTTCAACTGACTTCACATAGAGTCATCTGCAGTCAAACTCGGTTCAACTGACTCCACATAGTCATCTACAGTCAAACTCGGTTCAACTGACTCCACATAAGAGTCATCTACAGTCAAACTCGGTTCAACTGACTCCACATAGAGTCATCTACAGTCAAACTCGGTTCAACTGACTCCACATAGTCATCTACAGTCAAACTCGGTTCAACTGACTCCACATAGAGTCATCTACAGTCAAACTCGGTTCAACTGACTCCACATAGTCATCTACTCAGTTTTTCCGAGTATTTACGAGATCAAAATAACTAAAGCCCCCAAATTCCTGGCCATAAAGCAGCCATCATATTCTGACCCCTTCCTTCCTCCGGTAGGTCTAACTCACCCCCTCAATCATACTCCCAATCAGAAATCCTGTTTTATTTCAGCCCGGGTTTTCCCATTTATAGTTCTTCCGTGAAATTTAACTCAGCGATTAACGAGCAATCTGATTGGTGCCGCAAGATTTTGTGCGGCAAATCTGCGCATGTACCTGCGCACTCGGTCTACTGTGGCAGGGGTTCGTGCCGTGGCTGAATGTAGCGAGATGCCATCAGGTTCAAATTCCTGCGGAGGCAGGATTCCCCTCATTGTGTAAGATACAGTAAACTTACCGTAATACCAGCCTTTATTCTCTGTCTCCTCATAATTACCGACCCAAGATTCATTCCAGGCGTGAGCGAAATCAACTATCAATATCAGTTGAATGATAATAAAAAGGAAACCACCGATTAAACCGATATACATCCAGGCCGTCTCGAAACTACCGCGCGGAATAAAAAACGCTCCAACAACTACTCCAATCAGTATCAATATCTTAAAGAACCAGAACCTAAAATACAATATATCAATTATCAGCATCAGCTGGTGGAATAATTATATAAACCAAGGGACTTAGGGCTACCCAAACTACTCTCAAGGGCCTTCGGATTACTCTTAAGGGCCTTAGAGCTACGCGAACTACTCTCCTCAATGGACTTAGGGCTACCCTTATTACTTTCAAGGGACTTAGGGCTACCCCAACTACGCTCAAGAGACTTAGGGCTACCCCAACTACTCTCAACGGACTTAGGGCTGCCCAAACTACTCTCAAGAGACTTAGGGCTACCCCAACTACTCTCAACGGACTTAGGGCTGCCCAAACTACTCTCAAGGGCCTTCGGGTTACTCTTAAGGGCCTTAGAGCTACGCGAACTACTCTCCTCAATGGACTTAGGGCTACCCTTATTACTCTCGAGAGACTTAGGGCTACCCCAACTACACTCAAGGGACTTAGGGCTACCCCAACTACTCCCAAGGGCCTTTGGGTTACTCTTAAAGGTCTTAGAGCTACGCGAACTACTCTCCTCAATGGACTGAGGGCTACCCGTATTACTCTCATGGGACTTATGGCTACCCCAACTACTCTCAAGAGACTTAGGGCTACCCCAACTACTCTCAAGAGACTTAGGGCTACCCCAACTACTCTCAAGGGACTTAGGGCTACCCCAACTACTCTCAACAGACTTAGGGCTACCCAACTACTCTCAAGGGACTTAGGGCTACCCCAACTACTCTCAAGGGACTTAGGGCTACCCCAACTACTCTCAAGGGACTTAGGGCTACCCCAACTACTCTCAACGGACTTAGGGCTACCCAACTACTCTCAAGGGACTTAGGGCTACCCAAACTACTCTCAAGGGACTTAGGGCTACCCAAACTACTCTCAAGGGACTTAGGGCTACCCCAACTACTCTCAAGGGACTTAGGGCTACCCCAACTACTCTCAACAGACTTAGGGCTACCCAACTACTCTCAAGGGACTTAGGGCTACCCCAACTATTCTCAAGGGACTTAGGGCTACCCCAACTACTCTCAACGGACTTAGGGCTACCCAACTACTCTCAAGGGACTTAGGGCTACCCCAACTACTCTCAACGGACTTAGGGCTACCCCAACTACTCTCAAGAGACTTAGGGCTACCCCAACTACTCTCAAGGGAATTAGGGCTACCCCAACTACTCTCAAGGGACTTAGGGCTACCCAAACTACTCTCAAGAGACTTAGGGCTACCCCAACTACTCTCAACGGACTTAGGGCTACCCCAACTACTCTCAACGGACTTAGGGCTTCCTCGATCTATCGCTGATTAATCGACTTTTAGAAACAAGTTCATAAAATGACCTGATTGAAATTGAATTCTTACCCGTTTTGAATTTTAGAACGTGGATCTTTAGACGACCGAACGCTGATCATTAGAACACAGAACAGGAAGAAGAAACAAGTAAGAGCAAAACAAATTCGATATACAGCCATATAACCGACGATCTTATCACAATCCATCAGCTTCCCGTGTACGAGATTATCATTACATAATGACGGGATCTGAAACAATCAAACAATAATTCATCATTACATAAAACCAAGTTCCACAGTCATGGAGCCAGTTCCACAGTCATGGAGCCAGTTCCACAGTCGTGAAGCCAGTTCCAGTTCTGGATCCAGTTCCACAGTTCTGGACCCAGTTCTACAATTCAGGATCCAGTTCTACAGTTCCACATCCAGTTCCACAGTCATGGATCCAGTTCCACAGTTCTGGATCCAGTTCCACAGTTCTGGATCCAGTTCCACAGTCATGGATCCAGTTCCACAGTTCTGGATCCAGTTCCACAGTCATGGATCCAGTTCCACAGTCATGGATCCAGTTCCACAGTTCTGGATCCAGTTCCACAGTCATGGATCCAGTGCCACAGTCCTGGACCCAGTTCCACAGTTGTGGATCTAGTTCCACAGTTCCACATCCAGTTCCACAGTTACTGAACCTAGTTCCATAGTTCTGAACCTAATTCCATAGGTTCTGAACCTAGTTCGACAATTCTCTAAATCTGAGTGTAAATCACAGTTAAACGAACAGTCTATTATTCAGAGATTGATACCGACCTTGTTTAAACTTTCCCGTAACCCGGGCGCCAGAGTGATACAAGCGATGATAGTACCGATCAGTAGAGTGAACGCGTATGCTATTCTCGTAGCCGTGGAGTTGGCGCATGACGGGCAACAGGCACAACAGAGACTGCACGCAGCACTGCCGAAACAACACGCTAACTGTAAAACAATACACAATCAATAATTAAACTCCATTTAACCATGATTATTGGACTAGGCTTGATTAAATAAACTAGAAGTTTTAGATGTTTGTGGCGCTGACGGGTCTGTGTATCATTCCGACTATTTCTGCAGCTTCATTATTGAGTTTATGCGGCACGCGTTGCTATAATGTACACTAACAATTCACCCAGTTCTGAGAATGGCCGGTTCGCGGAGTTCCGTATACTGCCAATACTAAAGAGCTCGCGTGAACCACCCACCCAGTCACGTAGTCGTTATTTTACGTCGAAATTGCCGACTGGCTCTCAGTCGGCACTTTAACCACTCAGTACTCGGCAACTACTCATCCGATTTCAATAAATAAACTACCTACACTGACCTTATGTTGTTATCTTTTCATTGTTTACACTCCAAAGAATATATTTGAAGTTCAAGTGGCTGGAAATTGCCTCTAGAAATATTTTAGTACCGCTTTTGTTTTACTAAAAAACGGTTCCTCGCGAGACTCACCCGCATGAAAAAATCAATATCTTAGCAACACAACAATAGATACCGCTTTGCGCGACTCGTGGATATTTGATAAGTCATGAAAAATCGTTTCATACACAAAATACGATGACAAAATGACTAAATAAACACAACAGTAAGAACAAGAAAGATCAGAGGTTTGCAATGATAGTTAATTTTGTGTAATCGGTTGAATGAGAGCTGAGTAGTGATGATATAATTAGAGTTGAATTAAAAAGAATTTAAAATCACCGCGTATATAGCTTCCGCGACTTAGTGTCAGGGGTCCCGTTAGCGATATACCACTGACACTAAGGTTCTCAGTGAAACTAACAATAGAGGGTTGGTTAGCGACTGTAGTCATTTCATGTAAATGTGTTAATTTGGAAAATGACAACTCCCCCTGTTGTTATAAGAACTGAGTTAGAAAGACAATTAGGCACCTGAGGCCTTAGTCTTCATAATTGAAGGAAACTGTCACTTTGAAACCGCTCAGCATTTTCTAATTTTCCACACGTTTTACCACAGAGAATAAACGGTTATTTCCATGGCTTTTTGGACTTGGAAAAACTGCTGTTAGTCACGGGATAACTGAGATCTGAATCACGCAAAAACAGAGTTTCGAAAAAATAAGGAAGAAGCAATTTAAGAAAAAGAAAGTGGACGGAGCCGGAGCGGAGGAGTAGAGATTTGGTCGGGATTTAAGTGGATTGATATCTTACCGATCCAATGATACAACCCATGTCTATATGAATCAATTAAACCAGCAAAGACAGGTGCAGCAGCAGCAGCAGCAGCTACAATCAATCAATCAGCTACACAGATAATTAATAAACTATCGTCACACACAGTTTATTTACGTCGTTGATGTCACTTTCACGAGAAAATGGCGAATCACGGGACCCGATATCGGAATCAGCGCCGGACACCATCCTTACAGTAACTACAACTAACCCTAACCCTAGAACCCGGTATCGGACTAACCCTACCCCTAGACTGGTTGCCTGTGGAATTTTGCGTTCGAAGAGATAGAGACCGACAGCCAGTCTTACCATGAGCCACGAATTCCGGTCCAGCTATCCGAAATGACGTCGGAGCTGTCAAAATAGAAATGTGATGGTTTACAAAGAAGATTACGTTATGACGTTCAGATGTTTGTCGTATCGGCTGCGACCGACTGGAGTTAGATTAGCGAATACGAATATTTAGATTTTTTTTACCGTTGGGTGCTGCCACCTAGAAATAACATCGATGGCAAATACGTGAACTTACTCAACTGCTCTATAATTCTACTGTGGCATGCGGGTGAAGTTAATTCACTACACTGTATCTTCACCCGTCAAGGGATTCGAATCCATAGCGCTAAAGCCGTTCCGCTGGTGGAAGTAACTTTTGTTAAGATATCAACATTTCCCCGTACGGTGCTGCCGCTATGCTCATCGTTAGCGGGATTTTCATACACTATCGTAGGTCAACTCTGGCAAGCTAGAGTTGGGGAGTATAACTGAACAGCACGTCGATTACCAGAGTTGACTTTAGTTAGTGTACGAAAAACCCGCTAACGATGAGCATAGCGGCAGCACCGTACGGTGAAATATTGATATCTTGACAAAAATTACTGATAACTACTGACACCGGCAGAGTGCGAGATGCTGAGGATGTACAGGGGGTGTCCCGGGTTCAAACCCAGTAATCACTATTTAATTACTAACCAGACCAAAACACAGGGGCTTGTCACAATTCGATGGATGATACCAGTATCCCAAAATAAAAAAGAAATTTTTCTTTAGAGGGATACTGGTATCAACCATCTCCCATCAAATTGTGACAATCCCCTGTGGACTAAACGGGGACCTCTGTACATCGTATTTAGGGGTGGATGTTCGATGAATACTTTTTTGACTGGTTTTGAAGTGTTTGTCTCAATTGATCCCCGTTGAGTTGTGTTGAGTACAGTCTTTGTGTGAGAAAAGAGGTGAACGAACGCACTTGATTTACCGGGTTCTTTTTCTATCCGAGGACGCCCAGTTCCCAGCCAACAGCTTGACCTTAAATCAGTTAAATACCAAATGTTAAGAGTCTGAACAGTAGAACTGACGGCAGAGTTGTGTTACTGAGTCCAGAACTGTGCAACTGAGTACAGAACTGTGGAACTGGATCCAGAACTGTGGAACTGAATTCGGAACTGTGGAACTGGATCCAGAACTGTGGAACTGAATTCAGAACTGTGGAACTGGATTCAAAACTGTGGAAATGGAACTCTGGCACTGAGTTCTGAACGGTGGAACTGAGTCCAGAACTGTGGAACTGTGAGTCCAGAACTGTGGAACTGTGAGTCCAGAACTGTGGAACTGAGTCCAGAATTGACGTGGAAATGAGTCCAGAATTGGTATCGATGTTAGGCCGACCCTTTCGCGTTGTTAATATGTCTTTTGAAAGTTAGATCATTTGATTTTGTAATCAGTTTTGTTTTTACGGAAATCCTTTCAAATGGAGACGTAATCATTCACCGTTGTTCCAGTACCTTTCATAACCCCGGATTGATCCAGCCCTGGAACTATTACAAAATAGAAAAAAATAAGTCAAATATCATTCGAATGTCATAAAGATTTTCTTTTCAATTATGTGATATTTGAGGTAGTGATACACATTCTGTGACGCTGTTATTGATTTGTCGTTGTCAACTTTTTTAGTACTGTATAATTCTGTATATACAAGTAATGTAGGTTAAGTTACTGTCGAAAAGAGTTTCCTTTCATTTGAAGCAAGTTTTCGCCGAACTCTGAAATCAATCATGACTTTCTGAATACGAACCTGTTCTTGGACTTAACGGTTTATTGTTCACGTGGTTTTTGCTCTTAAACAACAGCGACATAAGGAGAAGAGTAAGATGTTTCAACCTAAAATGCTGGCAACTTTCAATTACCGGTATATAATATGCGCAAAGACGGGTTCAACCAAGAACGTATGATTTTGACTCTGTTATGGAGGGAGTTCACCATCCGCAACATGAAGTGATGATGGAGACAGCGACCAGCCTGCAGGACTCGACCAGCCTGCAGGACTCGAGCAGCGTGCAGGACTCGAGCAGCGTGCAGGACTCGACCAGCCTGTAGGACTCGACCAGCCTGCAGGACTCGAGTCCGCGCGATCAATGGCCCATTGAGACGAATCTTGGACTTCATGAAACACAAAAATATCGTTAAAGTCTATGACAACTTTTTAACCTCATATGACGTATAAAGTATATATCATTGATCGCTTGAGATCTTGATTAACAAAAACCAATAAAATATTTCAGTTCAAGGTTATGTCTTCATACCGACCCGTACAAAAAAAACCCCAATTAAAACCGCGGCCATTACGAAAGCAGCGTACAATTTATCTTTATAGTTTTATGTTTGTATTTTATCGGTTTTGATTCAGTGAAAAACCGATCGTAAACCTTTGTAAATGTTTTCCAAAAAAACGAAACCGGTTCTTTAAACAGCGTTCGCCGCGGCGCCCTGACGTATTTAGATAATGAAACTCTTTGTCGAAATTGTCGCAGTTGGTAACAGTTTTTTGTAGAGCACTCGCCCTTCTTGCAGCACTGTGAGCTCTTTCGAACAGTGAGCTCTTTCAAAACTGTTGAAACTTCAAGGAAAGTTTTCTTCAAAAACTCCGCCAACTGTTTGTAAGTACCTACTTCATTTCATCATTCGAATGAGTTTCTGATATTTTTCGTGATAATTGTATAAAGTGAAATTACACTGGTTTATTTCATTTTTAGAATTGAAATCATAATGGATGGAAATGTTAATGTTTAAATGTTTGTGATAACTAATTATGAAAATGTGTGAGGTTAACAGTCAGGGGCTGCAGTCGCTTAAAAGTTAGAGTTAACCAGTGGATAGTTGTCTGAATGACAATTAAAACTTCATTGTAACTATGGTATTTATCCGCTGGTTTTCTTTAACCAACTTTTTGGCTACTGGTTCGGGCAACTTAGCCCAACGCAAGCCCTCGCGGATAACCTCCGATAAAATGTGCCCGCCGGGGCCGGGTCCGTCAAGATCTATTGTAAAAAAGGAAAATGTAGTTGTTTAGGAAAAGTTGTTTCCCCGAGATTCGAACTCCCAAAACTTGTCGATCAGTGCACTAAAAGTGATTGAGCTAAGTCGCAACGCGTACTGACCGGGCATCGAACCCGGGTCTCGTACGTAGAAAGCAAGCATGTTAGCCAGTAGACCAGCTGTCCACCTGGCATAGAGTTATACAGCTTGTCCTATATTCGTCACAGCTAATGCACATCTTAATGGGGCTAGTGCTGTTGTTATTCGAGCAAATGTGGTGAAATTAGTTTTTGGGGTTTATCGGGGGCCACGTGATTGTTTTCAACTAAACCGAATAACATCGGTTTAAAAAGATATCAGTACAATGTCGAAAGTACAGCGGAACCTCGTTACAGCGGAACCTCGTTACAGCGGAACCTCGTTACAGCGGAACCTTGTTACAGCGGAACCCCATTAGGGTCTAGTTTCACATAGCTTACAAAAAGTTTGCCTCCAGTTTAAATATTTGAAATGAACAAACTTAAAAATTAGATTAACTAAATGAACCTTCCCTCCGAGCATACAGTCAAATGTAACCGACAAATGTAGAAGTCGCGGTCCAGGTATCGAGAATTACATTTTGAAAACTTTGAGAAATATAAGTTCGACAGCAGTGACACAATAATTGGCAATTCATATTTCATTTTGAATCAGGTGATTTTTCTTCTTGTGAACGTGAACAAATGATCTCTACACGACGACGTCAATGATCTTTTCGTCCGTTCGGCTTTCTTCAAAACCAGCGCTAAAATTATTCACATTCTCGTTCACATGTTAAACCTGAAAGGTATTCATTGAAATACACTTTGAATCTTTTGTAAAAAATCGATTGAATTGTTATGGTAATTACAAAAATATTTATGATCAACAGTAGGTCGACCTTGACATTTAGCGAAGCGCATCGCGTTTGATACAAAAGGTTCATTATGTGAACACGTGATCGCACGATTTATGTAAAAAAAGATATATATTCAAACCAGACGAATATGTCGAGCTCTTTTATCTTTGCTTAAGTTTTGTGGAAGAATGTACGTACTATTTGGAGTATGTACAACCACCCCTGGATGGTGTCAGTCGCGCTATAGTTTATACTTGAACTAGCACATAACGTAGCCACAACTTGAGACTGTAAGATAAAATCCCACTATTTACAGATTAAAAGAATTTAAAAACAAGAATTTCACCTGACGATGATCTCTAGGGTGAGATCGAAACGTCGTGTCTTTTAAATATTTTAGATTTAATAAATAAATTCTTGTTTTTAAATTCTTTTAATCTGTAAATAGCGGGATTTTATCTTATTATCCGTTCACCACGTTTGAGTGTGGTCATCGTTCTATAACTTGAGACTGGTCTAAAGATTTAAGACCACATTTCGCCTCGACTATCGGAACCTGCTCCGGGGCCAGTTGCGTAATTTATCAGTCACGATTTGTGTTAAGTTGAAAAGTGGTCTTACAAATCACAAGACCGGATTTAAAGTTAACTTCGACCTTCTCAAGTTCTGGTCTTACGTAGATCTAAGCCGTGACCGTGTGACTGGTTTCCTGTATTGCGCGCATTTTGGCCCCAGGCTTTGATAACGGTTACTTTAGCAGGAATTTATTCATTCTGAAAAATATCGTTTTTATCATTTGAACTACGCAATACATGAATCACCGAACCTTGATAACTTCTATTCAAAACTAATCAAGGCACTGGAACGCGGAAGCTAATTCCAGACAACGCGGGTGGGTTTTTGCCGTAAGGAGTCCGGGTCTGGCCTCATCGACTGACCTTCACATACCGGTAACCCGGGAATGCTAATCATAATACCCAACAGGTCGATTCGTGAGTCAAAATTATCATTCTAGAAAAAACCAATTTGATAAGCCATTCCGAGTTTTAACGATCGGAAAAAATAATAGAAAATCAATAAATGATTTCGTTTTTGTCCAGATTAGTGATAAGTCAGTGTTTCCCGTGTTCGAGTCATATATTATGCGTGGTTTACTGATATTATCTTCTTCTGTTGCCAATTTCTTCAGCGGGAACGGAGAGAGATAGAGAAAGGAAAAGAAAAGAGCGAGAGACCGAACCAAGAGTTCAAGACAGAGGGGTTCAAGAGATAGAAGAACGAGGGTGATTGCGAGAGGCTGATCTGAATCGAGGCTCGCAAACATGTCGCACGGTCATGACAACCACGCCGTCGTCATTGACGACGAAGGCCCCGACGACAAGAATGACTCGCAGAGAAATGGCGGACCTGTTGTGATCGAGGATAAAGAACCGCTTGACGACGCATGCGGGTGTCAAGGCATGTACGGAGGATGTTTTCAGACATGTTTTCCCGACCCGGATCAAACTGACATCATCGCATACGACAGCATTAAGGTAACCATTAATTTCGTACTTATTTTCATTTATTCAAATTGTTAATGAATAATTTATAATAAATTTTCAAAAATTATCATAATATATATAAAACATGAATAAATTATAATAGATTACTAAAATTGCAAGACACCTGAAGATTGGAACAGTGCCAATACTAAGATTTTAGTTAAAATTTTAGTTCACAATTCCCATAGATGGCGTCGATGATTGTAAAATTAACCTATGTCATACAAAAAAACTGATTTGATAATTGAGTCTCAGTTCAGGAATTTACCATTTTTCCAATTTTGAGATTATTTTTTCCCCAGGATCGAAGTTGCTGGTTCCGGATTCCGAAGATATGGATTCGTTTTAACCCGATTGTCACCTGCGCCGCGATTGTTTTCATTTGGGGGTTCGTCATTTTCTGTATGCTGGAGCCAAAATTGACCGGGGACGAATTCAAAAAGTGGAAAGTATTCATCACAAAAACCTTCACCTGGCTTTATGTTGGATCGCAGGACATCTGGGCTCTATTCATAGTTGTCGTCTATGTAAAGGTAGGTTGAGAAATCTCACAAATAAGAAGGAACAAGAGTCTGAAATGTTTCCTGGAGCTTATGTTTAATTCACGTTTCGATTTTATCCTAATAGCCATCTTCAGGAATACTGCATTCCTTGAGCTAGTGTAGTTTATTCAACGTTTCGACTTTATCCTAATAGTCATCTTCAGGAATACTGTATTCCTTGAGCTAGTGTAGTTTATTCAACATTTCGACTTTATCCTAATAGTCATCTTCAGGAATACTGTATTCCTTGAGCTAGTGTAGTTTATTCAACGTTTCGACTTTATCCTAATAGTCATCTTCAGGAATACTGTATTCCTTGAGCTAGTGTAGTTTATTCAACGTTTCGACTTTATCCTGATAGTCATCTTCAGGAATACTGTATTCCTTGAGCTAGTGGAGTTTATTCAACGTTTCGACTTTATCCTAATAGTCATCTTCAGGAATACTGTATTCCTTGAGCTAGTGTAGTTTATTCAACGTTTCGACTTTATCCTAATTGCCATCTTCAGGAATACTGTATTCCTTGAGCTAGTGTAGTTTATTCAACGTTTCGACTATATCCTAATAGTCATCTTCAGGAATACTGTATTCCTTGAGCTAGTGTAGTTTATTTAACGTTTCGACTTTATCCTAATAGTCATCTTCAGGAATACTGTATTCCTTGAGCTAGTGTAGTTTATTCAACGTTTCGACTATATCTTAATAGTCATCTTCAGGAATACTGTATTCCTTGAGCTAGTGTAGTTTATTCAACGTTTCGACTATATCCTAATAGTCATCTTCAGGAATACTGTATTCCTTGAGCTAGTGTAGTTTATTCAACGTTTCGACTATATCCTAATAGTCATCTTCAGGAATACTGTATTCCTTGAGCTAGTGTAGTTTATTCAACGTTTCGACTATATCCTAATAGTCATCTTCAGGAATACTGTATTCCTTGAGCTAGTGTAGTTTATTCAACGTTTCGACTATATCCTAATAGTCATCTTCAGGAATACTGTATTCCTTGAGCTAGTGTAGTTTATTCAACGTTTCGACTATATCCTAATAGTCATCTTCAGGAATACTGTATTCCTTGAGCTAGTGTAGTTTATTCAACGTTTCGACTATATCCTAATAGTCATCTTCAGGAATACTGTATTCCTTGAGCTAGTGTAGTTTATTCAACGTTTCGACTATATCCTAATAGTCATCTTCAGGAATACTGTATTCC